>NC_138051.1:99703569-100068026 GCF_964194185.1 Rhinolophus hipposideros
TCTCTTCTTCACTTCTGGTTCCACCCACTTACCAAACATGATTGACTCAGGCAGGTGAATTACACCATTATCGCACACTCTCTTTCTCTCCTTCTCTCTGTGTTACCCTGAACTTGTGAATATTTTAACCTGAACAATTCAAATTGGCTTGCTATTCCCATGATGCTTTTCAGACCTTTTTAGTATCATCTCCCCCTCACAGCCATCATTTGCTCAGGATACCCTGTGAAGTCACCTATGTCAGGATGGTCACCACATTCTGGGCTGCCCAACCTGAGAGTACAGGTGCCCATGTAGGGCAAAGTGACCAGGTGTGGGAAATGATCCCAAGAGAACACGTTCAGGAACGTGGCCTACTCTACGTGACTTACTACACGACTTCAGGTGTGGGAAGGTCCTGGCACTCCAGTCCTGGCTGGCTACACTCAGCCTTTCCAGAGAACAGCAGCCAACCGTGTGCACTGCCTAACGTTTTTCAGTTCAAACAAGATACGTTGGTGGCCTGGGTTTTTTAGTGAGGAAGAGACGGAGTCCTGCCATGAGGGTAGAAAGGAGAGAGTGGTGGAGGAGAAAGCATTCAGCATAGTGATAAATGTGCTAACTCCTGGTGGCCGCAGCAATGACATTTAACATCCTGGCCCTGTTTCCCCATCTCTAAACTGACTCGGTGAGTTTCACACTCTGCCATTTTTAACCATATGGGGTAGATGAGGTGCAACCCCTCATGAAAGAAGTTTTTCCTGCAGGATGTGTGGCAGGATATATCTTTCAATGTAACAAAATACTGTTAAAGGTCATAACTGCTGCTGTGCAACTTTTGCCTTTTTCTAGGAATTTTTGCTCCTTGCATGATATGTACTGGTATATTTTCCTTTTCTTCTCTTTCAAATAGAATGTTTACTTTGACTTGCTTGTCCACATGTGTCCTGGAAATAAAAGTTTCTGCCCAGAGCTTACTGCTGGTTTACTTCGTGGCACGCTTTGAAGGGGTGAGGCCCGGTGGGCTCACGGGCCACTTGACGTGGGACATGAAGGGTGACGGAGGAAACTTATCTTTGAGCAGCTGTTCTCGGTGTAACATTCAGATCTGTTACAGCTTATGAATATTTAGACTCTTACATTGCTCATAGAGTCCTAAAGCCAATTTTGGAGGCTCTGACCAGGTGATGGTGTTGTTTGTTTTTTAATTTATGTACTGTGTCCAGAGTCACGTATTTAAAAAGTGTTAATGCTTTTTGTAAAGTGATTTGATTTAAGCACATTAAAGGTTGCTCTAGTGTTGTTCTTCGGTCACGCATTTGACATATCCTGCCTGAGCTTAGTTTTGTTTGGAAGTCTCTATGGCTACTCTTCAGTAACGTCTGTTGCTGTAAAGGGAGCCAAACAGCCCTCTCTCTAACTTGTTAGCTTATTTTGACACCTACCTTTAGTAATAACTTGTTTCTCTTTATCATCTGTCCCTTTACAATTTCCCTACCACTCCTGCCCAGTGGCTCAGAAACGTGAGGCCAGGCCTGCTGAGGTCCCATAGGGGTAGGTGGTGGAGTCATGTTTTAGAAATTAAAACTGAAATTTAAAAAAATATTTATTGTCTAAATAATAATAACAGCCATTATATGTTAAATAACTTATGAAAAATGTTTCCTTAAGAAAAGTTTTTTTCCTGTCTAGTCACTTGTCTCTGTAGTAGGAATTTTAACCTGAGTGAGTTGGAAGAAGACAAGGGAAGTCATTTTCTGGGGAGGCAGCTGTGATTATCAGCCCCAGAGAGGAGAGTCCCCGATTCCCCTCCTCCGCAACACCAAAAGCCACTGTCTATAAGCTAATTGGGAGCTCAGGCTTTCACTGGTGGCTTCCTGTGCCACATTTCCCATCGTTCTCTTCCCAGCATTTTTCCATACAACCGTAAACTGGGTCCCAGTGAAACAGAGAGAGGACCCAAAGAAATAGGATATTTTTTTTGAAATTCATGTGTAATTACTACGTAGGAAATGGAGTTCCCTGCTTTTAATTGCAATGTTTTGGTTCACTGTTTCTGGCCTCTTTATTCATCTCTGCTTAGAGCTGGACGCTCAGGACAGAGGAGGCTGGCAGAGCATAATGGGGGAACTGGAAGGCATTGGAGTTGGGGGGAGCACTGGGAGCTAACTGCCCTCACGGTCATGAGCAAGCAGTTGTTCTTCCCTGAGCCGTCCCCTTTCTAGCACCTACTCCTGTCCTAGACGGACACGTGGGCTCCCTGTGAGATCTGCTCACCACTGGGCGTCCCAGCCTAGGCCCCATTGCAGCCCCGTCGTGTGTGGGGCCGGATGCTTCCCTGTGGTCCTGGGCTCTGTAGGAAGTTCACCAGCGCCCTGGGCCTTCCCCAATAGATACCAGTAGCCCCCCAACCCCTCCAGTTGTGACAACCAAAAGTTCCTCCAGACACTGCCAGATGTCTTCTGAGGGCAAATGGCCCCTGTTGAGACCGCTGCTCTACAAGACCCCTCCACAAAGTATGTTTGCTTGCAAATCATGCCTGGTACATAATTGCCTGAGCATAGTATTTCCTTTACAACAGCAGTGATCAAACAGAAGGGGTGTCAACACCCCTTTATAGTCTTATAAATTAGGATCCCAAAGAGCTTTATTTAAGTGGGTTATAGCTATCCGATATGTTTTATGTTAGAAATTGAAACTGAAAATTTTTAAATATTCGTTAATTCATCCAGTAATAACACCCATTAACATATTAATATATTAACATATTAACATATTAATATAAATAGTATATTTTTATGAGAATTATTATTTACAAAAATTCGCTGAGAAAATGGCATTGCTCTGTGTTTTTGCAAATCTCTTTAACGTTTGGTTTAATAGAAAATAGCTGGCTTCTTGAGTCTGCTCCCACATTCAGTCTCTTGATGCTGCATGTCTCATAGCCTATGAAAAACTGACATGATGGTTATAAAGGCAAATTGTGTTATGGTATTATCATAGAAGCAGTAGACCCCAGAAAGGCTCTAAGGGGTCTCTGCCTGGAGATCCCCACACCACATTTTGAGAACTGTTGTAGAATCCTCTTCCCGTCTTCCTTACTGCCTGTCTGAAATCCTTTAATCCTTTTAGCTCCAACTCACGTTTATTTATTCTGAAATTTAAGGGAAGCTTTTCCTCACCGTCTTGGACCATATTTTTTGTATCTTTTAAATTTGAGTAGCAATCATTTGCTCTACCAATTATCGTTTGTACTGCCTGGGACCACCTTTATTTACCTGTGGTTAGCCCCCCTAACTAGATCAAGTCCTTGAGACAGCAGTTTAATTTGCTGTTTCTTTGCACTTGCCATTTATGTTAGGTCCTAGAGTCGAGAACTATTTGGTGGATTTTGGTGGATTTTAAGAATCTTTGGGAAGAAGGAGAGCTTCGGATCAGTTATCTCCTGATTTTTCTGATACTGTAAATTAGAACAAAAATTTCTCATTAAGAGGCCTATTGCCTTTTTATCCTCTAAGAATATTTTAATGCAGAGTTTTCATTATAATTTGTTTTGAATAACATTATACTAAAGCAGAAGATTGTGGTACTTGGGTCTTTTTCTAATGTCTATTGAAAGTTTGAAGAAGAGCATTTTAGTTTTGTTTTTAGTTTGCTTTTACATAACACCAGAGGTCTGGCAAAAAGTATAGTCTCCTAAGATCTTACTTTAATTAAAGCATTTCAAAATAGGGTTTCCACTTAAATATAAGATTTCCAATATGATCTTCAGTGCTTTATATTTTTTATTTTAAATTTATTTTGGGAATTTTTCTCAGAACATACATATATATTTTTAACATTTAATAAGTTATCTATATATAGAGAGAGAGAGAGAGAGTTTGAGTTTGAGCATCTCACGCTCTGCAAGCACTGCAGAAGGTGAAAAGAATGACATTGTCTTCACTTGTTAGGAATGTCAGTGTTGGCTGTTTCTGTTCATTGTGAAGTGTCATGCCTGTTGCTTGTGGGCATTCAGTTGACTTGGGAGGAGCGAGGCCCCCCATTCAGTCACACCCTCAGCTGCTGAATACATGGAACAAGATGGAGCACATTTTGTATAATGAGCCGACTGGAGGGAATCAGATGCTTTAAAGCATCTGAGCAAACACAGGATCACCATTAGATGATAGAGTTCCAGAAAGATCATCAGTATTCCTTTTCCTCTTCAATAAAAGCTCCAGTACACATTACGTCATTCCAGAAGTTCATCAGGAGAACCATGTGAAATAACCTAGTTTCCCGGTTCATGATGGAGGTGCAGAGTTCGTATGTTAGAGCAGCTGCAGAGTGAATGTGAGCCTGCAGCCCTGCGTGTAACGGTCGAGAGGCTCCCGCCTGCATCTGGTGGGCCAGGGGGAGTCAGTCTGCCACCAACATGAATCATGGTGACGGGAATTGCATCTGAAAGATTTCGGCTGTCAAGTCTCCAGGGCTCCCTAAAACACTGGTACCCGCCAAGGTCAGGGCGTGTGGTGTTTGGTTGGCACGGCTTCGTAGGTAGTTGTCTTGCCCTTTCCCCCCTTAGTGTGTGTGCTGCAGACTCCCTGCTTCCTGGTCAGGTCGGAGAACAGCCTCTGCAGGAAGTGCCGCTTCCCAAACCCAAACAATTCGCCATCTTCGTTTTCTCCACCTGGGGGAGCCAGAGAACAAGCCTAGGAATTAAACTGGGGGGGGGGGGGCATGTTTGATTGCTTTGAGGACATTGAATTTTCCTTCATCGTGAGTATTTTTTTTAAGATGAGGTTTAGCATGGCTCTGAAGGGTGTTGGCTCTGACCTAATGCCTTTTTTGCCCAGCGGGACTATGAGTAACTGTAGCTCTGAGGTGTTAGACCTGTGCTGTCTGAGATTTAGCCAGTAGCCAAGTAATGTCTATTTAAATGACTGAAAATCACATGCAATGTAGAAATTCAGCTCCTCAGCCATAGTAGCCACGTTTCAAGTGCGCAGGAGCACGTGTGGCTAGTGGCTGTGCTCTCGGACAGCAGATACACGACAGTTCCCGCTTCACAGAGAGTTCTGTCCGACAGGGCTCCTTAGACCCTAGCAGCATTTTCCAAAATATTTCAAATGAGTGTATTTGACTTAATTTAACTTTGTTATCACTTTTTTAAATATGAAATATCAAATTTAAGATTACATTTAAAGGAAAAGAAGACACATATTAATAAATTGGCAAAGGAGAAGGAAGTGGATAAAATTCGAGAAAAGAGGAGGGTGACAAGACAAGGGAGTTTGGTGGTGTGATGGGAAGGAGGGCCTGTCACTGTTTGTTCCGGGACCACCTTCACTTTAAACACCTGACGCAGACAAGGACTGGCCATTCCCATAGGCCTGAGGGGACCCACGGGAAGCAGTGTCCTTGATTTTATTTGTAGATGTTTTGTCTATCAAAACACACACAGCTAAAAAATAAAATGATACGAAACCCAATAGTTTCCCATTTCACCTAAATCCCTCTCAGCCCCGCATGGCAGAGCAAACCTCTTTGGACTGTTCTGCTGACTTCCCACGGTCCAGACCTACGGGAAGCAGTGTTGTGTGGCAGAGGGCGGCCTCTGGTAAGACCTGCTCACTGCATTGACCTTTCTGCCTCAGTCATTTTCCTCCCTTTATCCTGGCTATTCTCTTTCACGTTGCAGGGTTCTTTCCAGTTGATTCATTCACTCATGGTCACCTAGCAGGTACGTCCTGAGATCCAGCTGTGTGCTAAGCACCATCATGGGTGCTGGGGATTCAGCACGGGACACAGAAAGGTCCCTGCACTCATGTAGTTTGCTTTCCATGAGTGCTGTGTTTCTAAGGGGCACCGATGACGTGGTGTGAGAGCACCTCACACTTTGCAGAGCAGTGGCCTTGGGGGTCTTGATGCCAGTGGCACCCTGTGGTTGTGTTACCAAACTGTACTCACACATTTCCAGACACCCCTGGGGGGCAGGACCGCCTCTGGAAGCCCCTGTGCTAGAGACCTAGAGACAGCTTCACGTGGTCAGGGATAGTCTCACCAAGGAGATGACATTCAAGGTGAGACCTGAATGTGAAGAAGGAGCCAGTGGTGCAAAGATCTGAGGAAGGGCGTTCAGCCAGAGGCAGCAGCTAGTGCAGAGGCCCTGCGGCAGAAGGGAGCTGGGTGTGTCACCTGAAAGAAGGCCAGTTTGGCTGAAGAGAAGTGAGGGTGGCTCGAGCAGGAGGGATGAAGTGGGAGAGGTAGGCACAGGCAGGGGCCAGTAGGGTCTTGTCAGCAGCTGTTGGCCAGGTTTTGGATTTTTACTCTACGACGATGGGAAGCCATTGAGATATTTTGAACAGGGAGTGAGATGATTTGACTTAAGTATTTAAAAAGCTCTCTGCAACACATCTCTGTGCAGGAAACAGAGGGGCAAGAATTGAAGCCAGGAGACCTAGAAGACACGGCAGTCTCGGGCGCCTGGTGTGTCTTCTTGCCCACACTTGCACAGCTGGCCGTGGGCTTTGTACTTGGGTGGGCTTGTCAGCTTGCGTTATAGGCCTAAGCTGAGAGCTGGCTCTGGCGACTTCCAACCTGGAAAGGCCAGGATGCAGAGAGCTTTGCTCTGAGCGGCCAGCTTTGACAGGAGCAGCCGTAGTTTTTCCTGGGCAGTCTGGTTTCTTTGGAGAATCTCTTGCCTCCCCTGGTGAATACCCAGTATTGTGCACACATGTTCAGTGGCTGTGCACAGATCATCATACAAGCCAAAGATGAATCTCCTCCTTTGCAGCCCCACATCGTATGCCTGCCCTCCAGAGTTTCTGAGTCCTGAGCCTCTCCAGGACTCTGTGGGGTACAGCACCTGCTTCTCCCTCCAGCCGCACCCCCGTTTGTGGTTTCCAGGTGGAAGTTGCCTTAGCCTTGCTGTCGGCCCTGCCTCCCGTCTGCTTTCCACTCCCCAGGCATCTGTTGAAAGCTCTTATCCTTACGTGCACCAAAGATTCCCCTGCAGATCTTTGGTGATTGGGGGTTTGCACCTTCCTATTCCTACATTTTCCCTTGTAATGGAAGCTCAGGAGGTTTGCCAGTCGGTCTTAATCAGGGAACTCGCTTCTGTTCTTCCCTTATTTTCACCTCTCAGCCAAGGATTCTTGGCCCAGGGTAGGCGTCAGGAAACTCTTTCTGTAAAGAGCCAGATAATAAGTATTTTAGGCTTTGAGGGCCACCCTTACTCTGCTGTTGGAGCAAGTGAGCAGCCATAGACGATATGTAAACAAATAGCCATGGCTGTGTGCCAATAAAACTTTATTCACAAAACAGGCAGGGGGCCAGATTTGGCCCATGGGCTTTGGCTTGCTGACCCCTGGAGCCAAACCAGTGGAGTCCAAACCAGGTTCAGAACCTAAAGAAACTCTGGCGAGAAGCTGGGCCCTGTTGCTACCCTGTAGGTCTCTGCTTGGGCTCTTATCTGAAACCAGTGTGGTCATGCTCTGTGAAAGAGGTATTCCTTTGATATTTATTACATATGCTGTCCAGAAGCTATCAAGAGGCCAGTGATTTGCCCTGCCCAATTGAACAGTAAATGCATTGCATCTCATTGTGAATTCTTAGACTGGCAGTGTTTGAATGGAAGGGAAGAGGTGATTGTTCCTTATAGTGGTCCCTTGTATGGGAAAATATCTAGAAATGAGACCTTGTCACCAGTCCAGTTGCCTGTTTTGTTGTTTAAATGAAATAGAGTACAGAAAATCTATCGAATACCCCTATTTTTTCACTCATTATAGAGGTGCTGTTGCCTGACTCCATAGAAGTTTGGGGATTGTGGGTAACCACTGGGCCCTGGAACATGCAGGCTGATGCATCTCATGTTGGAAACTGCGATGGGTCGCCTTTCCTGAGGGTGAAGGAGAGCCTCTAGAATGTTGTTCCCCTGCCTTCAGAGGGGCAGCCACACACATAGGCTGCTGTAGAAGGAATGGGGAGAGGGCCTCGTACCCCTTAGGAAGACCTCGCTTTTTGCCTCTGTACCTCCCTGTGGGCCAAGCACTGTGCAATGAGGCCAAGCCTGGGCTGCAGTTCCATCTCCCTTTACAGGACCCAGAGCCACCTGGGACCGGCCACTTCCTCCCCGCCTCTAAGCCCCCGCCACCCAGCCGAAGCTTCGAGGACGCCCGGGCCCACATTGACAGACCCACCCCCACCCGGAGCCCACACAGCTCTCCTGCAAGGTGGCCCTCTCCTGTAAAGCGCCTGCTTCATTGGCATCGCTTCAGTTTGAATCTCAAACAGTGTTTCAGATCATCCCGAAGCCCCCACGTCCCACCTACAAAATGCAGTCACCTCTAAATGTGGCGGTGGGGGTGTAGCTTGCTTGCTGAGAAATCTCCAGAGGCTGCTAAGTTCCTGTGAGAGGAAAAGGTCAGCCATTTCAATTTGGGTTTGATAAATACTGGTTTGATAATTCCCCATCATTGAGCCAAAGATAAAGATGCTGAAGTAGGTCCCGCGGTATCCTTCACGTCACTGAATGAACAGGTAAAAAACAAAACTCGCCATAACCTCCATTCCAGGAGTGACCAAAAAAGGGAGATCTAAGTCTGTTTTAGTTTTACCCACGACAAATAGCTAAACGGTATCAGACTTCTTTACAAAAATTTCTTGTAACTTCAAGATAGAGAATCCGGTTTTGATCTGGTGAGGAAACACCCAAGTCAAAGCCGCACAGCTGTGTTTATGGCTCAGTGTCCCGCCAACATGCGTGCCTCCTGTGTGCAGCTGAGCCTCATGAGCAGGCATGCCGCTGGCACTTGGCACCTGCCATTTGCTGCAGGCGACCTAGAGAAACGGCCAGGAATGGCAGGCTGGGCACACGTGGCATTGATTCCTCCGTCCTGCCCTGGTCTTCCCTTGCTTGTGCCCGGTACTGTCCTTGTCACTGAACCTTGACTGTTCAGAGTTGAGAAGACAGGCTCTTTGAAAGAGCTTCCAGTCTCCTGTTGGAGAGAAACCCACCATCGCAGTGTGAGAGGACGAGAGCTACCGACTGTATTTAGAGGTCAGTGGGGGGTCACAGAACAATGAAACTCCTGGTTCTGCCTGGTACAGTGTGTTGGGAGGGTGGGGGGGGGTGCCTTGAACATGAAAAGGAACAGATAAAACACTTTTCTTTAAATGCAGTAAAATACACACACAAAATTTACCATTAGTGACATTTAGTACGTTCACAATGTTGTGGAACCATCATCACTGTCTAGTTCTAGAACATGGTCCTCACCCCAAAAAGACCCCTCCCCGTTAAGCATCACTCTTCATTTCCTACCACGCCCAGCCCCTGACCACCACTGTCCTGCCTTTTCTCTGTGGATTTGCCTGCTCTGGACGTTTCATGTAAGTGGAGCCTGTTTTCAGGGTCTGCTCATGTGTTGTGGCGTGTGTCAATACTCCACTCCTTATGGCTAAATACTACTCCATTGTTTGGGTATAATGCATTTAGTTTCATCGGTTGATAGACATTTGAGTCTTTTCCATCTTTCACTTGTTGTGAACAGTGCTGCTATGATTGTTAGTGTACAAGCTTTTGTTTGGACACCTGCTTTCGGTTCTTTGGGCTCTACAGTTAGGAGCTGGGTTGTTGGGTCACGTAGTGATTTTAGGTTAAACTTACTGAGGAACCTCCAGACTGCTTTCCATAGTAGCTGCACTGTTGTACGTCCACCAGTAATGTAGAAGGTTCTGGTTTCTCCACATCATGCCTGTAACTTGTTTTCCATTTTTTTAAAATTATCACCACCCTAGTCGGTGTGAGATGGTACGTCATTGTGTTTCGATTTAATTTCCCTGGCCAGTGGCCAGTGATGAGCATCTCCCCCCGTGCTTGTTGGCCATTCTGTAACTCCTGAGTCAGCACTCCGCACCTTCACCACCACCACCCCTCCTGCAGTCAGAGACCCTCCTCTGACCCTGCTCCCTCCCGGTGTGCTGCATGCTGCTTTGCTCCCCAACCACATTTTTGGAAGGTGCTATGGATACTCCAGGTCTTCCTGCTTCATCCTCCACCCCCTCACCAGCTCCTATGACCTCTGTGGCTTTGGTGGCTTTTGACGGGGTTGACGCTCCTTCGGCCTGAATGGCTTTCTTCCCTTAACCTCAGTGATGCCCCATCCTCATCCTGCTTCACTGGCTGTGTCTCCTCAGCCCCCTTTGTTACCCCTTCACTTTCCCTGCTCTCAGTATGCTCCTCTACTAGACGGTCTCATTCATTCCCTGGCTTCAGTAACCAGTTAGATGCGTTGACTCCAAATTCACGCTGGTCTCAGAGGATGGTTTCCTGAGCACCAGCTAGCTGTGTGGCAGCCAGACTGCTTGCTCCAGGCTCTGGGACCCAAGGTGAAGACGGTAGACGATAGGCCGCTCGCCAGTCTTGCAGTCTCCAGAGTCCAGTGGGATAGACAGTAACCAAGAAAACCAAGAAGAAAGAATTTCTTAATGTAATAAATGTAATGAATGTTAATGTAATAAAGAAAATCAAATAAAATCGTTGTGGAGGGAGTGGGGAGAGGAGGTCATTTGAACTTGGACGTATTGGAATTGCCGAATAGGTACCTCGGACTCAGCAAATTCGCAGTTGAGCTTATTTCTACCCATGTTTCTTTCCTATCAATGACTTGCCCCGCCACCCACCTACCTGTGTAAGCCAGAGGTCTGGGAGTTCTCACTGGTCCCCTCGTCTTCCTCACCCCACATTCCCACTGTCAGCCAGCACCCTTGGTTTTTCCAATTATTTATCTGCCACTGCCCTGGTCCCAGCCAATGTCCTCCTCTCTCGTCTAGACGACTAGAAAAGCCTTCTGTGGGTCCTGTGCTTCCATTCCCCCTCCTCAGGTGTAGTCCACACCGAAGCCTGAGGGGACGTTAAGAAGGAAAATTTTGCATCATTGCCCCACTTAAACCCTTTCACTTGGCTTCAGGTTGCCCTTCAGATAAAGGTCAGACTCTAACCTGGGCTAGTTGGCTCTGAAGGCGCCTGCGGCCATTCCAGCCTCACCCTGTGCCGGCTGGACTATCTCTGCTGTGGCCTGCGGTCATGCTGAGCCCTTCGGGCTGTCAGTGACGCTTCCAGATGCTTCTACACACACACACCGCTCCTCTCTGAGACACACACACACATACTTTTTCTCTCACATGCACGCACACACACACCCTACTCCTCTCTGAGACACACACACACATACTCTGCTTTCTCTCTCATGCACGCACGCACACACCCTGCTCCTCTCTGAGACACACACACATACTTTGCTTTTTCTCTCACACGCACGCACGCACACACCCTGCTCCTCTCTGAGACACACACACACATACTCTGCTCCTCTCTCTCTCTCTCACACAATGCACACACACACCCCATACCCAGCCCCCTACATACACTCTCAGAGAAGTCTTCTGACCTTTCAGGTTCCTCGGTCTCTTGTCAGCTAATAGGCAGCCCTGTGTTTTTCTCAGAACTGGACAGTGTGGTGTCCAAGCAGATGGGCCTGCCCCCCCGCCCGTCTAACAGTCCTGTTAGGTAGAGATGTTTACCTCCTAACAAGTGAATGTAAAGTTACAGCCATGCCGGTCACAGGAGACAAGCATGGGCTGAGAGCACGTGGCAGGACACAGCTGACACAGCTGACGGGGCAGCCCCATGCCATCTGAACAGGGAGTGGGGTCGGAGCCAGCAGAGGCTGGGCCAGCGCCTGGGGGCTCTGCAGACACCATTAAGGTAGAGGGCTGTGAGCCCTGGAAGGGCACTGCGGTGGGTCGTCTTTTCTAGAAGCTAACTGCCCGCCCCGAGGAGGGCTCAGTAGGGAGGCCCAGGGGACAGGAGGTGAGGCGTGGAGTCAGCAGGTCTTAGGGTAACTTGGTTTTTCCAGCCTTATCTCAACGTGTCCCTCCCGGGGGCAGTCAGTCCCACGGCTGTAATTGTTGGGTGGCTTCATTATGTCACCCAGTCCTGGTGTTCGGTGCGTTGTTGCGTGAGACGCATGGGCCAGGCTGTTCTGTTGGGGTCAGAGCAGCAGTGGGGCTCTCCTTCACCTGTGCACCCAGGTGTCCACCACAGTCATGGTGTGAGCAGCACTGGATGTGGCATTACTGACAAAACACAAGGCTGTGTAAACTGCAACCTGGCGGACACTTAAAACAAGTGCCTACGAGGAACTATTTGTGGCTGTGAGTAAATACTAGGGTTTTCTGGGGTCACCCTGAGGAAGCTGAGCAGAAGAGTTTTAACTTGGGGAGTTCCGTGGAGGAGGAGAGTTATGGATGGGGTTTTTAAGGAAGAAAGACCTAGGCTTTTCCAATCAGGTAGAAAGAATGACAGGTGCCAGGCACAGAGCCCAAGAAAGCCCATTTTGAGGAAAAGGCTGCAGACTGTGGAGAGGAACCCGTCTGTCTGTGTGCGGCAGTCTGACGTCTTGGAAAACTCTTCCTGAGCTCGGTATTCCTGAGCACTTCCTTAAAAACGAAAGCAGCGCTTACTTCTGAGTAAGAATTCCAGGCAAAGATGAGAGCAAAGAGTCGGGCGCGGGTTAGTGGGTTACTGTCCTTGGCCCTGTGTGAGTGGGGACTTGGTGGGTTAGTGTTTTCCTAGGACACGCTGGGTAGGCTTTTTAAAAGAGCAGATGTGCAGACACAAACTCCATTTCTTCTGGCAGACGGGATGGGGAGAGGAGTGAGCACCTTCGTTGCACAAAGAATCTTTTTCTTATTAAAATTTATCAGAGGTGACAATGGTTAGTAACATTACATAGGTTTCATGTGTACAATTCTGTAACATCATCTATATATCACATTGAAGTTCACCACCCAGGCTCAGTTCTCCTTCCATTACCATGTATTTGACGTGGCACAAAAAATCTTGATGGTCCACACTCATTGTTGCACCTGTCAGCTGTCACTGCTGGGGGCTCGAGCACAGCTGATCCACAGGGCTACCTGGGCGAGCTGGCCCCTTAGGCCTAATCGGATGACGGGGGACCCCCGCTCTGCTGCGTGCGCCCTCAACCACCCACCCACCTCTGCTTGAGTCTTTGCACTGCCCCTCAGCTTGCATGCTGGCTGCAGTTGTTGTGATGCGGTCTGGAGAGGAAGGCATGGAGAGGAGAGCTAGAAGAAGGGTGCTTCCTGAGGCTCCGGGGAAAGACGCTTTTCCGGAGCCTTTGCTGACTTTGGAGGCTGAGTAGGGAGCTAGCCAGGAAAACCTGTCACTTGCGAGGTGGTCAGAGATAATAGTTTCCTATTGCTGCTGCAGCACAAATGACCACAAACTTAGTGGCTAAAAGAACATAAACTTACTATCTTACAGTTTTAGAGGTCAGAAGCCCAACATGGGGCTGAGATTAAGGTATTGGCACAGCTAGTTCTTTTTGGACGCTCCAGAGAGAATCTGTTTCCCACCGAGAGGCACCTGCACTCCTTGGTGTGCAGCCCCTCCTCCGTCTTCAAAGCCAGAAGTGTAGCGTCTTCCAGTCTCTCTCTGACCTCTGCTTGTCATCCCATTGCCCTCTCTTGTAAAGACCTGTGTGACGGCATGGGGCTACCCCTGGTCACCCAGGGTCACCTGCCATCGCAGGAGCCTTCACCCTATCACACCTGCAAAGTCCCATTGGCCAAGGAAGGGTACATAATCACCATGCCAGGAGTTAGGATGTGAACGTCTTTAGACGAAGGGTCACTGTCATCAGCCTACATAGTATCAGCCTACATGACAAATATACGATAGGAGCCAAAAGTTTGAGGAGGATAAAAAATTGGGTAGGTCTGCGAATCTCTCAAAATCTAGTGTAAGAAGAGGCGGGGTAGAACCTCAGACTCCAGCAACTACCATGTTTCCCCGACAATAAGACTTAACCGGAAAATAAGCCCTAGCATGATTTTTCAGGAGGACATTCCCTGAACATAAGCCCTAATGCGTCTTTTGGAGCAAAACTCAATATAAGACCTGGTCTTATTTTCGGGGAAACACGATATAAGGAATCATGTTGTTTACAGTAGCGTGGAGGAGACAGTCCCAGAGTAAAAGTTTTATGTTTTTCCGTACTCTAATGGCGCTATAAAATCAAATCATTTAACATTTTCCTTTGGTTTTGTTTTTATTTTGGAAACAGATTCCCAGCAGGAAAAACAGCCTCATTGCTGCCCCAGCTTCAGCATCTAGTAAAGTGAAAGTGCAGATCCCTCCATCCGTGGTGAAGAGAGACAAACGGCAGAATTCCTCCAGATTTAGCGCTAGCAATAATAGAGAACTTCAAAAACTACCATCTTTAAAAGGTAATTTTTATTATTTATCCTTTAAAGTTAAACTTTGCCTACTTAGGGAGAAGGAGGAGCGTTTTCATAGTTGGCTAGCTTCTTATACCTTTGCTGTGTTTATATTCTACAGGATCACCTTTTCTTCTTTTGATTTTGTTTAGACTGAATGCCATTAACTTATTTACTCAACTAATATTTCAAACTCCAGAGCTCTTTAAGATAAAAAATCTAATCATAAATGTATTACTGGTATAACACACTAAAAAACTAAGAGGAAAGACTTAAAATCTTTTCATACAGATCATAATTAAGCTAGCCAGTTTTTCTTCTGAGGGATTCTTTCTCATTTGTCTTATAACTCTGGTAGCTCAGAAAGGAGTAATTGAGAGAACGGTGGTAGAATCTCTGGTTTTTCTGGTGTTGGAGGAGTGCCGATGAGAACCAGAGTCCTTCCTGGACTTTGTCCTAAGAGTCATTGGGAATTACCTCGACCCAGGGGTTTTCCGTGTGAGATGACTCAGGGAACAGTGCTCTTTGCTTCGAATCCCCCCAAGTGGCACAGTTGCCCCTTTCCAGCTGAGGGTCTCCCATCCCTAAGAATGTTCCTGTAGGAGATTTTGGTATTAAAGCACATGACACCCTATAAAGGAAACAGGGTAAGGACCCCAAAGTCAAATGCTAACCACTGAAAACCTTTCTATTTACCAAACTCTAAGAGTAGTGCAATAAAGGAAACGTCAGATATTTTTCCTACCTTGAAGACATAATAGGTCTTTTACAATTAATAAACTCAGTGAGAGTGGAAAGTTTGTCCTCTCGACATGTGTATCTCAGTGCCTTCCATACTGCAGGGCAGTGAGCAGGAGCTCAGTGCAGATGTGTGTTGGGGGGTGTGGGGGGGGTGCAAGGGGGGGAGAGATGGAGGGACAGGGCGGGGTGGATGGAGGGAGGGGTTTGTGGATTCAGGGCGCACTTCCTACTCCTGCTTGCTGGGAATCCACTCATGCAATTTCAAGAGTTTGTATGTGGCTTATATTTGGTTTAGCTTTGTGGTGGATAATTTGTGTGCTAAGTTGTTTTTGAGGGGTTCCCCCCTCCCAAATAGTCCATGCCTTTCTCATGCCATTCGTTCATTCAGCAAATACTGTATTGAAGACCTACATAAACAGGCCCTGTTCTAGAATTGGGAGTACAGCATTAAACAAAAACAAGGACACACGGTGCTGAGACCAGGCTCCTGTTCCAGTGGGTGGGACACTGCCAGTGAGTGGGTAAGGAATGTGTGTTCATGCCTCTTTCCAGGGCTGGGCGGACCTGGGATGTGCAGTGGAGAAGGCTTCCCAGAACCATCACCGACCTTGGCGGGAGCTTGGCTCCTGCGGTGGGGGCCCAGTGCCCCGCCCTGGTCCACGTGTCCCGCCCGCTTTCTTTGCCTCTGTCTCCCAGAATTCCCTGCTCAATCCTCTTTCTCCACGCCTCTGCTTTGCTGTCTGAACCTCTGTTTTCTCTCTTTGTCTTTATACCAAGTAAGAATGGCATGTAGTCTGCTCACTCTGACACCAGTTTTCTCTGTTCCCAGAGGGAGAAATTTTCCGTTGTACAGCCACACATCCAGGAGCATTTCACACTGGTCAAGGAGAAGCCAGGGCCCCTCACTGGTCTTGTTTGATCTGTCTTGGTTATTCTAAATTATCAGTAGTTCTATAGATACGTTAAAATAATTTCGTCTAATTCAGAAAAAAATAGGAATTGATTGGAATGATGTTGAAGTTATATATAAATTTGGGGAACATTGACACTTTTATGATACTTTTCTCCCATCTAGGAAGATGGTATATCTCCTCCATTTTTCTGGATCTTGTTTTCCAACTTTTTATAAGATTTTATGATTTTCTTTTAAGTCTCTACCTTTTCATTAAATTTATTCCTAAGTACTTCATAGTTTTTGTTACTCTTATAACTGGGTTATATTTTTTCCGTTTCTGCTTCTAATTGGTTCTTGCTAATCTAAAAGTCGTTGGTTTTTTAATGTTTTCTTATTCTGTCACCTTACCAAATTTTCTTATTTATCTTGGTAATTTTTAAACTAGAGTCTGCATATATCGTCCTGTCATTTGTAATTTGATACTTTTATCTCTTCCAATATTTATACCAACACATACTAGTTATTTTAATTTTATTATACCGTTAGCTAGGACTGGTAAAATATAGATAACAGAAATCAGAGCAGGCTTCCCTGTTTTCTCCCATTTTGGTAAAAGACTAGCATTTCCTTGTTTCACGTGAAATGGCTCAGTTTCTGGTGCATTGTCGCCTTTCCCCAGGGTGCTGGTGTATGAGGGCCACCTTCGCACGGCTCTTCCCCGTCCCGTTCTAGCTGGTTCGCGCGTGCTAGTGCACTGCTGCTGAGTTTTAACAGCATGATGCTGCATGCTATACTCCTCGAGAGGGTAGTACAGTCACTGTGTGTTGATAGGTTTCTTTGGTTTTGAACTGTCCTTGCATGACGGGCCTAAACGTCAGCATTGTCGCCACACACGATTCCTTTCTCTGGTTTAGTCTACTGACTTTCCTCATTCTCTGCCTCTGCATTTACTACGTGGAGCTGGTCTGTACTTTTCTTCTCTTTTCACTCTCCTGTATTTTATCAAATCTAAGATGTCTTGGTACCGGCATGTTGTGATCTTTCCTGGCACTGGCCTGCAGGTTTTTACGCAGCTCTATCACGCTGCCGTGCGATGGCAGGGACCGTGAGATGCACCTGCCTCTCAGCAGTGACCAGGCGTGGAATGACGGGTGGTCTTGAAGTCCATGACACACGATTAGAGGTCGACTTGGAACTCCGCTGGCCCTTGTGCTTTTCTCAGTGAGAAATCTGTAGGTTCCTTCTGGTGGGGTCAGTGTAGGGGAGATGGTATGTTAAGTCGTACATTATATTCTCTAACGAGTCTTAATTTCTTCCACATTTGTGGTGGTGATGTCTGCTTGGGAGTTCATTTATTCTTTTGTTAGTTTTCAGTATCATTCATTTTCACTTTTATCTTTAATTACTCATTCTATCTTATTTTATTATTTCCCAACTTATTAAGTTGAATACAGAGGTCACTTATTTTCAGTTTGTCTTTAATAATAAAAGAATTTAAAGCGTGTGTTCCTCTGGGTATAACTTCAGCTCTCTCCATGGATATTTTTTTTTTTCTTTCAAATCATAGACTTTTTTTGGAGTTTTATTGAGGCATAATTTACGTAGTACAAAATAAACTCATTGTAAACACTTAGCATAATGTTTTTGAATTTCATCCATATTGAGTAGTTTGCTTCTTTTTAATGCTGAATAATCTGTTATATGAACATCCCACTTTTGTTTACCCACTCACAAATTAATAGACATTTGAGTAGGTTTTTTTGTCTAGAATGATGCTGCTATGAGAATTCACATAAAAGTCTTTGTTTGAATATACGTATTTTCCTCTGTCTTGGGTAGATACCTAGGAGTAGAATTGCTGGCTTGTGTGATAAGTTTATGTTCAGTTTCTTAAGAAACTTGCCAAACCATTTTCCAAGGCAGTTACACCATTTTACATTCCCACCAGCAACACACAAGGCTTCCAGTGTGTCCACACTTTTGCCAGTACTTGTTATTGTCTGTCTCTGTGACAGCCTTTCTCATGGGTGTCTCATTATGGCTTAATGTGCATTTCCCTAACGGCTGCAGATGTTTCGTGTCTCTTCGTATCTGTCAGCTATTTGTAATCTTCTTTGGTGAAATGTCTTATCAAAGCTTTGCCTGTTTTTAAATTGGCTGTTTTATTGTTGAAGTACAGTTGACCCTTGAACAGTGTGTGGGTTAGGGGCACTGTCCCCCTGTGCAGTCAAAAATCCTATTATATACTGTATTCTTACAATAAAATAAGCTAGAAAAAGAAAATTTTATTAGGGAAATCGCAAGGAAGAGAAAATGCATTTACAGTATTGATTGAAAAAAATCTGTGTAAGTGGACTTGCACAGTTCAAACCCATGTTGTTCAGGGGTCAACTAGATAACAATTCTGTGTATAATCTGGGTATGAGTCTTTTATCAGATATACGATTTACAAATATATTCTCCCAGTTTATGTCTTCTCTTTTTCTACTCTTTGAAGCATAAAGTTTGGAATTTTGATGAAGTCTAATTTATCCCGTTTTTCTCTCATAGATCTTGCTTTTTGGAGTGTATCTGAGAACTCTTTGCCTTACCCAAGGTCACAAAGATTTTTTTCCCTGTGTTTTCTTCTAGGAGTTTTATAGTTTTAATTCTTACATTTAGGTCTATGATCTATCTCAAGTTCATTTTTTTTATAATTTGAGGTAGAAGTTTAAATTCATCTTTCTGCCTGTGGATAACCCAGTTGTCATAGCACAGTTTGTCACAACCACGATTCTTTCCCCGTGGAATCGCCTTGGCACCCTTGTCAGAAACCATTGTCCATAATCTCAAGATTAATTTCTGGACTCTCAGTTTTGTTCCATGGGTATATATACCTGCTGTATGCCAGTATCACACTATTTTTGTGATATCTTGTTTTCATCCGCATTTCTATGATGTAAGGTCTTTGCAAACGTTTATTGGTCATTTTCCATTGGGTTGCCTGACATTTTCACATTTTTATTTTCCTTGTTTATTCTGGATATGAACTCTTTGTTGGTTACATGTGTGTTGCAGATACTTTTTGCCACTGTAGCTTGTCTGTTTCATTTTAGCCATTCTGATGAGCTGGTTTCAATGTCTAGTTAATTGATGAATGAAGCATCTCTTCATAAATTTATTGCCTGTTCAGATAAATTATTTTCTGAAGTGCCTGTTTAAGTCTGAGCCCATCTTTTGAATGGGTTGTAGCAGTTTTAAAAAACAGATTTGTAGGAATTCAGATAATAGGTCCTTTGTAGATACAGGAATTGCAGGTTTTCTTCTACTCTGTGTCTTGAATTTTCACTGTCAAAGACCTTGGCACTTTGAGAGTACTTTGTATGTCCTGTTTAACAAGTCTTTGCCTGCCACAAAGTAACAGATGTCAGCCTATGCCTTTTTTCCCTAAAACTTTATTTTACCTTTCGCATTTAGCTATGCAATCCCTGTAGAATTAAAGTTTGTGTCTGCTGTGGTGTCAGAGGTCAAGCTTCCTTTTTTTCCAGGCAGCTTTCCATTTGGCACAGAACCCTTTGTTGGAAAGATCACCCTTCACTCATTATGGTGTTATCTGTGTCATAACAAAGTACCACTGATGTGTGGACTCGTTTCTGGGCTCTGTTTTGTCCCACTGGTTTGTCTTCCCTTGTTTGTGTCAGTACCACACTAACACATCCTGATCCTACTGGCTCTGGATTTCTGCTTGTGTCAGCCCTTCAGCTTTTTCTTCATAATGGCCTTGGCTCTCTTCCTGTCCATGTCAATTTTAGAATCAGCCATTTCTCCAGGAAGTTCTTCTAGTGGGGACTAGTACTCCAAGACCGCTGTCTGGGTGCTGCCAAATGGTTATTGTTTTCAGGTCTTTCTCATGGACCAAACTAGAAAATATATTTCTTCAGGATATAGCACAGCAGGAGTTTATATGTTATTTTCAATTCAAATTCGGGTTGATAGGCATTTATGTAACTTCTATCTTACATCTCCAGTTGTCACCCCGAGATTTCGGTTCTCAAGGACATCTATTCTCTCTGATTATCTGACATTATTCATTTACTTTATCCCACATTGCACACAATATATTCTCAGAAAAATAATGTAAATATTATGACCAATGTGATAATTGAAAGACAATTTTTTGCACTTTTTCATTTTCTGTCCCGGCTCCTTTTTCATAGTTTTGCTCTCTTCATCGTTAGAGCACATAGCCATTAAAACTATTCTCTCCTGCTGTGGAGAAAAAGGAACCCTCATTCACTGTTGGTAGGAATGCAGACTGGTGCAGCCGCTATGGAAGGCAGTGTGGAGGTTCCTCAAAAGATTAAGAATAGAATTACCATATGACCCAGCAATCCCTCTCCTGGGTATCTGCCCAAAAAATCTGAAAACATTTATCCGTAAAGATATATGTGCTCCAATGTTCATTGCAGCTTTATTTACGGTGGCCAAGACATGGAAACAACCAAACTGTCCTTTGGATACTTGGATAAGATGATTGGATAAAGAAGCTGTGTGGTATATATACACAATGGAATACTATTCGGCGGTAAGAAAAGATGAAATAGTACCATTTGTGACAACATGGATGGATCTTGAGAGTAGAATGCTAAGTGGAATAAGTCAAACAGAAAAAGCAGAGAACCATATGATTTCACTGATATGTGGTATATAAACCGAAAACAACAAAAGAACAAGACAAACAAATGAGAAACAAAGATTTATAGACACAGACAATAGTTTAGTGGTTAACAGAGGGTAAGGGGGGTGGGGGTGGGAGATGAGGGTAAGGGGGATCAAATATATGATGATGGAAGGAGAAGTGACTTGGTGGTGAACACATAATGGGATTTATAGATGATGTAATACAGAATTGTACACCTGAAATCTATGTAACTTTACTAACAATTGTCACCAGAATAAACTTTAATTTTAAAAAAGAAGCAAAAAGAAAACTGTTCTCTCCCTCCTAGCCTTATTTATACTTCATTCATGTGACTATCGTGTTTCCCCAAAAGTAAGACCTACCCTGGAAATAAACCCCAGTTAAGATCGTCAGCCAGATGGACACATTTAGTGCATCATGACAATGTTCCAGAAGAAGATGACATGACTGTGAATAAATGTAGATTGTAGTACATGAAAAAACAAGACATCCCCTGAAAATACACCCTAATCTGTCTTTTGGAGCAAAAATTAATATGAGACCCGGTCTTATTTTCAGGGAAATACAGTATATAGTTAATCCTCGGCACCTGTTGTTGTGCTGACACCCCCGCCTGTTATTTTGGTCTTCTGAAGGTTGCTCTGTAGTAGATTTCAACTTCAAACTTTAAAGAATGCCTGGATGAAAATTGCTGGGCTCCTCTTTTCTTCTCTTCCGTATCTTAAGGATTGTTACTCCATTTTCTTTTTCTTTTTGTTCTTTTTTTTAATTAAAATTTATTGGGGTGACAATGGTTAGTAAAATTACGTAAGTTTCAAGTGTACAATTCTGTAATACATCATCTAGTTACTCAATTTTCTTTTGTAATAAAGTATTGCTGTCAGAGACTGATGTCAGTTTAATCGTCTCCCCCTTACAAGTTTCTTGGTCTGTTTGCTTTGATGCCTAAATAGTTGTTGTTGTTGTTGTTTTAAAGTCCAGTAATTTCAGAATGAATTACTCTGGGCTGGTCTTCACATATACATGTGACGTTCTTTCGATATGTAGTAGCAAGTCTCTTTGGATCATTATCTAGAGGATTTGTTCTGTGTGCTTGCTTTAGTTTTCTCCTGTGGGGACTCCTGGTGTATGAATATTGAATCTTCTTTGCCTCTTTTCATATTCACTGTTTCTCCTTTGTGCTTTCATTTGTTTTTAATTTAAGTTATTTTTGTCTTTTTTATACAGTCCTTTGTAAGGCATTTTACGTTGTATTTATTTGCTCTTGTATTCCTTCCAGTTAATCTTCATTTCTGAAGTTTTTTTTCTTTACAGAATTATATTACCTATTTCTGAGTTTGTCTGTTAAAGATTCACGTAGTCCTTTCACACATGATATTATCCTTTAGTGTCTTTTGCCTCATCTTGAAATATTAGGTTGTAGTTATTAATGTCTTTTGTGGGATGTCTTTCTGACATGCTTTTACTATCTGCAGAGGTGTCATTCTGTTCCTTGTTCTCTTTTACGTTATAACTCTGTGTGGGACTTGACTTTGATCCCTCCTGGTGTGTGTATGTGACAAAGAGAGAGAGAAAGAGAGAGAGGAATTAGAGAGGAGGGATTTGAACTCTAGAGCTGTAGCTTTGGTTATTTTTGTGAAATTTTCAAAAATATGACGGCTTACGTACCTTCTTAGCTCCGTGATTCAGTCTCTTCCCCCACTTCTATCTGGGCCTGTTTTTCCCGTCATATCTTCTCTGCAGTTCACTTGGGGTTCTCTTGCTCGTAGTTTCTCCCCATTGTGGCCTAGTTCTGGAAGGGGGCTTGGGCTGCTGAGTTTTGAGGGTTCCCGGGCCCAGATGGGTTCCAGCCCCGTCACTTAGCTGTGGTCTCCTTGCTTTCACCCTCTAGAGCACAGACCCCATCCATTTTCAGCTGCAATCTCAGGTGGGCTCATAGCACTGGTAGCACACAGGTCTGTGGCTGCTGGCGGCCTATCCCCATGTGCTCATCTATCTATAGGGACATTTTCTCCTGACCTTGTTGTAGATGTTGGCCATAGGCTTTGGGTTTTGACATCTTAGTTGCTCTATGATGTTATGCAAGAATTTGGAGAGATGAAAAAACTATGCCACATTTTTTTCGTAACTGCCAAAACTTGCAAGCAGTCAAGGTGTCCTTCAGTAAGCGGACAACCTGTGGTCACTCCAGACAGTGGAATATTACTATTAAAAAGGAATGAGCTATCAAACCATGAAAAGACATGGAGGAGCCTTAAATGCACATTACTAAGTGAAAGAAGCCAACCTGAAAAGGCTACTTTCTGTGTGATTCCAACCGTATGACATTCTGGAAAAGGCACAGTTGTGGAGACAGTAAAAGGATCAGTGGTTACAGGGGTCTGCGGGGAGCTCAGTAGAGTTTAGGACAGTGAAACTATTCTGTGTGTTACCATTGTGGTGACTACAGGGCATTTTGCATTTGGCAAAACCCAAAGAATGTAAAACACAGTGAACCCTAATGGAAACTATGATCTTTAATTAACAGTGATGTATCTGTACTGGTTTACCAGTTGTAACAAATGTACCACAATACAAGATGTTAACGAGAAACTGGGGGGGGGGGGTGGACGGGAGGAGAAACGTATATGGGAACTCTATACTTTACGTTCAATTTTTCTATAAACCTAAAAATCAGTCTATTAATTTTTTTAAAAAGCAATGCTACTACTGTTGGATATTTTAATTCCAACCTTTTTAAATCCTCCATAACAGCATTCTTTTCTTCTGTCAGTGATCATTTAGATTAATCCACTTAATTTATCACTGTACCCTTCATTCCTTTTTGCATCTCAAACTTTCTGGATCTCATTCTCCTTCTTTTTGAACATCATTTAGAATTTTTTTTAACGAGAATCTACTCTGGGCAAATTCTCTATTTGTTTATCTGGAAAATGTCTTTATTTTGCCCTCATTCTTGAAAGATACTCACTGATGATCGAATTGTAGGTTGAACTCCTTTCCTTCAGGATGTTGAAGACAAGCGTTCCATGCCTTTTGACGCTGTTAGGATTGAGAAGCCAGGGTCCCTGTATGAAGGTGCTGGTGTGATTTTTGAGCACTTTTCTGATTTTTGTCTATGACAGTGATTTTTCCAGTAGTTCCACTGCTGGGTGTCCGAGTGGGGTTCTCTCCATCACTGTTTTTGGGGATTCATCTTGAATCTGGATTGTCGTATTTCCTTACTTGTGGAAAGTTCCCAGCCATTACTTCCTCAGTTGTTATCTCTGTGTTAGTCTCTCTTCTTTCTTTGGCTCTAATCAAACCTGTGTTGGACTTTTTTATTTACTGTCTGTCTTCCGTCCTCTTCTGTACTTTCCAGCCTTTTTGTTTACCATGCTATATTCTTGATCAGAGTCTCACACTAATCATGGTGAGGCCCTGTTTTCTTTTTCGTAATTTTCAACTCCTCATGAACCAATACATTCAAAAACTACAGTACAAATTACTATAGAAATGAATATAAAATACAGCCCCAAACTATTTTATTATTATAGTCAGTAGACATAAAAGTACCTAAATTGCTATCAGTTTCTCAGTTGTCTGTTATCTTTTGGAGAATCTTCAGGTTTGTCTGTGTTTTATGAAACCCACCTGTTGAGCTTTTAATTTCAGATACACTTTCTCCTTTATGGAACTTCTGTTTTTAATCTGCACTGTGACTTAAAAAAAAATATTTTCCTATTCTCTTGCAGATACCATCAAACTTGTCATTTCTTTAAGTGTAGTAAGCACACTGCTTTATATGTAGTCTGTGTTAGATAATTCCAGCATCTGACGTCCCTGTCTCAGTTGGCTCATGATACCTTATTTCCTTGTGTACGTGACTATTTTTTACTCTATGCTGGACATTGTACTCAAATATTTGAAATAAATGGAAACCTAGAATGAAAGGATCTTCTTCAACAGGGATTTGTTTTTGCTTCTGCCAGACACCTGGGGTCACTGCTGGTCTGAGAGTGCTAGCAAATCACAACCTTGGTTACGACTTGTTAAATTAGCCAAGCTGGTTGACCGGTAAAACATCCCCCTTAATCCACGGAGTTCCTGTAAATGGAAACCTTGGATGGAATACATCAGAGCTGACGCTGTGTTACGCAGCAGATAGTGTCGTTATGGTGGGAAATGCGTACTATCTGGTGGTGCTAAATTTTATCCCTGTAATAGGGTGATGACAGATTGAGCTCTCATTGTACAATGATATTTTTCTTTGCAACTCAAAAGTTACCAGTGATAATCTGCAAGGTATATTTTGGCATCTTGCCCATGTCTGTTCCCTATCAGCCATGAGCTAATGCTTTACACACTTGATAAAACTTGGCTGAGTCAGTAGTTTCACTAGAGATTTCAACATTTAATCTGGCTTTCTTCAAAAAGCAGAGATATTTCTTACCAGCTGGAGTTATTTGGTTATCTTGATACAGAGTTCCTACTGGAAAATCAGAGGAAGCTTCATTCTTTGCCTTTTAGTTACCAATTTCCCTCAAATGGTAAAACTAAAGTCTTCTTTTGGCTTTCCCTCTTTTTCTTTTTCTTTTTTAATAAATTTTATTGGGGAATGTTGGGGGACAGTGTGGTTCTTCTCCAGGGCCCATCAGCTCCAAGTCATTGTCCTTCAATCTAGTTGTGGAGGGAGCAGCTCAGCTCCAAGTCCAATCAGCTTGTGCTCTAACCAACTGAGCCATCCAGCCATCCCTGGTTTTCCCTTTTTTGGATATCATTATAGACGCACATATTTCATTGATTTCAATGTGTTTTAATCTACTAAGATCATTATTATTTCTGATGTGCAGATGCTTATTTTTAACCACCGGGTGCTCTGTAGGCTAGCTCCTGTGTATTTTTTGACCTGGGCTGATTGATTGATTGACTGGCTGACCTCCCTACCTTATTTATTTTTGATTCCTTGATTTCTGATACATGAAGATGTCCCCCAGGCTTATTCCTATCTTCCATGCCCCAGATTTGGAATCAGCCACTTTTCAAAGAGCCCTGAGTCCCTTCAGTGGGTACTGAGGTAGACACCACAGTGTGGGTGCCTGTTGCTGCTGGGCTGATGTGGCTTCTGGGTGCTTTTAATGGAGGGAGTTAGTACACGCATGTATAGTCGTCGTGCATTCATAGTGATGTTTCTGATGCAACTGTAACATTGTTTTCACGTGTTTCTTGAATTTTCATAGTTTTATCTCTTTATCTTACACTGAAAATCTTGATTTCTAACAGTATTGACATAATTATTGCTACATCTTATGAAAACAATTCACAATAACAATATTAATATTATTACAAGGAGTAGGAACTTTGGATTGGCTCGTTTCATTGTAGAAAAGACTGTTGGTGTTTTATTATTAAAGACGCATTTATTCATCGTCATGATCAGACTATTGCATTTAGCAATCCACAGCATGGATACAAAAAAGAAAAACTCTACATGAAAACCCTTTGCTGGTTTGCTGTACACTTTCCATAGAACAGAAACTAAAATAACCTGTTACACAATTAATCACAAATACAGTCCTCGAGTTTTTTTCCCATACACATGAGTATTGTCTAAAACATGGCTTCTTTGTATAATAAGAGCTAGGCTCCACCACCACTGTGCTTGGCTGAGTTCACAAATCTGCTGTAACCTGTGGCTTCCCTGTCACTTCTCTGGCTCTCCTCTCCTGCTGCGCTTTGTTTCCTGGCAGCAGTTAAAACCTTCCGCCACTGCCATAGCTGCTGCTGGAATAGCCATAGCCACCTTGGGTTCGTGGTTTGGCAAATACTGGCCTCCACCACCATAGGGGCCAGAGCCTCTGCCTCCAAAGTTTCTTCCTTTCATGGGTCTAAACTTTGAAGATTGATTGTTGTAATTGCCAAAATCATTGTAGCTTCTGCCACCTCCATAACTGCTTCCATTGTTACCAAACCCATGAAAGCCTTCCCCACTGCCCCCATATCCTCACCACCACGACTGCCATCAAAGACACCTCGACCACTGAGGTTTCCTCCACGATCAAAGTTGTCATTCCCACCAAGACCACCGCCGAAGTTTCTGGAACCACTTTGACCTCTGGCTGGCTGAAGCACAGCCGTCTCCTGCTTAGATAGGGCTTTCCTTACGGCACAGTGGGGCCATTCCCAGGCTGGTTTCTGAATGACAGTCGTGTCTACAGGGTCATGGTCATCACAGGTCACCAAAGCAAAGCCTCCCTTCCTTCTTGCCACAGCCTCGGTCAGTCATGATTTCAATCACCCAGTGTTCCCACACTGTTCAAAGTCTCTCTTAGGCGATGTTCTCCAGCATCTTCTTGGATACAACAGAAGTCTTTTCTCAGTGAAGTGGGCACCAGGTCTTCGAGAATGTTCTTTCGACACAGCCTTTTCTGGCCCTTTAGCTTTTCCGTCCACCTGTGTGGCCTTACCTTCATGGCTGCGTCCACTCCTCTACGGTGGCATAGGTGACAATTCCAAAGCACCTGGACAGTCTGAGCGTCCCCATTGCTCAGGATGGCTCCTCAGACTCTTGTTGCTATTTCAAAGCTCAGACCTCTGGGATACCGGCCTCTCTGGGAGACTGACTCGACATGATGACCAGGAGGGGAGACTGATGGTGTGCTTATTCGGGGGTGTCCACTGACAGAACGCAGACTGTTGCTATTTTTATTGGGATCCTTTCAAATTTTAAAAACATCCAGGGATTCAAATATATGGTGATGGAAGGAGAACTGACTCTGGGTGGTGAACACACAATGGGATTTATAGACGATGTAATACAGAATTGTACACCTGAAATCTATGTAAATTTACTAACAATTGTCACCCCAATAAAATTAATTTAAAAAAAAAAAAAACATCCAGGGAGGTTGGATGTGTGCTGCATCTGTTTGTTCAAGGCCACTCTTGTTTCCTTTAGGGTGTTTTTAAGTTTTCCTTAGATGGCTGCATATTTCTTAGTAAGTGTATGCCCAGATATTGTCGTTAGTATACATGGGTCTTCTCTCCCATTATGTCTTCTAAATAGTTGCTAATTGTTTATATGAAGGCTGTTGATCTGTCTTTCACATCCTGCTCCCTTACTGAATTATCTCATTGTTTGTAGTAGTTCTTCAGTTGATTTTTCTGTTGTTCAGGTATCTAATTAGATCTGCACATAAAGACAATCTCATCTCTTTGTTCCTAATTCTCATTCCTCTGGTGTCTCTCTTGTGTTGACTGAAAGTTCCAGGAAGATGTTACGTATGGTGGTGCGAGTGGGAGTGTTTGTCTTGTTCCTGACTTTAATGGAAATAGAAGCATGATTTTTAACAGCTGTGTATTGTTCTAGTGTTTGGGAACCCACATTTTCAGCTGATGTAAACTGTGCTGTAGTGTAAACCTTTTGTTGTTGCTGTTCATATCTTTAAACCTTTCCTACAGCTGGATCTAAGGAAAGGAAGTCCTGGGTCAAAGACTGGACGTTTGTGGGAGCCCTGTAGATACTGCCCTGAGAGCTGGCACCAAACACACTTCCTTCCTTCCACCCAGAGCGTGTGAAATGCCTGCGTCACTTAAAAGCTTTACTCATCTGGTAATGGAGAAGGGCACTTCCTATTTTTATTTATTTATTTACCAGCGAAGCTGGTGAAATAAATCAGAGAAAGACAAGTGCCATATGATTGTGCTTATATGTGGAATCTGAAAGAACAAAACAGAACAGAAATGGACTCAGACAGAGAACAACTGTGTCTGAGTGGTGGTTGCCAGAGGGGACCGAGTGGGGGGAGGGGGCAGGCACAGTAGGTGAAGGGGATTAAGAGGTACAGACTTCAGTTATCCAGCACATGAGCTGCAGGGATTGAAGTGCAGCACAGGGAATGGAATCAGTGATATGATAACTTTGTGAGGTGACATGATGACTGGACTTACTGTGGTGGTCATTCTGTAGGGGACATAAATGTCGCATCACTGTGCCGTACACCTGAAACGCGTACAATATTGTGTGCCAACGATGTTTCAGTACATTTTTAAGTAAAGCTGAATGTCGTCTCCAGGCCCTGTGCATTCAAAGGTTTTTCTGAACTAGTCCCTTTGTTTAACATTTTTGGTCTGGAAGGCAGAAATGTTAAATGAAGAGATGACTCTTTGTAAGTGACTTATGGAAGGAGTAAATTCATTATGGGCTCCATTTCTGGAGGCATTCTCCCTGTTTGAGAAAAGAAAAGCCTGGCAGAAGTCAGAGTTATACCGGAGCAAGGTACCGGTAGGACGGAGTCACAGTTAACAGGAGACCCTGGCTGGGGAATTCTGAGCTGCTAAGTGTCGGGCCTTTTGCAAAAGAAGTTGCCACTTTGTTGTTGGGAGAATTTATTTGAATTTTTTAAAACTAGCTTTTGAATGGCTTAAAATTTTATATATCTTGCCCTCCTCTTGTGGAAATATAATACTTCAACCTCATTCAGCACAAGTTATTTTCTGATACAGTTGAAAGTTTTGCCACACACGTGGACAGTTTTTCTGCCTACGGATGAATTATGCATCTATTGAGGGTAGCTTTGCCTCCTGCGCATTAGTCGAAGAAGAACAGAAACGGAGAGAGACGTTGCCAGAGCGCCTGCTCTGACCCAGTGGGCTGAGGGACTGCCTGCACGGGCGTTTTCTTCTGCGGCCCACAAGTCTTGTCTCTTTCCATGTTCTGATTCCGTGGCTTCTCCTGCCACAGTCATGAGAGGGAGCAGTCCTGGGCTGGGTGAGGCCGGGGCCTGTTACCCGCAAATAGTCACTGACCCTCTGCGTAGTGCAGAGCATGATGAGATGGCCAGGACGATGATGGTGATCAAAAATAGCCCTTGCCCTCAGGGCACCAATGGACCCAGACCCCTGACCCCCGTCGGTGTCCAGTTCCAGCCCCTCTCGGCCGCATTCTGCCAGCAGCCGGGCAGCAGAGGTGCCACCAGTGCCGCTCGTGCAAATAACAGAGCTGGTCTCATGCCAGACGGCCTGAGCCCAACCATAGGCCATAGCCAGCCTGGCCCCTCCAGGGCACCCTCCTGTCCTCTCTCCTCAAGCCATAAACATGGCCGTTATACCAGGAGTCTCAGGCCTCTGCCTGTCACACTCTGCCAGCCCCCTCTGGGCAGAACCTGGGGTCCCAACTGGCAGCTGTAATCTCACATTGACTGTTTAGCCCAAGCCCTCCCCAAACCTCACCAGGATTTCTCCCAGCTCCTTACGTGCAGCTCATTCTCTCTCTCTCTCTCCTCTCTCTCTCTCTCTCTCTCTCTCTCTCTCTCTCTCTCTCTCTCTCTCTCTCTCCACACACACACACACAAACACACACACACACACACACACACAGCCCTTTCTTGGGACGCCCTCCTCTGTCCAATCCTTCTGGGCCCTGGCCTTTTCTCTGTGCTCTGCCTTCCCCAGAGGCAGCTGCCATGCCCTGCCGCTCTGTCTCCTCCAGTGTCTCCTGAAGCACCTGGTTCAAGCCTGCCTTGTTTTGTTTTTCATTGTGGTTAAACATACATTGCGTAATACTTATCACTTTAAGCACTTGTGAATGTACAGTTCAGGGGCATGAAATACACTGACAATGCAGCATGCCCGTCATCACCATGTGTTTACCACCCACCAAAACCCCGGGCCTATTAACACCTCCTCAGCCCCTGGCACCGCCATTCTACTTCCTGTCTCTCTGATTTCCACTCCCTAGGTCCCTCATGGCAGGGGAGTCACATAGAATTTGTCCTTTGTGACTGGCTTATTTCACGTAGCGTGAGGTCCTCCAGGTTCACCACGCTGTAGCACCTGTCAGAAGGCCCTTCCTTTTAAAGCCGAGGGACGTCCCATGTGTGGATGGACCACACCCCGTTTAGCTCATCCCTCAGCGGACACTGGGTTGCAGAACGCTGTTGCCTGGAGTGTCACCGAGGGCAGGCTCTGTCTGCATGTCTGTTCTTGGTGCCTTGTCGGGCATCTGCCAAGGGTCCAGGAAACGCGTTTGCTGGAAACTGCAGAGCCTCAGGCCTTCTGCCCATTCCTTCCTGGCCCTTCTGTTTCCACAGAATTGCTGTGGTGTCACCTCTTGTGGGGCGCCCGAACCGGCCCAGGCTCACTGCTCCCTCCAGCTCAGGTTCTTTGTAAAGCGGGGTGTGTCGCTGATAGTGGACACAAAAGCAGTCCGATCGATCTCGTGTGCTCGGTATACTTTGGGTACCTCCTCACACGAGGAAGGGCTGTGGGGACCTGCCTTGGCCTTAAAGGTTTTCCAGCCCGCGGCTCGGCTCGGGAGAACCAAGCCAGATCAGGCCCCATAGCGCTTTCCTCGCTGGCCTTTCCTGGGGACGAGCTCGTCCACCCTTTTCATCACTCAGGACTCGCTCATATCAACAGGGCAACAAGCGCCTGTCCCTTTGTCCTTGCTGTTGGCAGCTGAAGTCCCCTGGCAACCTTTGAACACAGCTGAATGCTAGGTATCTTTGATCTGCCTAAGGAAAAAGTCTATTTTAAACTGTAAGTGAGGCCAAATTTTTTAGGTTAGATTTTTACCAATGAAATATGTATCTCCATGCTCAGGTGGCTTCCACCTGAAGCAGTTGCAGCCCCCGTGCCTGCGGCTCAGGGGCCACCGTCCTCTAGGTCCAAAAAACAAATTTCTTTTAATGAAACAAACTGTAAAACTTCTTCATTAAAATAGGAACATATTTAATTTGCCTAAAACTTGCCTTGGGGATGTGAAAAATAAAACCTTCCGCTGAATTTAGAAATGGAAGTGTGGAAGTTTTATTCAGAAATGCTTCCTAGAAATAAAATCAGTGAGACGTATTTACAGGCTGTTTGTTTCTAAATAAAGAGCAAACCAAAGTAACAGAGGGACCAGAGAATAAAGAAAAATTCCTTTTTAAGCCTTCATTTTCCTGCAGTACAGAGGTGCTGGGATTATGGTGTCAGGGGGGTGGGGAACGCACTGAAGGTGGGGGCTGTTTGCCCGCTCCCGTCTGCGAGGTGCATTGCCTGAGCCCAAAAGACACCTGTGCAGTGTGACACAGCAGCAGGAAGAAGAGGAGCAGGAGGTCACAGACGGGATGTCTCCAGCGTGGGGCCACCTGGCAGGCAGGGAGGGCTGGTGACAGCCGCACCAGAGGGTGTGCTGGAAGACTGGACAGGCTCCTGTCTTCGAGGTGGGAGGCATTACTCTCCAGGTGACCTTAGGTGCTCCAGAGACGAGGTGTAAAGAGTAGTAGGGGGTTTGCAGGGTCAGAGGTGGGTGTCCATTGACTGCTGGCTTTGTCCGTTCTCTCAGTAAATTTGGCTGTGCACCTCTGCGCATGGCACTACCTACCTGGGGTAGTACTACCTGGGGGTCTGGGAGAGAGCCTTGGCTAGAGCAGGAGGAGGAAGACTTCCTGGAGGGTTCACCTAAGCAGAGGTCACTCAGTGGCTCCGCCACACCCCACACTGCAGGCGGAGGGCCCTTTCCGAAGTGCTAAAGTGTCCCCTGCTTCCTGCCGCCCTTAATGGCTGGACAGTGCCACGTGGTGGATCCTGCATGGGTCGCAGCTGCCCCCTCCTGAGCTCTCCTCAGCAGGATTGCATCCACCATCTGTGACATTTGCCTCTACTGCCACGCCAGGAGGTGGGGAGACCACATGTACCCCCTTTTACAGGTGAGGAAAGATCCAGCCCCAGGATTACTTCAGGTGGCCTCTCCCGGAGCAGAGATGAAAAACAACTTTCCCAGTGCCATGAAGGGCTGCGGTGTGAGCCTCTCCTGGTGCCATTTACTGAGTTGTTTCATCGGGGAGGGAGGTGCCCCCGACTAATGGAACCCTGCTTTCTCACGGAGCACACAGACTCCATGCAGAAGTAATCGACTTGCCGCCAAAGATTCAGACGTCCGTAAGGTTAAGTCGTCCATAACGGGATTCTTTGATTCTGTGAGAAGGGGAGTTGACAGCCGCTAACTTGTTGGTTCCATTTGTCATGCCTGACGTAGGCTAATTCTTGTTTGTGTGTTTTTATATACATGATCTTTCCGCATTGCGATAAATCATTTGTATCCTATTTCCTGGGCTCCCATCACAGCCCTTTCTCGGTTCCTTAGCCTGAGAGGCAGGGTTCATGAAGGATTCTCCCTGCTGTAACTTAATCTGTATGTCTGTTTTTAAATTGTTACTTTCAGTTTTCATGAAAGTATTATGTACTTATTTTAGCAATATTGAAAAATATAGAGAATTTTCAGAAAGAAAAACCATCTGTAGCCATAACACTCAGCCATGACTACTGTCAGTATTTTGGGAGTATTTATTTTTATGATTATACTTTTTCTGAAAAATTATACCTTTTCACTTATGTTTTCATTTTATAAATTTATAAACATTTTTGGTGAATGTAATATTTCACTTAATCCTTTTAAATTAAGGTAGTTTCTGGTATTTTAGAATCATAAATAAAAATGTGATGCAACTAAGAAGAATAAAATACATAGGAATTAACCAAGGAGGTGAAAGATTTGTACATGAAAACTACAAAACGTTGCTGAAAGACAATGTCTTTTATTATTAAGTCTTTAATGAAATTGGGGTCTTAAGAAGACCCTAGTAAATAGAAAGACATCTGTGTCCACGGATTGAAAGACTTAATACTGTTAAAACATCAGTATGATCTACAGATTCAATGCAATCCCTATCAAAATTCTAGGAATGTTGTTTCCAGAAATAGAAAAATCCATCCTAAATTCACATGGAATCTCAAGGGACCCTGATAGCCAAAGCAATCTTGAAAAACAGAGTTGGAGGTCTTACATTTCCTGCTTTCAAAATTTACTACAAAGCTACAGTAATCAAAATAGCATGATACTGGCATAAAGACAGACATATACACCAATAGAGCAGAATAGAGAGCCCCAAAATAACCATCACATGTATGATCAGATGGTTTTCAACAAGGATGCCATCCATTCAATGCGGAAAGGACAGTTCTCTTCGAGAAACGGTTTTGGGAAAACTGCAAAAGAATGAAGTTAGACCCTTTCTTACCTTACACAATATACAAAAATTAACTCAAAGTGGATCAAAGACCTAATTATAAGAGCTCGTACTATGAACGCTTAGAGGAAAACACAGAGGTAAAGGCTTCATGCATTTGCTCCTGACTTTTTGGATATGACACCAAAAGCACAGGCTGCCTGTTCAGAAACACACCTCCAAGTAAAAAGTGATAATAGGACTTCATCAGAATTTAAAACTGCTGTGCATCGAAAGGACACAATCGACAAAGTAAAAAGGCAACCCACAGAATGGAAAAAAATATTTGGAAATCATTTATCTGATAAGGGGTTCATATCCAGAATTTATAAAGAACTCTTGTAATTCAACAACAAGAAAACAAACGATCCTGTTAAAAAATGTGCGTAAGTCTTGAACGGACATTTCCCCAAGAAGGTGTACAAATGGCCAACAAGCACGTGAAAACAAGAACAACATCACTAATTAGGAAAACGCAAATTAAAACCACAGTAAGATACCACTTCCCACTCAGCAGGTTGCTACTATCAAAAATAATAACAAGCCTTGGTGAGGATGAAGCAAAACTAGAACCCTTGTGCACTGTTAGTGGGCATGTCAGATGGTGCTGCCTCAGTGGTAAACAGTATGGCAGGTCCTCAGAAAATTAGAACTAGAGCTGCCGCACGTTGCAGCCATTCCACTTCCCAGTATGTACCCAGAAGAATTGAAAGCAGGGACTTAGGTAGGTACTTGTACACCCACGATAGCAGCATTATTCACATTAGCCAAAAAGTGGAAGCCGCCCAGTGTCCATCAGGACTGGAACATGTGTGGTCCGTCCACACAGTGGATATGACTCAGCCTGAAAAAGGAAGGACATTCTGACACCTGCTACAACATGGATGGACCTGGAGGACATTACGCTGAGTGAAATCATCCAGTCACAGGAGGACAAATACCATATGATTTCACTTCTATGAGGTCCCTAGAGGAGTCAGATCCATAGAGACGGAAAACAGAATGGTGGTGCCAGGGGCTGGGGGAGGAGAGTGGGGAGTTAGTATTTATTGGAGTTTCAGTTTTGCAAGATGGAAAGAGTTCTGTGGAGGGTTGGGAGTGATGGCTGCACAACAGAGCGAATGTACTTAAGGCCACTGAACTGCACGCTTACAAATGGTTAAAGTGGTCGATTTTATGTTGTGTGTATTTCAGCACAATTTTTAAAAGTTAAAAAAATGTGATGCTCACTCATAGCTACTACATTTCTAGAATGGATTCCCAGAAGTAAAATTGCTTAAAGAATCTTGATACATATTACCAAATTATTTTCCAAAAGAATCGGAACAATTTATAGATTTGTTGGCAGGATTACACTATGCCTTTACCAGTATTGAGTAATTATTGTTTTTTTTTAATTATTGCTAATCTGACAGGCAAAGAAATACTTTCTCATGCAATTGTTGATCAGTTATAGTTCTTTAATATTAAATATTTAATATTAAATATTTATTATTTAATATTAAATAGTCTCACTTAAATATTGAGATCTCAGTTTTTTCCCTAATCAATGAAGTATATTATTAACTCCTTGTATTTATAGCATTTATATCCTTTTGTTTTTCGGAGGAAGCATACAGAAATTTGTAAATTTTTTTTTTTAAATGTTATTGGGGAATGTTGGGGAACAGTGTTTCTCCAGAGCCCATCAGCTGCAAGTCATTGCCCTTCAATCTAGTTGTGGAGGGCGTAACTCGGCTCCAAGTCCAGTCACTGTTTTCAATCTTAGTTGCAGGGGGCGCAGCCCACCATCCCATGTAGGAATTGAACCGGCAACCTTGTTCAGAGTTTTCTGTCTAACCAACTGAGCCATCTGGCCGCCCCTCTGGAAGCTCAGCGGCAGCTTATTGTCTTCAATCTATGTAGTTGTGGAGGGCGCAGCTGACTGGCCCATGTGGGAATTGAACCAGCAACCCTGTTTTTCAGAGCTCGCGCTCTAACCAACTGAGCCATCCAGCCACCCCTGTAAATTTTTTAATGTGAGTAATGTCCCTTAGGGGTTCAGTGTTTCAAAATATTCTTTTCTAGCTTGAGCATTGATACTCACTTCCCTTCTCTTCTAAAAGTTGTGGGGATTTCGGGTTGTCGTTTTGGTTTGTTTTTTTATTTAACTATTTAATGCCACTCAAATCTTATTTGGGGGTGGAGTTAAGACTTAAATTGACTTCCCCATATACAGCCAACCAGTTACCTAATTAATCTTCCCTTTCCATTGATTCGAGATTCATTCTTTATCATAATACTGCCCTTGTATAAATGTGTTTATCGGTTTGGGGGCTGTTAACTTCTACCCCGTCGACCTGCCTCTTAATACCACATCACACTAATCATTAATTCATGTGCTTTCTAGTGGGTAGGACTAGCCTTTCTCATTCTTCTTGCTTCTTGTCTTTCTAGGTGAACTTTAGGATTATTTTGTCAAGTACCCAGAAAAATAAAGAAACCTATGTGAATTTTGACTATAAACCAATTTGAAGAAGAATTAACACCAACATGTTTATAGTATTTATGCTTTCTGTTCAGAAACACACCTTATCTTTATTTGTTTAGGTCTTTTTTCCTTCTCCATATTATTGATTTGTTCATTTATATTTTAGAGTATGTTCCATTGGTGGTTTCCAGAGCCCAGTCTTTGAGTTCTCCAAAGAACTACTTGACATACATAAGGCTTCAGAAGAGCACGTGTGAATCACTAACAGAGTGGAGAGCCTTTGATCCGAGACCATTAGGAAAAGTACATCAGGAAGTGTCTTCACTTTTTCTTTGACTCCTAATCTGTGTATTTTACATAAAGACTCCAGGAGTCTTTCCCCCATATTTCTGCATCCAATTCATCAGCACAATCTAGGACAGATATATTTCCCATCTCATCTCAGAAGAAATACTAAATTATTTGAGGGCGGGTGTCTGTCTTTTTAAAGTACAGACCTGCAGTAAGCGTGTGCTTCTGGACCCATCGCCAAGCCCCTGCATGCCTCATCCCTAATGGCAGTTTACCTCTGAGCACATCGGGAATCACTCCCTAAGGGAGGAGGTGATGATAGGTCCTGGGGAGCCATCCTCCCCGGCATCTGACAAACCCCGATGGTCAGCAACCAGGATGGAAATTCACATCACCTGACTCCCAGCACACGCTGTTTTTGTTAAGCCATGTTTGCTGTTCAGATGGCAGAGGAGCCAAGCAGGTGTGAGGCCAGGTATGCTCAGGTGGTAGGAGCCCCCCTCACAGGGTGCCCACTCCCTGTTGCTTGTTACACATAATTCTGTGGCCAGCCATGGAATCCAGCAGCGTCCTTCAGGTCTGTGGAAAGAGGGGGCAGGATGGGATTTGGTTTGCTTTTACTTGTTTGTTTGATTAGGTTTGCTTTTACTTGTTTGTTCCTTTAATGGCCATTAATAACACAGTAAAAACTACATTCTTAGTAGTGAGGGAGGACTTAATAAGCACCCATGAACCATCGCAGCAGTTCACTCCTTCAGGGAGGTGGAAGCATGCCAGCCCACAGGTGGACTTGCTAGCCCAGTCGGGTTCCAGGTGTCTCTCACTACAGTGAATTAGGTTTTGTATCCTTGTGCACTGGGGCAAATGAGGTGGGGGGAGTTGTGTGACATTATAAAAAGAGAAGACATGGCTTGGACAGACGGAGTTGTGCATGTGAAAAGATGAGGAATTTCTTCAGTTTTACCTTCCAAAGAGATTTTTCTTAGAGTTTGTTTTTATCTGGAGCTCGGCATGACATTTATTTTTGTAGGGAATCACCAGTCCAAACCCCCACCCCCCATTCCCACTGCTGCCCCCAAGGGTACTTCAACTCAGAAATGATGTCTTCTTGGAACAGCTTTTCCATTAACCTTTTTTAAAGATAGGAAATTAAGATCTGAATAATAGATTTTAATACCAGCCCCATAAAAATAATTGAAATATATTTTAATTTAAAATTTTTCATTTAAACAAAGTATCTAATATGTTGACATCTTTAAGATACAAAAATAAACACTGAATTTTATTTTTATGGCCTTTTTCTAACTTCTGCTTTCTAGCTATTAAATTTAAAGGAGCTTCCATTTTCCGTGTAATTAATTTTTGTAAAATTTTTACTGAATTTTTCCAATAAAATTAGATCTGGAGAAAAACCGGTGTTTGAGAATTAGAAGTTTATAACTTGGTGGTAAGAGAGGTTGAACAAGAGTCCAAACTAATCAGTTGGAATTGTGGTATTTTTAGTAGTTTCTTTAAAAATAACAACAACAATAAAAAAAAAATCTGCATTGCCACAGTGCAAAATATGATACAGACATTAAAAGAATTAGAATAGAAAATAGGAAGTGGCCAGGTGGGTATGCAATACCATTGACTTTGGGGTACCGGTTAGGGAAATGCTGAAATTGAAAGTTCCCGTGGACATACACGCACACTTTTTTGGTAGCTCTGTCAGAATCATCTGTTTACAGTGTGTCTGGGGATGTGGTCTCAGTCCTGCCCCGTAAAAGATGGGGTCTTTGCCTGCAAGTTATTGAGAAATGAAGACAGCAGAAAGCCGGAAAATGCCCAGGCTTTCCATGCACGCTGACAGCCAAACAGAACGCTCTTTCCCGTTGCAGTTTTTTCAGTGTCATTTTAAGTTGCAGCTTCCAGCCAATGGGCGGGCTCCATGCCTGCTGACATCACGAACCAGCCAGTTCCCTCCAGCTGCCGCTTCAGTTTGTCTTTTTTTTTAAACTAAAATGGAGGCTGGTTTCTTGCCTTAAGGAGTCCATTGCCTTCCCCGCCGAGTCTAGATGTTGACATGTAATAAAGCGGGCAGCAGGATGGTGGTGGATGCGGCCAGCTCCAACGGGCCTTTCCAGCCCGTGGCCCTGCTCCACATTCGAGGTAAGTTATTGTGTCTCACTGAGTCGGCACCGTCTGTGGTAGTTAGTAAATGGCTATTGTGCTTCAGATAAGAAAAGCAGGACGTCCTTTCCAGCACAACGCATGCCATTTCGCTGCAGACTGGACCAGGGCAGGCTGGGCGTGTCACTGCAGTCTGGCATTTTACGAACTACTTACAGAATCTGAGGCTTGAGAGAGGCCTTGCATGCATAGTTCAAAGCTGGTTTTTCTGCTTTCTGCTCGTTCTCCCATCCCCCTTTCAGAGCTGTGCTGATGTCAAAGGATGTGAAGTCACTGCCCGGGGAAGGTATTGGGTGGGGGGAGGAGGGAGAGGCGGGCCGCGAGCTCCGGGCCAAGCTGTCCGTGCACGGAGTTTCTGTTACATCTGTGTTGTTGAATGCTGCAAAGCTGTCGTCGGGCACATGTCCCCAAATTAAAGATGAACTGCAGTCAGAAAATGTGCAGAAACGATTAGAAAAGAACTTCCTCTGAAAGGATTGTTTTCATACCTGCCATGGAGCCTAAAAGAGAAATAGACTCGTGCTTTGAAATACTGAAATCCATTGTGGGTCACAATTTCTGAAATGTTAGCGTTTTCATGGATTCCTAGGAAATATTTTGCATTTAAATTGGTTCTGTATTACTTTAAAATGTAACATGGCAACAAGTTTTCAATGTCTATATAGATTACTTTTAATAATTACAGTTTGCCTCTTACAGTTTATACATAATTTGGGTTAAAAACACAATTTACCTTAAAAACACAGTTACTACAGTAATTAATAGTTTTACTAAAATATAATTATCAGGGTAATAGTATACTTATTCTTAGTTGGTATTTTAAGTATTGGTTATGTAAATTTTTTGTTCAGAGTTGGGTGAAATAGAAAATGGAAGTTAAGCTTCATCAAATCACTTTAAAATTTACAATATCACAGCTGTGCCTCAACAAAACAGTTTTAACTGTCAGGATCTCCTTTAAAGATCTGTGTCAAGGAAGGGTGGGAGCAAGGTTCCTAGGTGACTAACAGTCTGCATGACTAAAATGCCCGACAGGATTTTTCAGATCCCAGGGTGGACCCAGGGAAGATGAAAGCACACGAATACCCAATCATTGAAATAAAACGGGTGTTGCTTTTCTCTCCAAACCACTTTACTGAGGCTAGTTGAGGTTAGTATCCACAGTGACCACGATGTAGGTCTGCCTGTGAATTCATTGTTTTTTGCAGTGCGCCCAGAAAAGGGCAAACATGGACCGACTAAGCCGAGCTTGTAGATATTTTGGCTGCAGGAACCACAGGCACAGACACAATGTAATTGTGTTTAGATTTAAGTTCTTAAACACTGGCTGACTAGTTGGCAGTAAGATTGAGTTTATTGCGTCAAAAATGAGTTTTCTCTCATTTTTTGTGAGAAAAAAACTCTCATTTTTGTGAGTTTTCTGATTTTATTAGACACTTGGGGTCCTAGTAGTTTTTTGAATTATGAATTTATTGTGAAATGGAATCATTTAACTTTATATCTTATACCACATTGATTTATTATTATTATTATTAATTCCAAGACCTCCTTGTGGCCGGTTTGGATTTTTTGCAGTTGGTTGGGTGATTGGTTGTTTGCTGTCTGATCTTGAAGGGGAAGGAGTGAACTGTGTTAACTTGATAAGGACTTGAATTTTTAAGAAGGGGTAACCTTTAGGGACCTAAAACTAATTTCTAATTCAAACAGTGGGGATAATTTCTAATTTCAAAACTCTAAGAACGCTTGATTTACTCATAAGGACTTTTTAAGAGAAAGCATGTTAATGTGAGGTTTAGCAAAATTTGTTGTATTTATATTGGCTTTTAGAGTCCTGATCACTTTAACATCCAGTTAGCCACTGTGCTGTGTCCATCGCTGAGGGTCATTAAGCCCTGCCCCAGAGGAGCTCAGGGTTAGGTGGGGAGACCCCCCAGGGGCCCTGGTGCAGGGGGACACACAGGAGGAGACAGCTCTGGCCAGGTGCTGGGAGAGCTGGGGCTGATGTAATGACGCTGGGAAGGGCTAGGAGGGGGAGGGGCAGCGCTGAAGGTGGCCTCCCTCTCTGGTGACACCATGGTTTCCACTTAGGGAGGAAGGGTCTTCCACATGGAAGGGAAAATAACCTGCCAAGGTCACACAGCCAAGTGGCGGGGCCAGGATCCAAACTCAGGCGATTTTGTTGTTTTGTTTGGATCTTTAAAAAAAAAACAAGCAAAAAACCTCATTTAAAATAGAAATTTGGGCTGTTTGTAGAACCTTTTGCCACAGGATTGTAATAGTGGTTTTTTCCAGGGCCTTATCAACATCCGTTTCAATGGCCTCTCGTATGACAGTTTTGTGCCCAGAGTCCATTTCTTCACTTATTCTGCAAATATCTGTCGAGTGCCTACCTCCTGGTGCCAAGCCGGTTCCTCCTAACTGGGAATGTGAAGCAAGCTTGCGCTAAGGCCCAGCTTTCCCAGAGTTTAGGGTCCCCTGGGGGGTGGGGAAGTCAAGTAAACAAATCAATACTATCCCTGAACTAGTAGTTCTAATTGGTTTGATACTTCTATTTAATAATCTAGAGTGTAATACAGTCAATTAGCATATTCTAAGAAAGTTCAAGTGCAGAAGGGACACACTGCTGAACCAGTGTAAGCTTTTCTGTCTGTAGGAGGGAGCGGCCCCTGGAACTCGATGGCTGTAAGTTTAGCTGGATGACTTAAGTCCTGAACTTGCAGCACAGTCCAAGAGAACTGTCTGATGGAGGAAATGTGCTCTCACTGCGGTGGCCCTGGCCACATGTGACTGTTGAGCACACGTGTGGCTAGCGCACGTGTACAGTTGAATTTTAAATCTTATTTTAAATAGTCACATGTTTAGTGGCTACTGTATTGCCAGCACAGCTCTGGCTGGGGACGGACAGTGTTTTTCAGTTTCTGGGCAGTCACTATTTTGGGCTGTGATGAAAGCAGCCATAGACAGTAAATAAGTGAAGGGACATGGCTGTGTCCCACTAAAGCTCTATTTACAAATGCAGATGACAGGCCAGGTTGGGCCCAGCGGCCACAGTGTATGGACCCCTGCTCTAGACTATTCCTTGAATTTTTTAATTGCCTATTAACAATAGTAACCTAGGTGTCTCATGGGCTTGCGTCTTCCCTCTACTTGATGGCCTGGTGGGGTTTCTGGAGTTGGGCCCTTACAGAGCTCATGCTCCCTTCCAGAGCTGGGTTTAAGGCAGGAATGCCAAGCCAAAAAGACTTTAATGGCCAGAGAGGAAGAGAGGGATGCGACCCTTTTCCAGCTGGCTTTTATTCTGGCCTCAAGAACGTTGCTAACTGCTCTAATCTTGTCCTGGTTGTTCAGCCAAGCCCACCCGGTGCTGGTGCTGGTGATGATGGTGACAAGTGTGTCTTTGAAAGACTGGTGGGGAGCCAGAGAGCAAATTACACTTTTTGTGCAAACCCATTCTTCTGGGAAGTGGAGTTCTGATTATAAAAAAGTTTGTTTTCTCACGAGTCTTCCTGAATCACCAATTCGATGAAAATCTTCACCTTTCCAGTAAAAATTTAGAGGAGACTGTGCAGGAAGGCTGAGTGGAAGTCAGACCCCATAATGTCACTTCCTGCTGCACGCAGCCTGGTGACTTAGCCAGGCTGTAACACAACCTGTACACACACACGTGGGCTCCTGGATGGAGAGCGTGCCATGTGGTGTGCAGTCAGTCAGAACCAGGGAGAACATGCCTGGGATTGTCCTCATTCCCCCAAGTTAGGAAGGAAACGTGTTTCAGTGATGACCAAAAATAAAAGATCCTTCCAGAGATCTGATCAGTGAGCCATTCCCTGAATACTGCGTCAGCTCACCTCAGATGACTTCACAAACACCTGTATGCTGTGTGATTGTCGCTCACTCTCTGTGAAGTGACTTTTTAGAAATGCACTTTTAAAGTTCACCTGTCGCAACCCTCTGTGTCAAGTTGTTTCTTTTGTATTCCTAAGGTGTGTGGAGGGGAAGGGGGGTACATGTTTGCGTAAAGCCTGAACACCTTACCTTGTTAGTCTGCCCTTGAACTTGGGTACAGTATCTATTCAGAGGTTTCTGATCATGATTCCTGCTGTGCTACCAAAGCTTAGCTGCTGGAATTTTTTCATTAAAATGTTAATTATGGAGAAAAAGGAGAGAAAATATGGTAGGGTTAGTAGTCAAGAAAAGGACGTGTGTTTCTAACCCTAGGAAAAGGCCAGACTCCTCACAGGCCAGTGGTTGGGGCACATCCCACTTGTGGTTCTGGGTCGCACATGGCAGGGGCTTGGCTCTGATCCTCCAGCACTGACTGGCCTGTCCTGCCAGCATCACTGCCTGGGAGCTGAGACGCAGTGGCCCGGTCACCACCAGGTCACGTGACCTCCCCACAGCCACCAGCATGTAAGGCCCAGGCCAGCGCCCCTACCCACTGCCTCCTGCGCCCGTTGCATGTCCCCGAGCGCTGCTAATGGCTGTCTGAGCACCTTCTGTGTGCTGGGCTAGGGCCAGTCTTCCCACCTCTGTGCTCTCTGATCGCCCAGTGCTGTGAGGCACATTTACTGCCTTTTTTTTCTGGAAGAGCCGAAACAGCCTCTTGCCCAGGGCCACAGAGAATGAATGAAACAGGAGTCAGCTCAGCCCTGTCCTCTGCCCCCTGTCAGGGTGTCAGGGATGATTGTAGAAGCTTCTGGGTCACGTGTACCTTCTGATTGTTACTGTTCTCTGTACTATGCCTGGAGTCCAAATGCATCTCAGGTTTAAATGAGAACTTGTGAAACTTCACTCGTGTGCTCGTGGTGTGAGGGGGAAATTGAAACTGCGCCATTTCACTTACTAGGTCTGCCAGGTATTCAGTGTTGGCTTCATTTTCTTGTGTCCTCCATGATCGTGAGCGTCCCTGGGAAGGCCGAGGTCAGCTGGGTGCTTCTGGTGACACCTGGCACCATCCTGAGTGTGAACTTTTATTTTCAATCCATTTTCAGTGGATTGAAAATAAAAGTTTCTGGAGGCCCGACTCCAGAAACCCCACCAAGCCATCAAGTAGAGGGAAGACACAAGCCCACGAGACACTTCACTCAATAAATAAGTGCAGGGACACTTAAAAGAGCGGGGGTCCATACACTGTGGCCACGGGGCCCAACCTGGCCTGCCATCTGCATTTGTAAATAGAGCTTTAGTGGACACTGCCATGTCCCTTCACTTATTTGCTGAGTGACCGCTCAGATAATAGTTCTTTGGTGTATTTCTTATCTAATGACTGCGTCACTCAGATAGTACTTGTCAGGCTCCTGAGAAGCTGTACACGGTACCTGGTTGAGAAAGTGGACACAGGTGACCACTCTGCTCTGGGCCTTGCTTCAGACTCAGTCTCCTCTTTCCTGTCACGTGGAAATGGTGCCATCAAGAATAACAGTCTTGGGGAACTCTAAAAGACGGCATAAACAGTTTCCATCACTAAGGTACTTACAAGTCTTGTAGGTCCTGAGACGTTGACTGAAGGTCAGGACTGACTGGTGCAGCAGGAGAAGTCGCGTTTTGGTTCAGTCCCTTCCTTGAATTATTCATAACTCAAAACCCTTCTGGTTTAAAAACCAACTAAAGAGATGTAATAGTGAAATACAGTGAGTTAATCTATGTCAGACCTTTGTTCTCAGAAAACCAAAATGAAACCTCTAGAGTGCACTCCTGACGTAATCGGAGAGTCGCGTACAGACACTGCTGCTGCGGAATTCCTGGTCATCCTCCCAGTGCGACAAAGGCGCTGTGATAGCGGGAGCTGTCCGCACTCTTGGGGATGGCAGACTGAAGTATTAAGGATAAAAAGATAACTGTAAAGGAAATACCCTGAAATAGGAACAGTTGCTGAATCTGGGGAAGAGGGTATACAGGTATTCATTCGGCTTCTATGTAGTTTTGAACTTTTTCATCATATTTGGGAGAAATACCTTGGAAACGTTCTGCCTTAGAAAAGAATGTGCAAAGGAAATGTAATTACTTAGAATTGTTTCCTAAATAGTGAGCAATGGTCTTTTATCTTGGAGTTTGGCTTTTCCTATGTTTTTCCTTTTGTTCCATTGTTGGCTGATTAGTGGCTGTCAGTGAAATAACCAGGCGAAGGCTTGGCCACCTGGATGGGGGAGGTCAGAACCCTGCAGCCTGGTTCCTGAGTGCCAGGTGTGTCCCCTGCGTGCTGGCACGGTCCCCTCCTTGCTAACTCACAGTGGCTGCATAGACCGCTGCACCAGTTTACCAAACGGTATTTTGTGGGTATACATCTTTTTTGATGTTTATTGGCATTTTTATTGGTCTTTTAAAGGGTAATGGCCTTTAAGGCACACTAAAGTAAAAGCAAGGTTCCCTCTGAACTTGAGAGGCAGGGTGCTTAGTGGTTAAGGGCGGGGGTCTGAAACCACGGGGCTGGGGTGAGATCCTGGCCCCACCCCACCCCACCCCAGGCTAGCTGAGCCCTCCTGGGCACGCTCCTCATGCTCTGTGCCTGGAAATGGGAATGAAATGGGAGTAAGATGACTGGCCTCTCTAGGTTTGATGAGGGTTAAATGAGTGAGGACATATAAATAAAGTGCTGGAAATGGTGCCGGTGGTGTGGGAAGACTCGAGGTGTCAGTGGTCGCTGTGGTAAATATCCCTATTTCTAGGTCGTATGTGGCACTGGGGAGCCCAGCATCTTAACCACCCCTGTTTCTTTTTCTACTGCTGTTTTTTTTCCTCTTGAAGCTCGTCTATAACCCCCTTCCCCACCCCACCCCCAAGCCTTTTCTCCTTTCACAGTTTGCTAGTCCCTGCACCCCCGGAAGAATCGGCCCCATCAGTCGTCCTGGAGTCTGCCATGTTCTGCTTGTAGGTTGTGTATGAAAGTCCCTAATGAGGGGATCCGGCCCCGGCGTCCCCGGCCCCGGCGTCGGTGTTCACCAAGCACTCTGACCCCTCAGTCTTTCCGTTCTCATGAGTCCCCTGTGTGAAGTAAAAGAAGAAATCAGCATTTATATACATTCCTGCCCCTGCCCATTTTAACTCTTGAAGAAGAGTTTAGCCTAACATTCAGAAAGAGAGTTCTTTAGTAGAAGTTAGAGACATTATCTGTGGTTAGTCCCAAGTAGGATGATGTCACTTGTCACTTCCTCTTAGTTGTTTTTAAATGCAGATGTTGCTTTCCTGGCATTAGCAATTTGACTTACAACGTTTTGCTGTCTTATTGTCAAATCCCATAACGTTAATCTCTTGAATTCCTTTTTTGTGTTGTGGTTTTTAAAATTGAGATAGTATTTGAAGTAAGTGGGATCGCAATTGTAACCTTACTGTTTTAAGTTCTAATGTATTTTTAATAGAATTTGAGTTATTAACACTGGTTAAGTTTTTCCGTCTCTTGGTCATTGATGCTTGTGAACTTTTAATGCAACGTTTGGATTTTTGTGTGCTGATTGTGTTGCTCATGAACAATGTGTTCTAATTACAGTATTTTGACTTATAAAGTTAGTGAGGCAAATAAGAATCTACTCTGGGGAACAAGCCCAGTTCTTCCTGAGTTGTTGGTCCCTAATTCTTGATGGTGAGCATGGTGTGCACATATGTTTACGGTTGTCCACAATGTCTGTACACACACAACTGGGAATTGGTTTTGTTCTCCTTTATGTAATAAGCCAAGCTTGTCGAGGGGTGTCATTTGATAACCACGTTCTCAGAACTCTGAAATTACGAAGCCATCCTCAGTCTTTACGTAGCGTGGCATTCACAAGTGTGGAGACCCTGACACCCTTTCCAGGGTTCTGCAAGGCCACACCTGTCTTCATGAGAACACCAAGACCTCATCTGCCTCTCTCACTGTGTGGCCGTTTGCCCTTGTGGTGCAAAGGCGTGGTGGTGACTCAAACCAGCTCTTTTCCTCAAGCAAGGCAGTGGTGTCCACATGGCAGTCACCCTGTGCTCCGCCACATATACTGGTTTGACGTCAGAATGACCTTGGTGAAGCATGGGAGGGCTCATTTGATTCCATTTCAGTCCTACGCACACCTTTCAACACAGTGTGATGAGTGCAGCGTTCACAGAGAGCCCTCTGCATGCTGGAGCATACTACTGTCCAAGGAAAATTGCGCAGTCGCTTGAGTTGCAAGCTGAACTAGCCACTTTTCTCAGGAACATCATTTTTACTGAAAGAACAAAAGGCATACAAACTGTGGTTGTTAAGGCTTTAATATTTGACAGCATTTCCTTGAAAAGAAATGAAGGGAAGCAAAAGAGACAGTTTTGTCGCCCATGATAAAATTCAAAGCAAGAATTTGAATTTTTAAGAACTTGAATGTGCCAGCGTGAGCTGGACAGCTGCCAGTGGTGAAGACTTCTGGTATTGTCAGCAAACGAGTTTCTTGACATGGACACTGGAAGGTCTGCATGACTCCACACACCAGCCCTATCCAAGTGAGCCATACACGCTGCTGTGAAACACGCGTGGGCAGAAGAGACGATCAAAGGGCAGGACACACCCGGGATTTTGGTGTAACTGAAACATCCACCAACACAGTTTCAGATTCCACATTGCAACTGATCTTTAAGAAACTACCTCTCGTTGGATGTTAGAGTAGAATCAAAGAAGAACATCCACAGTTTTTTTAAAAAGCCATTGAAATACCTCCCTTTTTCAACTAAACATCTCTGTATAAGGCTGGGCTTTTCTTCATAAACTTCAAACAAAACAACATATCAGACATTGACTACAGAAGCAAAAATGCAAGTCTGCCTGTCTTCTGCTAAGTCAGACACTAAAGAGATGTAAAAATGTAAAAGGCTGCCATTCTTCCTGCTGATTGTTTTTTGTTTTTTTGTGATTTTTTTGGAAGATAAAGTTATTTTCATAATTATATTTAAGTTAACACGAAATGAACCTATTCTTACTATTGTAAATGAATTAATAAGTAAATATTTTAAACATTTCTCCAATCTGGTCAGTATAAATAGATATAATCCACATAATCCAAGCTCTTCAGGCTCCTCCATACTTTTTTAGAGTGAGCACAGGTCCTGACACCAAAAAAATGGAAAATCCTTGGCTTAGGAAATCTCTCCTGCGTGGACTGGATGTGAACCTGACCCTGTTTTTACCAAGCCTCTGTATTTTCTCTCTTCTCCCCTCAAAAAAAAAATTCCCAAATTAACGAGTTAGTCAGCCAATGATGTAAGGAGGCCTCTTGGGCCACAGTGACTGGGCAGTTGTATGCCCCGCGGTGGGTGGTGGGCAGTAGAGTCACCCAAGCCCTGGAGCCTCCCTTTCTGCCTTAGCCAGCTTCCTTTTATCTTTTTCTAATCTTTAAAAAAAAAAAATCTATGTGACTATAGCCACTTTAAAATGTTTTTGAAATTACAACTAAACTGAACTCCTGGCCTTATTTCCCAAAGCAGTCTCCTGTCTTGTCTTAGCGTTTTGCAGTGTATCATTCCGGGGGCGGGGGTGGGGGAAGGGGGAGTGTTTCACATAAATAACATAAGTCTGCATTTATTTATTCACAGAAAGTATGGTGTGTTTTTTAAACAAGAAAAATTGATGAGCACTTTTAGGAGCCTAAGCATTTTGCATATTTTCAGTGTCCTGACAGTGCTCTACAATGATTTGTGCTTGGGCTAACATTGTTACATTGTATGATCCCGTATTGTGCTACATATGCTGCATGGCTTAAACTCTAAGTGTGGTCTCCCCGGTCTTCTAACTTGGCTTAAACTCTTAGATTAGGTGGGCGTCTGGGAGGAGGCGGCTAGTGGAGCACCTGCCCTGGGCCTGGGGCTGTCCCAGGGGTTGTCACAGACACTTAACGCAGACACCCCAGCAGGAGAGGAGCTCTGTGCCCATTTTATAGTTGTCAAAATAAATGTCCAAGAGTAGACCTAACTAAACTCTGGGTGACAGAGCCAGAATAAACCTCGGATGTCTGACTAGAATTTAGGCCACTCCTGTTACACCAAGCTGCTGAGAACGTGGGGTTTGTTTCCCCAAGCCTGAGACCTGGTCCTGAGGAGGCTTTTTACTTTAGAGAGCATCACTGACCTTTCTATACCTGCTTTTAAAACTATTTTACTACTAGGGAATATAGTCAATAATACTGTGATAACTATGTATGGTATCAGATGGGTCTAGGCTTACTGGCGTGATTGCTTCGTAAGTTATATAAATGTCTAACTGCTGCATTGTACACCTGAAAGTAATATAATACTGTATATCAACTGTAATTGACAAATAAAAATATTTAACTTATTAATAATACATTATTTAAAATATTTAATTTAATTTTGAAGGGATTTGAAAGCATTGAGATCTTGTTAATTTAGTGGCCTGCCCCTGCCACCCCCCACACCCCTTTCTGAATTAGGTCCAGTCACACTGTAACCTGGAGCCGTCAGATCCAGGGGAAGGCCGACAGTGTCACTAGCTTCGGTCCTTGATGAAGTCTCCGTACCTTCCTGCACCTGTGAATACCTTAAGTTTAAAAATGCTTTTGATTAGATGACTTATTTTCAAGGGAATTGAAAGAAGAGTTTAGTTTCCCATTCCGAGAACAAAAAAACACGAGAATGCACAAACTTCTTTTATCCTGAGTTAGGAGAAATGCTGCACCAGTAGAAAGCTTGAGTGTCCAATGAGTGAGGATTTCGTGAAAATTCTAGTAAATTCAGAAGCTTTTTTCTCTTTTCAATAATGTGTTATTAATCTTAAAGTTTAATTTAAATTTACACTTCAAGCCAAAGTTAAACTTACAACATCCTGAAATTTTTTACTTCCTCTGTCCCTACTTCCTCCCTTTTAGCACTGCTTTCTTATTTTATCTCAGTTATTTTCCAGGTGAGGCCTTCAGGTATTGAAACTGGCCTTTTCAAAGGCATGTAAACTTTCTTCGGTTGACTTTTCTTATTCAAATAGTGCTTATGAATCCTACAGATTTTACTTCTAAATTTGGGGCATCCATTAAATGTAAACTTTCAAAATATTAATGTTGAATTTTTGCATTTGATTTTGATATGAGTTGCAGTATCCAGTTACGTGAACTTAGTTTGTCTTGCCTCCATAGATTAGAAAAATATATTGCTGGGAGGGGGTGTGTGTGGCATGTGGGTGCACGTGTGTTTATGTAAAGCCAGATACCAATGTATAAAAACCAGTTCAGTCTGTAGTCTTCTTATTTAGTATAATTAGATGAAGTTAAACATTTGCTTATTTGAGACTTTTCTCTATTTTAAAAAATGAGGAAAGCCTTTAAGGGGAATGTAAGCTCAACTTGGAGCCCCCCAAATAATTTTTTAACACTTACATTCGTGTTTAAATGTTAAACACAGTAATAAAAGGAAGCTTAGGTAGTGTGTTCAGTAAAGCGTTCTCTGGCAGGAAGCAGGAACTTATCAGCCAGTTAATAGCCTGGCTGTGGCCTCCATAGTAACTGCAACATGCTGCCCAGGTAAATATTTATACCAGCGAGGCGTATGCAGAACTGAGGCGGGGCTGCCCTGGAGCTCCTGCAGCTCCAGCGTCTGCCATCTTGCACAGATGTGGTACACTGAGCATTCCCATCATACACTTCTTCCAGAGTTTTCCACCATTCTGTAGCCTTAAGAATCATTGTTTCAGATGAGCAACTTCCTCGGAGAACTTCGGCTCTCCGGTTTGTGGCAGGATAGATACCACAGGAGGATGAATGGTTAGACGTGTTTGTCATTAGCACCAGGAACCTTTTTCATCTTCAAAGCTCCTTGCAAGTGTTCATTAACTGTCCTCTTTCAATGAGGTTGCAAGCAGGTGTTATTAGTCCCATTTTTACAGCTGTAGAAACCGAAGTAAAGAGGTGCCCAAGCTTGAGGCCCCAGAAGAAGCTGGTGACAGAATGGATGAGCACTGGAGTTTCTGACTCGGCTCTGAGCGTGCGTCTGGGCTGCTCCCGCAGGTCCATTTGTCCCAGGTCGAGCCACACAGCACTCTGCTCTTGGTTGGTACAGTGCTGTAGAGTCAGGGCCACTGGAACTAGGTTAGTGCATCTTTCGGTGTCACCTAGAAACACAAGAGATGCGGATTGTGGGTCATGAAGGTAAGGCTGTCCTCTGGGGGCTCGTGGTTACAGATGGAATTAACTCTCTGACCTTAAATTGTCTCGCAACCACCCCACAGGGCCACTTGCCCCTTAGCCCAACCCAGAAACCTGCAAGAGACACGGACTTCATGACAGTTTCCCACGGTTTAAGGATCTTGCACATCCTGAGGTTTGCTCTGAAGTCCCATTTTCAGCATAGCCGGGGAGAGTATTTATTTCATGCTAAACGTAAACTATTACAGACTCCTTGCGATAACTTAGAATTTAATACAGAGTTAGATGTTGTTCTGTTGGCGAAGCCATAGGAACGAGCCGTGGAGTAGGGGTGAGGGGCACCTGTATCGGGACGGTGGCTGTTTTAGTTCAGGGCCTTTCCATGGGGATGCGGAGCTAAAGAACTATTTCTCGGTGCTCTGTGCAACTGAGGGGTGGTTTACACTTGTGAGAAAGGCCCGATTTGCATAAAGCCCTAGAACGGTTCCTTCCCCATGCGCTCCCATGTGTACGATGTGTGCTCTTGATTTAAGTATTGGTGGCATAGCAGCCCTACGCCCTTTGTTGTGCCAAGTAAGGTCAAAATTAAGAGCAGAAAAGTTTAGGTAACCGAGTTCATTTTAAAAGGCAGGAAAACTTCATGGAATATACTGAACACGGAAAGGGCACCACTGTTCAGTTTTGACCTTCTGCCTGGCGGCCACCTAAAGCCATTCGTTCCTTTCACATGGATTTGGAAATTGCTGCCTTGGAGGCTGGCACTGTACACGGTACTGAGGACTTGGGGTGGTACGGGTCCCGCACCAGCCTCCCCGGCAGAGGGGGCGACAGGAGTCCTGGTCGGTAAGCCCACTGATGGTCCCAGAATGCAGTGGGACACCGGGGGTGACTTACTCAGCAGGCTGGGGAGTGTGCTGGTGAGAAGCAGTCCTGGAAAAGGGTTTCCATGAAGTAAGTAGCATCTCTTTATAGACTGACAGTGCAGCACGTTGGAGAGCAATTGAGTGAAGAGGCAGGGGCAGAGCAGGGTTGCAGCCTGCCGCTCTTGTCACCACACGGGAGGGCGATGAGGACATTTGTTATGGTTCCAGAATGAAACTCAGAAGACAGACAAGAAACTACGAGGATATCTGGGGTGGGGAAGTGAGGATTTTCGCCGTGTGTTTATTTGAACTGTTGTAAACATATTACCTATTCAACAAATAAAAAGAAGATAGAGCATGAAAAGTGGGAGGCATGTACTGATGACTGGTCTTCCCAGTCAGAATCAGGGATCGCTATTTTTCTATGTCTTTAAAGTTACTGTTGTGCTTTTCATCGGTTAACTGGGTAGAACGCAGTCTCGAATGGCCAAGATCGTGGATTTGGATTTGAGACATAGCCAAGTGTTTACTTGGCTCATCCCATCCTAGCGTGTGCACTCTCCGCCTTGGCCCGGCCTGTGTGCACCCTCGCTCATGAGGGCACAAAGCAGGAGGATCCACGTGGATGGAGCAGGTTGGTCAGCCCTTAACTTCCCACCGAGGGCCTCACTCAGATGGTATCATTCTGCTTAAACTGACCTTTCGTTGTTGCACGTCACTTAGTTGAGTGAACCGGTTTTATTGTATTTCAGACATTGTCACTGTGCAGTCAGCCCTGTTCCTTTCTTAGCTGTGAATGATGATTCTGTGAAAGCCAGAAAGTTCAATGTTCTCTTCAGCAGAGAGGGTTTTCACACATTTCTGGGGTAGGAAAGGGAATTTAGAAAGGAAGTTGGGTGGGGTAGGGCCCAATGGCTTTGGTTTTCCTAGTGCCACAAGAGACCACTGCAGAAAATCAAGGGGGACAAAGTGAGGTGGGAAGTGTAAAGAATGAAGAGGGCGCTGACCGGAGGTTGGGGAAGTTGTCACCTGAAGGGCGTAGTTAGAGGTGGCACTCATGACTTTGTCACAGCAGCCTGACAGCTAGATACCAGTCTCTTATCAGATATGCTTCGCAAATATTTTTTCCCAGTCTGTGGGTTGGCTTTTCACTTTCTTGATGGTATCATTTGCAGCACAAATGTTTTTAATTTGGGTGAAGTTCGAGTTATGTAATTTGTCTTGTGTTGCTTGTGTTTTTGGTGTCATATCTAAGAAACCACTGCCTAATCCCAAGGTTTGCTCTTAAGTTTTCTTCTAGGAGTTTTACTGTTCTTTCCCCATGGAATGGACTTGGCATGCTTGTTGGAAATCAATGGACCATAAATGTGAGGTTCACTTCTGGACTCTATGTTCTAGTCCATTGGTCTGTATGTCTGTACCAGTCTTGATTACGGGAGCTTTGTTGGAACTTTTAACATCAGGAAGTGTGAATCCTCCAGCTTTGTTCTTGTTTTTCAAGATTGTTTTGGTATTCGGGTCCCTTCATTTCCATGTGACTTCAGGGCCAGTCTGTCGGCGATCCTGGCCTCTTTCTGTAGCCCTGTCTGCACCATGATTGGGTAGATCCAGAGAGTGCAGCCTGGACTCTCCATGGCAGCCGCCCCGACTCTTGAGGGGAGACCCCACTCCTGTGGGGCGCTGGGGCCTTGGACCAATATGGTCTACTGAGAACCCCCAAAATGTTTGTTTCTGAAGTCTCAGGATTTGTCATAAAAAGCTATCTGAATTTTATCCTAAATTATATTCTCTTTCCTAATTATTACAGTTTGATGTAAAAATATTTAACATGATTTAGCTACATTGTAAGACTGGTATTCCAGGAAGTGTAGCTTGTTTATCCTGTGGCTTCATGCACCCACAGAACGCATACCCCGGGTTAAAAGGCCCAGCTGAGAGAAACCTGCCTGTGAGAGCTCTTGTGTTTATAAAGATTGTTTCTTTTTCTTTTTCTTTTTAATTTAAATTGGGGAATATTGGGGAACAGCATGTTTCTCCAGGGCCCATCAGCTCCAAGTCGTCGTCCTTCAGTCTAGTTGTGGAGGGCGCAGCTCAGCTCAAGTCTAGTCACCGTTTTCTATCTTAGTTGCAGGGGGCGCAGTCCACCATCCCACATGGGAATTAAAGCCATCCTTGTTGTTGAGAGCCCACTCTTTAACCAACTGAGCCATCCAGCTGCCCTAAAGGTTGTTTCCTTGACCATTGCCCTCTAACCTCTCCAGACCCCATGCGTCCACACTGGGTGACGTGGCAGTACCTGATTTACAGGGTGTGGGTATCTCTTATAAAACCGCCATTCTTCTCTTTTGGTTCTGGAGATAGACTTAGATCCTGTCATTCCTGTCATTCTTGCCATCAAAAAGGTTTAATTCTTACAGGATGACATCGTTTCATTCGTAAGTTACCCTTTTTTTTGAAAATCAAGTTCTTGGCCAGGGAGCACACATATTGAGTTTATAGGTTCAGGTGTACCAAAGATGGTGGTCCAGGCTTACTCATTTCTGTGGCCAAGTTTTACCTGCCTGAGGCAAAAATAAAGGTGTAGCATGAGTTTTTCATAAAAGTAGGCCTACTTTTTATTGTAAGATTGTCCTTTTTTATATTAAAATCTTTTCTTGATTTTTAAAAATGTTCTTATTTGTTAGGGTGGTAAAACAATGTCAATCTTCAAGATTCTTTGCGAAATTTTGCTGGTCTGTGAAATCCTAACTCCAGACTATCATTTTAAACCACACATCCCAGATTTTCACCTCGTTTACATTTGGAATTACCACAATATTTCACACATTTCGTGGAACTTAAAAACCCATTTTTTATTCCTTTTATATGAAATGTCCAGAATAGGCAAATCCATAGAGACAGAAAGCAGATTAGGGGTTGCCAGGGTCTGGCGGAGCGGGAGAGTGGGGAGTGATCACCTAAAGCAGGGTGTCCAAACTGCGGCCCGCGGGCCAACTGCGGCCCGCAATCCATTTTTAATTGGCCCGCAGCAAATTCCAAAAATATATTTAGTTTACTTAAATAAACCAGGTGAGGCAATATGTACTTCACCTGGAGTGAGTGGCCCGGCTGTTTGTGTATTTTACCGCATATGGCCCTTGGTAAAAAACGTTGAAAAAAGTTTGGATACCCCTGACCTAAAGGGTACAGGGTGTTCTTCGGGGATAATGAAAGACTTTGAAACCAGAGAGAGGGCGTGGTTACACAACCTGGTGAACGCACTAAATGCCACTGGATTGTTCACTTCAAAGTAGTGTACTGTATGTTACATGAATCTCACCTCACTGTTTTTCTTAAGCCCACTTTATTAAATAGTATAATTACATATCAGTCTGGAAGGTGGGAAGGGGAGTGTTGTATTCGGGTTACATCAATTCAGGTGAGCATACAATATATGCTTACACAAGCTACATGTATATGATTAATTTGTATCTCTAAGCATAATCATTAGAAACTGATCAGGTCGACACACGTGTTTTGGGACAGCAGAAAGGTTTGTTTTAACAGTCCACTGAGACTCAAAGATTTTCCTTATTCTCACGTCAGAAACAATATACATTCACCAACTTTTAACCACCTCTCACACTGAAGGTTGAAGTTTTAAAATCACCTTTGGTATTAATCTGAGTCAGGTTTCTCTTACCGCTCTGTCTGGTGGATCTGTTCTCAGTGTTTACTGGGACACTGGCCACCGGTGAGGGCCGTCAGCGGGGCCTGTCCTGTACTCCTTGGAAGGGAGCATGAGATCTGCCCTCCCCACCCCGCTCCTCACCCCAAAAGAAAAGGAAGGGAAAAGAAGAAGACAGTGCTTTATGTTGAAGTGAGGAAGAATCCTTATTCTGAATCCTGGGGACAGTAAATTTTAGGCCTTCTCTCCCTGCTGCTTCCAGAAGGAATCCGCAATGGGGGAAAGGCTGGGTAAGAACCCACCTGGACTGGGGGTTCTGGGCATTCTGAGGATTCACTACTGTTCAGATTTCTTAGTTGCCTGAAATGATTGCGCTTGTTGCCTTAACTTCAGTTAAAATACTGATTATGCTTTACTTTTCACAGAACATTAGACCTCTTACAATATTCTTCATAGTGGATTTTTTTTCAAGAAAGGTGATTTCTCCACTTAACTTTGTGTAAATGTGTCGTGTTTCGTCAGTGTTAGATGGTTTTCTGTGCATTGACCCTGATCCCAGAAGGACAGTCTCACACATCCTGATCATACAGGGGCGGAATTCAAGCACACAGCTCCACATGGTGGCACTTCCGGGCCCCTAGTCCCCCACCTCCACTCCCTTAAGTGATGCCCTCAAATTGCATTTCTTCACAAACAAGCAGCTCGGTCCCACTTTTGTTGTTGTCATTATTCTTATTCTTACTATTTTTTGCAGTATTGAAATTGTGCTGCTAATTCCGTTCGGAAGCAATACTAAATTTCTTGCTTTGAATACCTGCAAGGATCGCTTATGTCCTCGTATTCTTGCCTGCTGTGGTCTATAGCTCTTACCATTTCCATACAAATGGTCAGCTGTCCTCTGCTCGGGCAAGGCCTATGCAGTTTCCTTGTACGTCATCTCCTTCGCGATAATCTTCTCTCGCCATAAATGCCATTAATCCCGTGTTTTAGTGTTCGTGATGGCAAAAAAGAAAAGTTTTCGGGAGTTGTTTCCATTCAGGCCCTGCGGCTGCAGCTGAGTGCTTGGCATTCTTGCCTTGAAGAGCTGGAACTGAAATGAGGCCATGCGTGGTGTCATCTGAACCTCAGGTTCCGTGAATGTCATTTCTGTAAAGAACATACCTGCTCAGTTGGGCCTGTCATTGGGGCAGAAGACCTTAGATTTATGACTCCCAAGCTGCAGTGTGACTCCTGGAAATGACACGCTCTTCTCTCACACATTCCCTAAGACTCACTGTGCAGTGGTCCAGAGGGAAGGGCACTTCCAAGTCCGAGAACATGTGTCCCTGCTACCAACTCCTGTTCGCAAGCCCAGAAACCATTACCTCAGGGAAATCTTCAGTTTTCACAGTGCAGTTGCGTAGGATCTGTGAGCTCGTGCTGCTCTCTCCAAACGCGACCTGGGTTTCACGTCACCCGACAGGATCACCTACCTCAGGACGGTAGGCAGATTCCCAGCTGTGGCTTAGAAGGTCTGACCCAACTCGGCCCTGCCTTCAGACTTTCCACAGCCAAGGCTTAGCCCCGATCAGCGGAAGCCAGAGCGACAGAACCTTCCCCCAGACTGGGGCCCCTGCCGGGGTGCCTGGAAGGAACACGCAGCGGGCTGTGTTTGCACTAAACCTATGTCCATCCAATGAGATGGATCATTCCTAGCAAAGGTACTTGGTTAAAACTTGACGTACTGTGGCATTCTGTTAAACACGTGATTTCTATTAAGTTGGGTCAAATTATACATACTTGACTTTAAAGGTGTGAAGGGAAAGCTCAGGTCCGTAAAGCAAAGAACACAAAGGTCAGCGAGAGTGCCTGCCCACGGGGAGTGTGTGGTCTGAGGGGAACTGAAGAGAGTCAGTATCTACAGCGGAAGGTCAGAAGAGATGCTAGCAAGTGTCACCGGCAGGCGGCTGGGCTTTCAGCAGTTGAGATGGGATGGGATTGGGGACGGCAGGGGGACCTGGCAGAGCAGATCGCACTGATGGTGAAGCAATGGCATAGGTGCCGGTAATGGGGGAGGGGTGGTGGGATGCAGGGCCGGGTTTGGCCCTTATTGTAAATATATTCCTTTGGCACACATTTCTGAGCACTTCTGTGTCTGATGGCTGTCACACAGCGGGTGGAAAAGGTAAGGCCAGCATTACGTGTGCAGAGAGCAACAGTGTCACATGTGCTTGCAAGACTGGCAGCCAGCTGTGCGAGGACGTCAACAGAGCCCGGAGGGGATGTCCCCCTCAGCTGTGGGGAGCAGAGGTGTGGCTTTTATGTTTGTTTGTTTGTTTTACCACAAATGAAATACGGCCCTTCTTGGTGGAATGTATGATAGCCTGATATTTAAGACATGCTTACATTTTTATGTAGGAAGTTTTTGTATTATATATTTGGCTATTTCCCAAAAAGAATTTGAAATGCCCTAAAATATTAGAATTTATGCAACAGTATATTAAAGGGGAAAAAAATGACTAGGAGCCAGTTTGGAGGGCCAGTTCAACTTTTGAATGGAGTTATTCAACAGTTTCAGAAAAAAGTTTTTGCTACCAGTGGGCATAGCATCTTTTTAAGCTTTCTTCTCACATGTGACAGCAAATGCACTGAAGGTGCACAAAAAGAGATGCGCCCCTCCTATTTGTTTGTAAGATGGGACATGCCACCTGCTCGCTCATACAACATTCTTAAATAAGTAAAAGAATTAGTTTGCCGTTTACAGTTGAGTTTAATTTGTCCAAAGATATTCTTGGACAAAGATATAATTTGTCCAGCGATATTATGATGTAAATTTGAAGGCAAAACTGAAAAGAACTAATCGATAGCCTAAGCTTGGTGGAGAGAGTTTAACATTGGGTTCCTAAACAGTATTTAATTTATAGGAAAGGCTGAGAGGACTTGTCTGTCTGTCCTCTTGGTGACAGAAACAGAACGTACAGTAGGGGCAGAGCGATCTTGGTCCTCATTCAGGACAAGAGATGGAAACTCCAGGTCCTACACTTTGTTGAGCAGTAATATAGAAATCTACAATTTAGGTGGAATTGGGGGGGAGGGTTCTTGTTTTGTTCTTTATTCTGTGGGTAGTCCAGGATTCCTGAGTGTGGGAGACATTCACCGCCAGTGGCACAGGAGATGCTTTGGTGATTCAGAGTTGAACATTATTTTAATAATTATATATTAATGAATATAAACTACATAATTAGCATGTCAAATCCATGGTTTCTTGGGTTGTTATTGCGTAGGTCAGAGCTTAGTAAAAAGTGTGGCCACTTAAAGAAAAGCACCAAGTAAATGATAGCACAGCTATGGCAGAAATCGAGGTGTAAGTGAGTGCTCGCGTTTGGGGACCCTGCGACCCACTCACCTGCCCCACCGGGCTCTGAAGAGCCCTTCCAGTCTCTTGCGTCTGATTCCCCCACACCCAGTAGCTTGCACAGCTGCGCCTGGGGACCTGGGGACCAACTGGCCTGGGGACCGATGGACCTGGATCCCAGCAGGCTTGGGGGCAGGGGGCACGGCAGCTCATCTCACAGCTCCCTCTGTGGGGGCCGTCCCTGCCCCTCCTGCTTGTTCTCTTCCCCACCTTCTGGCCTCGCTGTCTATCATTCGCGGGCAATTTCTCTGCTTGTCTCTTCACTTCTGGCTCATGGTATGGCTGGAGCAAGTTACTTAACCTGCTGAGTAACTGTTTCTTCATTTGCAAAATGGGAATAATAGCAATTCTCCCCCGTGGGTGGTTGTGGGTATTCAGTGAGCTGAGGGCGTGAGTGCTTGGCACAGAGTCTGGAACATACTAGAATCAGTAATGTTAACAGCGATGATGACTCGATGTACCCGATTCCTCCCATGTCCCAAATTCAGGTTCCGATTTGTACAAACTGATAGTTGGCAGCTTCAGTTTCCAGGAGAAAAGCGTTGATTTGCCAAAACGTTGCCCTCTAATCAAGTCGTTTGCTCTTGGCCCAGACTGCGTGGGAGGGGGTCCTGCAGCCTGGGCCTGTCCCTGTGGCTGACGGTGGGCCCTGGTGCTGGGTGCTTCTGTTAACTGGCCAGTGTTGGGGTTCCCATTCGTGTGGGCAGGGGGTGGGGAGGCTCCCACTCCAGGGCAGGCCCCACCCTTGAGGAGTGAGCAGTCTTGGCCAGCTTTGTTTGACGAGAGCAGGTGTTTGAAGAAGACGGGTTACTGAAGGTCAGCAGGCAGATTCCTAGACTCAGAAAGTTTGGCACAAGTTTCACAGGATCACAAAGTTGCCTAAAACAACTGATTTAATTTCGTGGTTTGATAATTCTTCAGAAACTACCACCGTGGGTAACCTACTGTTCTTAATTTTGCATTCATTCCTGGCTCTGATCACCCAGCCCAAAAGCCCCCTCCCTGACTGACATCTCATCTGCTTTCATCTGGAGAGGACACGGTGTGATGGAGTAAGAGGACCCAACTAATTGTCAATTCAAGTAACTGCTCCAAACGGAGTTTTCTCATGGGCTCGTTCTAAGGGTCAGGTAGCACTAATCTGTAACTATGCTGTCTGAAACATCAAAGTACTACGAACAGGTTTTGTTCTAAATTTTCTCTCTAACACGGCTGGGGGTGCTTTGGTTTTGACTTGATGTCTCCACAAGTTTAAAAGTGGTCGTCCTGCTGATGGGCCACATGGCCCAGTCAGGACAGTCTTGTCACACATGAAGGACACCTTGAGTGCCGCGTGGACTTGGACCCCACAGGCCTGGCTGTGGAACTGAGCAGCCCCTGACCTCATCTGTCCTCCTTGTCCACCCGCTCAGGCTGTTGAGGTTGTGTGTGGGGCCACCAGCAGCGACGGCGACACTGAGGCCAGTTGCAGGAAGAAGGAGTCCTTTCAATCCATACGAAAAATAATCTTCGCAAGAAAAGGAGATGAACAAAGATCATGACATGTAACAATCCCTTGATAAGGCACCTGCATGTAGCTGTTGAGTGGGCAGGCCACCAGGATTTAATCGGAGTGGGTGTTTTCCTCTGTGGTTAGCGACTGTTCCAGGAGAAATGGCTCAAGGGGAATTCTCTTCCCAGACTCAGTGTCTTGTAGGTGAAACTTCAAGCCTGACATCCAAGTCCCTTAAAATTATGAGGTCATACGTGTTGCTTGGGGACATCTGTACAAAGGATTTATGCATTGAGTTACTAATTTGGTCTTATCAGGAATCTGGGTGGGGTTAGAGGATTGAATCTTGATAGTATGCTGAGAAACTGCAAAATTAACCCTCTCATTGACCACCACTACCCTTTTCTCTCCCAAGATGACTTGGCCATAAAACCCTGAGAAAAAGTCCTCAGATCTTGGAGAGTCACTTCAATTCAGGGACAGGGAGCATGTGTTAAAAACGTACTCCTGGGAGCTTGTGTTGAAAAAGCCTCAGAGAAAGGTTAGAAGGTCTGGCAGGATCTTCTGTTTTGCTTCCCTTTCTTGTCCGATTCCTGGAGAAGCCTCTTGCTTTTAGGAGTGTGTTCTGGTCCCGTGAATAGGGAGGAATACATGCAGCCTTCGTCTGTTAGTCGTAGGGGTCTCTGATTCTGCCTGGCTGGTGGCCTGATAGCCTGGACTGTGTTCCTTACGAGAACACAGCTGCTTGGCAGGGGCTGCCAAAGGAAGACTGTCTGGCCCAAGCAGGAACAGTGATGTCCTGTGGCCTTCCGATCAGAGTCACAGCTTCTAGGAGCATGCACACGCTCATAGCTAGTTTTTGTGACGTTCAATTCTAACTGTCAATGAGTCATTCTGTAATTTTGGAAATTTATATCTCGCGGATCTGAAGATCTCTTTCAAAATGCTATTTAAAATGAATAAATTTATTTAAATAGAACATCTAATAGGGAGTTAAATACATTTTTCTAGGCTAGCAAAATTTAAGGATTACTTCCACAAATTTAAGTTACACTTACATATGCATTACTGTATATCACAAATTGAACAAAATGTGATTCTAACTTCTGCTTTAAATCCTAAAATGAGGTAGGTAATATGTAAAAGGGCATTAAAACGAATAGAGAAGAAATATGAAAATGAAAAAGGAAATATGTTAGCCGTGTTAACCTAAAAGTAAAAGGCCTTTCAAAGTGAGAATCATTGATTCAGACAGAGGTCAAATAGTGCTCCGATTGGGAGACACAGACAAAGGGTGTTTGTGAGAAAGGGAAGGGTACAGTCAGGTCCGTAGAAGGCATCTCCGTTGGGGCAGATGACATAACATAATGACACTAATTCTAAACAGTTTTTAATTTCAGTTCAGTAGTCATATTATCTGCTTTCTTGTTATCTTTGCAAACAGTTCTTTAAGGGCACAGAGGTGCTTTAGGCTTATGCCAGAGGTTCCTTTGCTCTGCTCTCACATTCCAGAGGTCTGAGGTCTGAGGCCTGAGGCCCGAGGCCTGAGACGGGCCGGGCAGGTCCTCTGGGAGGGCAGCTCCCACTCCATTTCAGATTGGCTCCATTTATACTGTTTTTGACAGGCAGACACAGAAGGAAAGCAGGGGTCATGACTTTAATTCTGGGCTAAGGCGAATTCAAGGCCAAAGAGGCTAAGGGAGATAGGGTGGCTTCATCATGCTGAGGCGCACCATCCCCAGGATGACAAAAGCACCGTGCACGGAAGTAGCCTAGACCATAGAATGGCAAGAGCTGGAGGGATTCTGAGACCACATGCGGAGGCCCGCAGTGGTGGGAGACGCGCCTGCCTGCCCGCCCAGCCCTTCCCGGAGCAGATGGAGTTACTGCAGCGAGCCAGAGGGACTGCAGAAAACAGGTGCACACCAAGTGTTTCAGTTTAACATAGAGTTGTTCACGGAGAAGCCTCTGCAATTCCCAAAAAGTTGAAATAAGTAGAAACCATACTCTGTCACATAATGCAATAAAAATAGGAATAAGTATAGGGGCAGAAGGCAGGTCTCCTCCTTGGTGCTGGCGCCTCCACGGTCAGGGCTCCTGCTTAGCACCCACTGCTGCCCCCTCCTTAGCACCCACTGCTGCCCCCCCCTTAGCACCCACTGCTGCCCCCCCCTTAGCACCCACTGCTGCCCCCTCCTTAGCACCCACTGCTGCCCCCTCCTTAGCACCCACTGCTGCCCCCTCCTTAGCACCCACTGCTGCCCCCTCCTTAGCGCCCACTGCTGCCCCCCCTTAGCACCCACCTTTCAGCTGGGAGTTGTCTCCGTGGACAGGCCCCGTCTTTACTAGGGTTTCTTCTTTCCTAAAGTTGTTCTGTTTATTGGCAGGTTTTTTTCTTTTTACTTGCTTGTCTCCCCCACTTGAGTAAACCCTCCATGAAGGCAAGGACCTTACCTGTTGGATCAAAAGCTTTATCCTCAAAGTAAGAACACCGTCTGGCACTCAACCATGTTGTCAAATGAACACCAGCCAGTAATAACAACGGTATTGCAGGGCCGGTTCTAAGCTCTTACACCTGTCAGCTCACTTCTTACATTCACCCCTGAAGGGGGTACTGCCAGCGGCCCCATGCACCCATGAGGGGACGAAGCTCGAGCTCAGCACACCCTCCACGAGTGGCAGCGGGTGAGTGGAGGATTGAGGTTTGAGGCGAGGCTGCCTCCCTTGGGCTGTGCTGTCAGATCCTGGGCCACCGATGCCTCCAGTGAAGGAGTGTGTATAATAAGGTGACAGCTTGCAGAATTAAAGAGCAGGCATGGTCAATAAAGGAGAAGAAATTATTTAAAGACTTTTAAATGATAGAAAGGATCAAAATAAAGAATTGCTGTATTCTATAAAGACAAAAGCAGAAATGCATGAATTAAGAAACTGATAACAAAAAGAAGCCCAAGAGCTGGTTTTGGAAGGGGGTGGGCAGCAGAGGAAGGGGGAGGAAGAAGAGTTGTGTGAAACCTGGCTAGCCTAGTGAAAAGAGAAGCCAGAGCAGCTCACATTAACAGGTCAAAGTAAAATGGAGCATCTCGATAAGTCTGAAGGTGGCATTTGGGAAAACTCAACTTCCATGCTTTATTTGTGCTGTGTTTGTTTTTAACTTTCTGAAATCATTTCAGATATACAGAAAGTTGAAAAAGGGCACAAAGAATTTTCTTTATCAGGCTTCACCTGTTTGTCCAGCGTTTCGCCACATTTGCTCTGTCATTTCTCTTGCGTGTGTGTGTACGGTCAGTGAGCATGGGGGTCTACCTGGCCCCCGCCCCCAGGAGGGCACTTCCCCTTTCTAGAAGGCAAGGGCGACCTCAGATGCAGGGCTCATCTCTTTGGGTTTCTGTTGTCTAGTCTTCTTGATCCTACAAATCCTATTTTGTGAGCTCATTGATGCCTTTAAACACATTGTTTTAAAAAATATGTTCTCAAGTATTTCCTGCTGCAGAGAAAAGACCTCTAGTTTTGCAGTCACGGGGGAGTCAAGGGCCTGTGGAGGACAGTTCTGGCCCCTGCACCCTGCTTCCAGGCCCGGGGACATTCTTACCAGGGTCTCTGGGGCTTCGCCAGGACATCCCAGGTGGCTTCTCCGCCATCCCGCAGCCACGCCACTGCCCTGCACCCCCGTTGCAGGCTGTCCGGCCAGCCTCCCTCCACCTGCCCTCCAGCCCAGCAGTCCCACTGCCTTGAAGGTGTGAGCCGTTTACAAACTTCACTGTCCTTTTTAGTGAGTTTTTGGAAGACAGTAGAACTACATAAATGTGTTCCGTCTTCCACTTACTAGTATAATCACAAAGCATAGTTTATAATGTTTTTTTTAAAGAACATTATGAAAAGACTGATTTGATTAATTATAGTACACATGTACAGTGAAACTCCAAACAATTACAAATGATGTTGGCCTGTGTATTGATCTGCGGACATTCTTGACATAGGCTCGAGGGAGGTGAAAACAGGAGCGAGTGAAGCGTGCTGTTCAGGGGTGTAGACGGGACTCAGCCGGCTGTGTGTGTGCAGACCCCACGTGGACACACACCCAGCTGCCAGCAGCGCTCTCTCTGAGTTTTCCTTTCTTATGTCATTTGCAGTTTTTTATTTCACAGCAAACATGTATCATTTTTCTGAAAAAATTCTTCAAAAATATGCAGTACATTAACACATCATATGTTAGCAGTTGAATAGTTAAATACTAAGTTCCAGTTTCATGTAAAGACTACTGGTCGGCTACATGCAGAGAGAACGATTTCACATAGAGGTTCACGCCCGTGGCTTTGTGCGTGCTCCTCCCTGTGCTACCCACTTACCAGTTACTGGGCTGAATTTTTGTTTTTAATCACACCATTTTTCTCGTTTCTGTCTGGAGATGCTGTTGTGTTTCCAGCTTTTCCCCTCTAGGAACCCGCTGCTGGCACATTATAGTCTCTGGGAAAGGGGCTCTCACACAGCCTCTTAAAGCTAGAAAGAACCTCACTTTTCAGACGTGGAAACTGAGGCCCTCGTATATCAAGCAGCTAGCTGGTCACAGTGATCTGCTCGCTACTTTCCAGTGTTGTGTATCTTCTTACCATGACAGCTTCTAGTTACCCCCCCAAAAAAAAAAATCCAGCTCCACCAAAATCCTTTATAAGCCTATCAAACTTTAAGGATATTTTTCCATTCACATCTAGTTATGCTACAAATTGATAGTACTAAAACATCTGTGAACTCGTCAGAGAGATTGGCTCCTCTGTGACCCAGCAGGCGGGTGTGATAACTGGATTTGGGGTTCCCTCGGCCTCTCTCCGCCAGCATTACGTGGCTGCCCTCATGCCACAGTGTTCTCTGCTGAGCTAACCGCAGACCGCGGTCAGTGCACTATTTGCCAGCACATCTGCTTAATTGCCTTACACGCAGCCAGACACCACCAAACTGAGGTTTTGCCTTGTCCTGGGTACCGTTTAGCTGCTGTGTGCCTTAGTGGCCTGCTTGCAGATGCCTGGATAGGATGAAAAGCAGCATTGCTTCTGCGACAGATATTTTTCAAGGATAGGAGCATAAACAAGGTTGAGAGAGAGAAGCTAACACGTCTGCTGGCATCCAGTTAACAGAAAACAAAAACCAGGCACCTTTGTTGAGAACAGATTCTATTTCAGACGTTACTCTGAGCATATCCTATCCATTCACAGTAGCCCTGCTACTTATCCCCATTTTCCAGTTGGGGAAACTGTGGGGCCCAACTTGGGGCTTTAATCTTTTAGGCCCAAAGAGATCAAAGTACTCTGCCTGAGATCACTCAGGTAGTAACAAGTGGAGCTGGGATTCCAATCCAAGTATTCCCGCTCTCCACCCAAGTTCTAACCACCTTCGTTCTGCTGGGGCCATGTCTCGGGGTCTTTATAAATATTTGCTAAGTGAAGGATACTGACTCAGAAATGAAGGAGCAGCTGCATCTAGTGATGACCTCAAAGTGCCACGAGCATAAGTTGTTTTGATTTAACCATAAAATTTGGACTATAGAGAACAAGTCTTTGAAAGTGCCTTGTACAGAGGAGTAGAATTTAGAGGACTAGACAATGGAGAGTCCCCCAAAGGGCACCAGCTCAGGTCACCAAGAAGCAGTATCCTGCTACAGGTTCCTCAAGGGCACTCTGTGTCCAGAAAGGCGCTGCCACTGGTGGGTGCAGCACCGTGGTGTTCCTTTCGTAATGAAACACTCTGCTTCCAAAGGCAGAGAGCTGTCGAGAATAAAGATTCCGGGGGTGCAGGCTGGGACATGCCTGATGAGGGGGGAATCCTTTGAGACCAAGGTGGGCAGCAGGGCCCAAGATGGGCGAGCCAACCCAAGGCTGGGATCTCACAGTCCCCAGGACCTGCCCGGGCTTAAGCTGGAAGGAGGAGCAACCTTTTCCTGGCCTGGCATGCGGTGCCCGCCCTGCCTCAAAGACAACTGAGGCTGCAGCTGCCCCGTGGAACATCTTGTGTGTGGTTCTTGACACTTCCTGGAGATCAGCACCGCCGGCCAGCATGCAGTGGACCTCTCGTCCTCCCCACAGAAGAGACCCTTCCAGGTCCAGGCGGCTCACCTCGGTCCCCCCATGGAGACCCCATTGCGCTGGCAGACTTAACCCTGCCGCCTCAAGGAGGTCGGTATTGAATGGAAGTGTGTACATGCATGAGTCAAAGCTTAAGCTCAGCTTCCTGTGCAATTTGGATCAAATAGGTAGGGAAGGATCAGCCAAATTTTTTTCAGCACGTACAAAACAGTTGAGTGTTTCATGTTTTAAATACCGTAGTTCCCCCAAAATAAGACCTAGCCGGTCAGCTCCAATGCGTCTTTTGGAGCAAAAATCAATATAAGACCCGGCCTTATTTTACTATAATAAGACCGGGTCTTATATAATGTAATATATAATGTCTCATATAATGTAATATACAATACAGTTGTGTGTGGTTTAAGGAGCGTGATGTAATCAGGCCTTTTTGTAAAGTGGCGAGCGGTGTGTGTCATCCCTGGCCAGTTCCTCAGTACACGCTTGCCTCCCTGCAACGAGGAGGAAGGCAGGGCCAGCTGGTCTCCTGGCTTAGTGGTCTGCTTTGTGCAGCTGGGGGGCCCCCTCTGGAGAGTTTCCTGGAGCAGTGGGGGTGAACCTGGCTTTTGGCCTCTGACTGTGTGCGCTCTATCCAAGGGCCCACCTAAACTCGTTGCCTCCGAGCCATGGCGTCCCTCGTGACAGGGATGTGGAGGAGGAACACGTCGCAGAACGGTGTCACTGCTAATTGTCCCCGCCACCTCGCCATAAAGGGGCCTACTCAGGAGGTGCAGGCGTGGGAGCAGACGTGGTTATGGGATCCCCCGGGGTCATCCTCCAGTTGCACAGACTTGGGAGCAGGCCCCTGGTGGGTCACATCTGCCAGGCACAGGGGACAGACCTGCCACAGCACAGACCTGCCTAGCAGCCTTCCAGCTTTTCTGTCTCGTTTCCGGCTCTCCAATAAAAGCTTTCTCTTTATAGTTGAAGCATTACTTGAGGCAGTGAAGTGACAGGTGTACGCTGTGTAGCTCCCCATTTTGTTTGTGCCCCAGGATCCTTTCTTGCCCTCCACACCAGGCATCCCACCCAGCCCGGCCTGAGGGCCACCGTCTAAAAAGGGACACCCCTGCACAGCGGCAGACATCCCTGTAATGAACACCTGTGGTTCTGTCCTTGTCAGCGTTGTTGGTGTATGTGACACATTGGTTGCACGCCTGTCATTTGCTGGGGTACAGCGGAGGTGGAGGATGCCACCTCTGAGCCTTCTTCCCGAATAGCAGCCAGGTTACATGACAGTCCCCTGTCAGAGCAGGTCAGGAAGCCCAGGGAAGGCTACGCCCTGCCATCAGGGCCCCTGGGCCCTTGGAGACAAGAGCTAGCATTCCTCTTTATTGGCTTGTGGCATTCCCAGTCTTGGTGCCTGGCAGGGATTAGTTGATGACCAGGTGTGATGAAGGCTGGAACCCAGCACGGGTTAATATTGACACAATAAATACTGATCCTCGGGGGGGGGGGGGGGCATGTGTGGAGATGCTGGGAGTGGGGACTAGAAGGGTCCAGCACTTATTTTCATCCACGCCCTCCCAGAGGGAAGACACATACACGCACACCCAGTCCGTGACTTTGTGGTTCCCATGTGGCGTGCTGCCTGTATCACTTGAGGGCCCTGAGTCCCAGGGCTGTCTCTGCAGGTCCTGGAACTCAGGCCCTGAGGCTGGTTGGCTTGTGCCGTCCACTCATCCTGCTGCACCAGACATGTGTGAAAAGCCCCAAATTCATCACAAGTGAGCTCGTGTCCAGAAAGAACCACTCCTATGTATCTATCTGAGACACGGAAAAAGGAAGTAGAGATCATAAAATGAAAGTGAAAAGTGTGTATGTATTTTCAGTGTATCTTTTTCAGAGCTCTACACTGTTCTGTCTGCTGATAAACATTAAAAGTTCTGAAATCTGCCTGTGGCAGTTTCTAGTTTGTCGCATATGATAATAACAGTTACTTTTCCTGAAATGGTACCTGTCCTTGCTTTAGATAAATGATCTACTGTGTGCTGGAGCTGTTGGTCACCAAGTAAGATTCTTTCATGTTTACTATTTCAGCAAAGATGCTCACCTGGGTGGAAGATGAAGTGATATGGACTCTTCCCGAGGGGCTGAACACTTGCTCATTTACAAGGCACTCTAGAACTAGGTTCTTAAGCAGCCAATGTGGCTGCTGTGAATAAATCAGGCTGTTTGGGGATTTACATCTTTATTCCTAGGAGCTTGACTTGTCTGAGTCTCTCCCTATGAGGAAGCCAAGTCTTCAGATTCACCTAAGATCTCGAGTTCCTCTTACGTACCACCTGTCCCAGGAGGTGGGGACACTTGCTGAATATCCATGTGTGTCCACAAGAGGTCCTGTAGCGAAAGGAATTTGACGCTTAGACTAATGTCTGCATTCTGCCCTCTGTTCTTAGGTGGACTCTAGACTAGAAGTCATTTGTTTCTTCCATGACACTTCCCTCACTGAAAAACTCACTTGCCTTAATGAAGATCTTTTCCAAGAAAGCCAATCTTTCCTGAGCTTCATCAGATCTCATTCTGACCACACTGCTTCGCCACCCTCCCCCACTGCCTTCCCACCAGGTCCCTGGCAAGGCTACCAGTTCTCAGGGGCAAAGGGCGAGAATTAACTAGACCTTGGCTCCAGCCCCTGCTTTTGAAATGAAAAGATCTGCCTTATAAAATTAGACTGTAATTGCATGAGAAAGGGATGGTGGGTGGGGATTGCTGGTGGAAGGTTGTGGGGACAGTGTATGCTACCCCTTTCTCTGTATGCAAATGAAGGCAGGCTGAAGAATCAGAATCGCAGAAAAACTGAAAGGGGTTGGGCCTCAGTGACAGAGGGGAGCAGCTCGGATTTGGGGGTAAGCCACTGGGCTGTGGGCTCCACACAGGATCTGCTGTCCTGAGCAGACTTCACCCCAAATTTGGCCCAGGGTTAGCAGATGTGTTCCTTCAGGCAGGGAGATAGAAACAGCTGGATGCCTGTGAATAACACGCTGATGAACTAATTGGGACATTAGAGGGAACATTCCTAATGCCGGTTTTCTCTAGCAGAACGTGTTTAAAGCAAAAGTGTCCCTGTAGAAACTTGTGGCCAGCCTCACATTATTACCAAATTTCTGTCCAAATTAGCTTAGCAGGCAGGACTTTGATTTTGCCCGAGCGCGAGGTTCCACCCAGAAAGCCTGGGAGAAGGCAGTTTCAGTGTGCTGGCGACAGGAAGGCACGCTGCTCGCCTGTTTCTCTTGGAACGCCACCAAACGAAAGGGTCGATGACAGGTAGACAGCACTCCGTGTTTTTAAACTAACGAACACTCTTAGCGTCCTTCAGAGTCCCGTCTGCTTCGCGTCACCAGTGTCACTGCGTCTCCTTGATATTAGGTGATACACTGAGCATGTGGGGGAGGGGCACCGTGGCTGTATTTAATAAAACAGTATCCACCACCGAGACACCTGGCTAAGTAGGCTGAACTTAAACCACCACATCTCATCAGGTCCCAGGCGCCGTGAGTGTGGGGCAAACCGTTTTATAAGGAATCCCAAAAAAGAAAGCAAGACCCCATCAGGGAAAGATGCAGCTTGATGTGGGGATGTTAATTTGGAAGGTGCACATTAGGATGGACAAACTGTGATACTTGCATTTTGACACTGAGAAATTCTTTGTCATTTTGAAAATCATCAACCAAATTAGGAACCGTTTAGAGGATTAACTCAGTTTTGAAATCACGTAGGTGCTAAGGGTCAGGGTACAAGTTAGTCTTACCACTTCATCCACATAAAAGGGAATATTTCAGTCAGTCGTGTTCATCAGGCTTTTGAGTTGTAGAAGTTGGGGTTTACAGAGTAAGAGATCACTATTGCCACAAATGATCCCTGACAGGCCAGCTCCCTGAGGGGCCCGAGCGCAAGTGTCGTGGTAGCCTCCTGAGAAGGCTGAGCGATTGGTTTCATAGACTAGCCTTTTCTTTTGAGGTAGATCTTCCTGCTCCTGGCACCTTAATTTCAGTCCCTGTGTCACTTTTGAGGAGATCTTTCTTACTCCCAGATCAAGTTGTATCACTCTCTGCTTAAAAGGCATCTGTGATTCAAATCTCTCTACGCCCAATACTTTCCACATTTTTCTATCAAAGTCCCTCTGACTAAGAGATTCCAGAATGCCGAAATGCCTGCTCTGAGCAGTTTCTTTGAAGACCTTGATTTTATCTTGAGTTTGTGTAGACTGCGTTCTACTCTGATACATGTGGCATTATTTTAATATAAATATGTTTTAAATTATGGTACTTTCCACTTGAATTACCTGACTTTATTCTCTTCCGGTTGATTTGTTCACTCAACAAATATCTGAGGCCCCACTGTGTGCTCGGCCAGTTTTAGATACAGGGGATAAGGAGGTGAACAAAACAAAGTCCCTTCTCTGAAAATGTGAAGGATCCAGTGTGATTAATTTAGGGCTTATGAAATGCGGTCGCTGGTGTCCTGATTCAAGGTTCTGTCTTTGGCGGGAAATTGATTTTCCAGGAAAATGCACCCTATTTAATCTGTCCTGTAACTTCCAAGCCCTCTTATCTAAGAAGAGGGCACCTATAAAGTCTTCCCTGAGTGGGGCCTTAGCCTTCCTGGCGTGACGGGGCTCCTGCGCTTCCTCCAAGACCCAAGGTCAAGTTCCCCCAGGAAACCCTGCCCTCACCGCATGCCCGTCCCCCAACCCCTGGTGCTCATCGTACCTCACGTGTCTCAGTCATAGCACTTCACTCTTCTCACATGTTTTAGCTGTTGTTTTTCCTTTAGATCAAGTACAGTCATCCCCCCCTCTCTGTGGGGAATGTGTTCCAGGACCCCCAGTGGATGCCTGAAACCACGGATAGTACCAAACCCTCTCTATACTAGGTTTTTTTCCTATACATACAGACCTAGGATAAATCTTGATTTACAACTTAGGCACAGTAAGAGATTAACAATAATAATGATAACATAGAAAATTAACACAACGTACTATAATTAAAGTTACGTCAATGTGGTCTCTCCTCCCAAACTGTTGTATTGTACTCACCCTTCATGGGATGCTGTGAGCTGGTAGAATGTGATGAGGTGGAGTGAGGGGAATGACGTGGGCATTGTGACGTCGTGCTAGGCTGCTGGAAGCGTCACATGAACACTAGCACTGCGATACCACGACAGTCCGTCTGATAGCCAAGACAGCTACCAGGTGACTAACGGACAGGTAGCCTGTACAATGTGGATATGCTGGGTAAAGGGATCAGTCATGTCCTGGGTGGGACAGAGTGGGACAGCGCAAGATTTTATCACACCACTCAGAATGGCGTGATTTAAAACTTATGAATTGTTTGTTTCTGGAACTGGAATTTTCCATTTAATATTTTTGGAGCATAGTTGACCACATGTAACTGAAACCACGGATGGGGGGACTACTGTATCTTGTTTTAATTTATTTCTGTCTTATCAGTGCCTACTACAGTGCCTTGTGTGTATGTGTTGGGTAAATTGTTTAATCCCTTGTGATACAGGCTCCCTGGTCAAGGTCAGAGTCTACTCTGAGATCTCGGTATTTATGTGCCAGACGCTTCACACCATGTGCTTTAGATCTGATAGACAAGTCATACTACCATTTATGTTACACATTTGGGATCATAATTGCTGATCTTTTCTGAGAGAAGGAGGGGAGTGGGAGAAACTATATAAATAGGAAACAATTAGAAATCACTTAGAACTTCATCTTTTTTTAAAAAAAGATTTTATTGGGGAAAGGGAACAGGACTTTATTGGGGAACAGTGTGTACTTCCAGGACTTTTTTCCAAATCAAGTTTTTGTCCTTTCAGTCTTAGTTTTGGAGGGCGCAGCTCAGCTCCAGCTCCAGTTGCCATTGCTAGTTGCAGGGGGCACTGCCCATCATCCCTTGCAGGAGTTGAGGAATCGAACTGGCAACCTTGTGGTTGAGAGCCTGCACTCCAACCAACTGAGCCATCTGGGAGGCAGCTCAGCTCAACGTGCCGTGTTCAATCTTAGTTGCAGGGGGCGGAGCCCACCATCCCTTGCGGGACTCAAGGAATTGAACTGGCAATCTTGTGGTTGAGAGCCCACTGGCCCATGTGGGAATCGAACCGGCAGCCTTCAGAGTTAGGAGCACGGAGCTCTAACCACCTGAGCCACCGGGCCGGCCCTAGAACTTCATTTTGACTGGGAAATTTTTTCAATTAAAAAAAAGATATCCAGAGCTTAAATTCTTCAATATAAACACTATGTAGGGGAACATTAGACAATGTGTTGGGATTGTGTGCGTGTGTGTGCATGTGTGTCTCTGTGTGTCTGCACGTGTGTGTGTGTGTGTTTTTCCAGTCCTAACTAAATTGAAGTTAGTCTGTAGGTTTTCGGGGTTGATTGATCTAAAACGTTGTGGGAAGGACTGACATATATATACATACCTGGAGTGTGCACGGACAGCTCTGGGGGACACCAGTTGGCAACCTGGTGGGTGCCTTTGGGATGAGAGAGGGTCTTCTTTTTTTTTTTTTTTTTTTTTTTTGCTATATGCATATATTCTGCAACCTTTTTAATTTGAAATATATCTCACTTAGAGAACCATATAAAACAGATATAAACTGTAATGAAGTGATTATGAAACAACTAGTTATGTAACCACCACCCCAGACCAGGCACCCAAAAACCCCCTGCACGTCCTGTATGGGTTTTAGGGATGCCTGTTTATAAAAATGAAATAATGCTGAATGCATCCTTTTGATCTCGCCTCTCTCCCTGGGCAGTGCTTTGTGAGGTTTATCCTTCCTGTGTGCGTTGTGTGTGCTGCATTCATCTCCGTGGTTTGGGGATGTTATGTAATGTCCACTACTGCTGGGTACTTGGGCTGCTGGTACTGCTGTGGATGTTCTTTTATGTATGTTGTGGTGCCCGTGGGAGAGAGCCCCGACTCGCGGGCACGTGTGTGTGCCATGCACTTGATAAAGCCCCAGCTGCAGCCCCCTGGCCTAGTGTGAGAATCCAGCTCTACACCTCCTCCCAGCACTTGTGTCCTCAGACTAGTGAATGATCGTCGATCTGCTGGGTGTCTCACGGTATCTCGTGCTTTCGGTTTGCATTTGTCTGGTTATTAATACGCGATGATCCTTTCATACATGGTTAGCCATTTGGGATGTTATGTGAAGTTCCTGGTTAAGACCTTTGCCTACTTTTCTGTTGGTACTCTGGGTTTTTCTTACTGATTTATTGGAAATGTTAATATATTCTGGACATGAGTCCATTGGCTATCTGTATTCAAATAGTTAGTTCCCCTACTCTGTGGCTTTTCTTTTCATTCTTGGCGGTGTCTTGATGAAGAAAAATACTTGGTATTATATGGTTCAATTTATCAATCTTTTAATGATGTCTTTTTAAAATATAAGAAGTCCTTCTCTCCCCCTTTCTCTACGTAAGATATTATTCTGTATTATTTTCTAAATGCATTAGAGCTTTGTCTTTCAGATTTAACTCCAAACTCTCCAGCTTATTTTTTATTTTTTCCACATAAAGATATTTTTATGTAACTAAATAGATACTTTTAAAAAACAATGATGTAATTGTTTTTTGTTCTTGTATATAATGTGATCCATTTCTCCTTCCTTCCTTCCTGTCCCCGGGAATCTACTTGTCCCAGTACCATATATTTAAAAGGACCTTTCTTCACTGGTCTGTAATCCAGTTGTCGTAAATCAAATACCCACATATGCACGGGCCTGTTCTGGACTCTGTTCTCTGGCATTGCAGGGCTTGGCTATTTTCATTAATGAAGCTTTACAGTTAGTTTAGATTTCTGGAACAGTGAATCCCCACCCTGTTGTTCTTCTCCAAGGGTCCTGGTTAGTGCTGACCCTTTGCATTTCCATGTACCGTTTGGAATTTACTTATCCAGTTCCTACAGTCTCTGCTGAGATGGATTGGGGTAGCGCTGATCTGTGGGTCAGTTCTTGATCTGCTGAATGTTGTCCCATCCTGACGAATGCATCAGACTCGGTGATGAACCAGTGAGAGCTTCTCTCCGAGAGGTGATAGGCATCCCTCTGAGGAGGGGGGAAGGCGTCCCTCTGAGGAGAGAGGTGTCCCTCTGAGGAGTGGGGGGAGGCGTCCCTCTGAGGCAGGGAAAGGTGAAGGGCACTGCTCTCACCACTTACTTGCAGCGTTGCTCTGGCAAGACAAAGAACAGAGTCGGCATTTGCAGGTGAAGGGACGGTACACACAGGAAATCAAAGGGATTTACATATATGTTATTAGAATTTGAGTCAACCAAGCTAGCTAGATACAAAAGTAATGCCCAAATCACTACTTCTGTATCGTAGCAGCAGTTAGAACATTGTCTTTTTAAAGATACTATTTACAGTAGCATCAGAACATAACAAATACCTAAGAATAAATCTTAATAAATGATGTGTAATAAGGAAAACTTGAGTAATCAGAGAAATATTCCATGTTCACAGATGGGAGGACTCAATATTGCAAAGACTTCCGTTCTCCCCAGATCAATGTGGGAAATTTAAAGGGCCGCAAATAGTCGAGACACCGAGCCAATCAAGGTGAAGGGCTGGCTCTGCAGACGGTTGGTCTTATTCTAAGGCCCTGGGATCTAAGACTAGTGTTGGTGCAGTGACGGGTGACAGGTCAAGCGTGCAGATGCTTGATCTAGGACAGAAGGGACACAGGAAGCATTGGGGCAACATGGTCATTTCAGAAAATGCTGCTGAGCTTCTGTTTTCTTGGTGGGGGGGATTTGCCATCTGGAGCTCAAGGAGAATTTAGTACATATTAATGAAGAATCCCAAATATACCCCAAATTGTTAGTAGTGAATTTACTATTCCTGCTGACTTTGCACTGAGAATAAATGACTAGAAGACGAGATGACGCCACAGCTGAAGTTCGGCTCTTGGCTTTTGGAGAAATTGCTCATTTGTTGCTCTTTTGCATATTTTCGTAGACCCTCGTGGGCCCCCTGCTCCATGCCATTAAGAAGGCTGAGTGAACACTCAGGTTGCTGGTGGTGACACGTGATCTCTCGAGCTGCCTTGGCTACTTAGCGAGTATTGTGTGACCAGTATTGTGTGACCAACCGGGAAGTAGTTCACACACTCGCAATTGTACCTTGGGAGCATTTCTTGAGTTGACAATCTTTGGTCTATGGTTTCTGCTGCTCTGTCTCTGTTTCTTTGGGGTCACGGTTATTTGGGAAAAGCCCTCATCTCTGTACCAGGAAGGCCTGGTTCTACTGTCCTCTGCGGCTGTTGTGCAGAAAGTCGGTCCTTTTTGTATACTGGAATATTTGTTTTCACCACCAAGACTTGTCATGTGAAAGTGGGTTTGGCTTTTTAAATTATTTTTGTATACAGAGTTCACATGATGCCTCCTTGCATGTAGCGACAATTTAGTACTCAGCCTTAGCACGTCCTACGCGTTGGTGGTTCAAATGTATTCTGTCCCGTCTCACAGTCCCTGCTGTAGCTGAGGGACACATTCGCAGCACCAGTAAAGCTGGCCGGGCTGTGATTAGCTGTTTAGGATGTCCTGGGAAAGCCTGCGGGCTCTTGTTGCCTAGCAGGGGCTCCAGAGCCAGACGTCCAGTGGGTACCGATTTGTGGATTAAATATTAGCACCTCTTACTTTTTTATTCTTTGTGGAAGAAGAAAACATAAGTGGAAGTCCTGTTACTACCTTGGGTAACCCCCGGGGCACGCCCCCACTTTGGAGGTCAGGGGGCCATGCACCAAGTCTATTCCATATCGCATGTTAGAATGCCACCTCCCTCCCTGTGGGACCAGGGACACCTACCAAGCCCGAAAGGGTACCACACCTGCTCTAATGGCAGCCTTCATTAATCATGCCTATCCATCATTTACTAATTACCAGCTTCCCTTTAGTTAATGTGTTTTTAGAAGAGTAACACGTCCATTCTTATCTCCGCCTCCTTTGTGTTATTTCATATGCCATGGGTCATGTCTTCTCCCCTCCTCCTCCCCTGCAGATTTTACATGAGTATGCCCATGCATTTTGCTCCTTCCCTTGGCATAATAGGGAAGCATCCCAAGTTCACTTAGCAAATCAGTGAAAATATGGGGTGGAGTGGGGCGGAGCTAAAAAGATTTATAGAAACATGAGGTGCTTGTGATGTTGTTTGTGTAGAAGAATATTAGAATATTATAGCTCTCAACTTTAAAAATAATAAAAGGAAGCATTAACAAATATTAAGAATGTTCTCCAGCCTAAACTGTGATAGCTTCGTTTATATTCTTTTCTCTTAGATCAGCAGTTTTGATGTAGTATCAGACTTTTTGGTGGTGTCACGGGACATTTCCTGGCAGGTGTCCTTTTTATACCCTTTCTAGTTAAAAAGCCTTGTCATTGGACAACTCCAACAGGCTACATTTGTGCTGTTTAGTTGACATTCTCTGTTGGGATCAAGATATATTCATTAATAGGTTCTGAAACAAGTATGTCAGTATTATTAGTTTGTGTACAATTCAAAATTAAAGTAAGCCACTGTCGTGCATGGGCAGAATTCAAAATCCATTATTATTATTATTATTATTATTATTATTATTATTATTTTTATTATCTCTATTCTGTATCATAGAAGTAGTTATAAGATTTGGGTCAAATCTTAAGGTCATGGTTTATTACTTCAGAGTCAGGCAGTCTTGAATACCAAGCAACTGAAGTGTAGACTACCAACAATGTCAGTGCTGGTTAGTTTTTAACATTTGGTTTATATTACATGGATAATCAGAAGAGTAAAGTCAAGTACAGGTTACAGTCTGTCATACCTTTTTTTTTTGGCTTTCAAGATTAGCAATGCTAACTTATAAAGACTTTATTTTTTAATTGCAAATCAATACATAAAGGCATAAAGCATATTCTTTCACCACCTCCACTCATTTTTATTCCCCAGTGGTGCAGTCCTCTTAACACAGCAGAAAGTAAAGACTTTTTCAGTATGCTGACCAATAAGCAGCTAAATTAATATGCATTCAAGAAACATGGAACTATTTGATAGGGATTAAGGATACAGTATTTTTATTACTGCATTCAATTTCATGGTTATCATATAGATTATTTTTAAATAGTGAAATTATATTTTTTAAAGTAATAGCCAAATGAAGTTTTAAAAAGTAAAGAGAGCTTATGAGATTATAATCATAAACTTTTTTATAAAGTATAAACAAATATAGTACTATAAAACCTTAGCTGTCTGGAAAACTGGAAGAATTGACATAATTTCCAGAAAGTTGAGATTTTCTTCCCTTTAGAGGAATTTTAGATAGAAATTATATGGAAAAAAGATTTTACCCTTCTCTTCCTTGTTAATCATAATAGATTTTAGTGTTTTTGGTGACAACAAGTCTTTTCTCTGAATGTCAGTTACTATACTGTGTTTTAAAAGTGAACAGTGCTTTCGGGCCTTTTGAGGTATGAAAGATTTCTTTGACACCACCCCACATGACTCCAGCATCCGTCTGAGTCTCGATGCCCTTGTGTTAGAGTACACTATACAATCACGTGTGCTGTGCCACTTCCTGCGTGGTGGCCGTGGGCAAGGCGTTTTAGCACTGAGTCTCATCATCTCCACCTGGTGCAGCCGGGCCGGCCCGGCTCTGTGCTTACAAGGGTTCATGACGAGGTGTGCCTAGTGGGGTCACCTGGCACTTCTTAGAAGCCATGCTGAGTAGGTCCTGAGTGAAGGGTGTCAGGGTGGCCCGTAGGGGAAATGAGGACTTCTTAGTTCTCTGCAGTGCCGAGCATGAGCATGTCCAAAGGTCCCAAATAGGCAAGCTGTGACTCTGACTGCCAGAGGAACTCAAACGAGGTGATCCCAGCAAAGCAGAGGGAGGACTAAGGGCACAGACACGAGGGCTGGAGTCAGGCGAGGAGGCAGTCCAGAAAATGACAGCTTTTCGTTGGAAAGGCTGGTCGTGTGACTGTTAGGAGACCCAAACACTGTAATGACTGTTACTTGTTTAAAATGACTGAAGAGTCACTGAGTAATCACAGTGTTTGTGAATCACATTTTGGTTTCCATGGTCCCCTAAGTGTCCTGCAGGCAGTGTACCTTACCCCCTCACCCACATCCCTGCACACAGTACAGGAATCGCAGGGACACGAAGTGGGTCAATTCAGGTTTGGGCATCGGGGACAGAGGGAACTGGAGAGCAGTCACCTGGCACCTGTTCTCCAAAAGCATCTCGTTGAGGAAGAAATAGTAAGCTAGCTAGCTACCTGTTGAAAATAGCAGGAAGTGCTAAATGGCTGGCTCAGTCTAGCACATCTTGTCTAACTAGGAAGTAAGGACTGGCCTGTAGAAGAACCCAGAACAGGAAGTGGACAGGTAGTGGTGGAAGGCAAGAAGTGTGGGGAGGGCTATTGGGAAGAAGAGGCAGTGAGCATGGGCAGATGAAAGCAGGAAAGTCCAAGGACCCAGGAGGTGCACCTTGGGTACAGGCTGGTGTGGGCCAGTGGTCTCAGGAGCCCTTCGCACTCCGCAAAACCAGGTAGGCCTCCAAAGAGCTTTTGTGTATGTCGGTTTAGCTACCGACATTGACCACGTTTGAAATTAAACCACACACACAAAAAGTTAAGTATTATTAATTCATTACTAAAATAATAAACCTGTTACTTGTTAACAGAAATAACAGTGTTATGAAAATATTATGTTTCCTAAAACAAAAACAAACTTAATGAGAGGGTGGCATTGTTTCGTATTTTTGCAAATCACTTGAACGTCTGGCTTCTTGGAGACAGCCAGCTTCTCCTGTGTGCTTCTGTGTTCTGTCTGCTGCTGCATGTTTTGGTTGAAGTGTAGGAAGACAGGTTGGGAAGAGGAAGAGCGTCTTAATAGCCTTCGGGTCACTGCGGACGTTTTCTTTGCTATTACACCAGAACTTAACAGATGGGTATTTTCTTGAAGGAATCGGCAGTGTGGAATCTGAAACGATATCACTAAGCTATCTACATTTTATGACACTAAAATCCAGAGGATTGTCGTGCCCTTCGAAGTGCTCCTTTGTCCTTGGATGAGTGTAGCGCTGTTTATTCATCCCTTGGGAAATACTGGTCACTGAGTTCTACAAATCTCCTAAGACATTTGTAAATCACAGACACATTTCAGTATATTTATCAATAAATGCTGTCGTTAGCATCAGCCCGATCTCTTCCTCACCCTGGGGAAGCTGTCAAGCTCACACTGGCAGATAGAAGTTTCCCAAGCTTCCCAGAATTCTGGAAAGGCATACAGGACTCCATTACTTCCCAGCCCTACACTGACCCTCTAAACCTGTTTCTTAATCTTGTTGTATTGTTGTAAAGATGCCACGAAAAAATTGTGTAAATGTGTATAAAGCTTTTAGGATGGTACCTGGCCCAGATAAGCACTCAGTAAAAAATAGTGGTGGTTGTTATTATTAGTGATTTTCTATACTGCTGTCATCATTGGTGATGTGTGATGACCCACCCCCAAATGGGGAATGAAAAGTGCTTTGTGGAGCAGCAGGGGTTTATAACAGCTCATTTTGGCAATCTTTAGACTCCCCTGTACGTCTACAGCACTAGCAGACCTGAGGAGACGTCCTTCCCGTGTCCTCTTCTTGTCTTGCCTATACCTGTGATCTCGGTTGTCATGTTGGTGTGAGTGTTCATGGCCCTCACCCCAGGCCGGGGCCTGTGGATCGCCTCTTGTTCCATTGCCCACACGGTGTTGGCATGTGATAACTGGCTCTCAGATAGTATTTGCTGAATGAACGCATTTAGGGGGAATTTATTCTGAACTGCTCTCGATGTAGTCTCAGAGTTAAGAAGTATAGAAACTATCATATGAAGCATATGTTCTGAGCAGTGACTAGTGTTTTTTTCTTTCCATTTTCTTTAAGGAATGTTTAACCTCTAGTCACCCCACCCCATTGCTTTTTTTCTTGAATATCTATTAATTCAAAATAAAAATAGTAGAAGGCTTTAAAGTGTTTCATAATAATTTGGGGTCAAGCATTTTTGTGATCAATATTCTTTGCTTTCTGCTTTTCAGATGTTCCTCCTGCTGATCAAGAGAAGCTTTTTATCCAGAAGTTACGTCAGTGTTGTGTCCTCTTTGACTTTGTTTCCGACCCACTAAGTGACCTAAAGTGGAAGGAAGTAAAACGAGCTGCTTTAAGTGAGATGGTAGAATATATCACCCATAATCGGAATGTGATCACAGAGCCCATTTACCCAGAAGTAGTGCATATGGTAAGTGAGTACAGCTTAACCAGCGTGTCCCAACCCTGAGGTACCACCAAGGCTCGGAGATTCTAGAACAAGCTGAGACATTTGAGCCTAACACAACACTTCCCACGAAAAAAATCCTCCTGTTCCAGAATTTGTACTTGTGCCTTGAAGAGTGAAAATCTTTGTAATGTGTCCTGGATTATAGTGATAATAACAGTGAGAGAAATTGAGTGCCTGTAGTGGACCAGCTGAAGTGTTAACTCACGTAATTCTCACAAATACTCTATGGGGTAGAAATGTTAGAACTTTTATTTGTACTTATTATCTTAGCCTCTTTAAATTGTTTCTTTTTAACATATATAACATTAACATAACAATGCCCATATATAATAATAGAAGTAAACATGCTGTCCACACATGTACAGGAAAATTCTAATGATGGGCTGGAGTGAAGATAATGATGTAGCCCAGCTGGTGTCAGGACAGTCCATCCTGATTGGCTGAGCCAGTTGTCAATGCCGGTATCAGGACACACCCAACTCTGTCATCCTCCAGTTAGCTCATTGTTGGTTTCCTTCAGCTCCCAAATCTCAGACCTCTTGGGTCTCATATTTCACAGCCTGTCTTCAGGTCTTTTGCAGGCTGTCACTGTGACCTCAGTACCACCTGGAAACACGTGATGCCTAAAGTTACTAAAACTCTCACTGTTTGACACTGAACTCCATTTTTCTGTTGAGTTTTTTTGAATTGTTGATGTTTTATTTGCCTTTGAAATTAGTACTCCCTCCCCAGTTACTAGGGAGTCCTTGTTGCTTAAGATAAAATTTTAAATCCTGATTTTTGTTGAACTCCTTAAGTTCCTGATTTTCCCCCCAAAGCTATATATTTCAGAATTAACTTGTTGACTTAAAGTATGTTTATTTCTCATTTTAGTATGTTTGCTTTGGAAAAAGAAGGTGAAAAGGAATGTTCTTGTGTAATTCACAATCTGTTGTGTCAGGAGTTGCGATCAACTTAATTGTTTTAATTTATTGTTGTTAACTCTTAAAGTTCAGAATTTACCAGCGTGTGGTCATCCTAGGGCTGCAAGGGCCACATAGGGCCCTTCCCCAAACTCACACCTGAAGAACAGTCGTAGGCACATATACTGAGCAGTAAATACTCTAAAACCTTACCCATTCAGACTAAGGAAAATTGGGGAATATCTTTTTTTCTCTCCTTAATTTCAACTCTCAATTACTTTGGAAGGCCTCCAAACCCTAGGATCACAAAAGTCTCTAATCTTATATCCTAATACTTTCATAATTTTTTTGTTCACAATATACTATATAATCTTCCTGAACTTTTTTTATGGTGCAGGGTAGGGATAAAACTTTAACTGTCTTCTAAAAGGATGGAAAAATCGTGTATTGAATATTCCATTTCCCTCGTTGATTTTAAATGCTTTTTATTATATAGTTATATTTATTTTTAAGTTAAATTTATTAATATATATTAAATGTATAAACACATCCATTTATTCTACATTAAATCACATGTACGGAAGGGTTTCTGTTTTTAAGGAAACAGCCCCTCAGTCTCACTGGCAGTCCCTGAGTCTCACTCTTAACCCTAGAGGGGAGTCGGCGGAAAATGAGAGTTCACTTGGCCTGGTTTGCCTCAAATGCTTGCCCTTGACCCAGTGTCGCCCGCCTGCTTGAATCAGTCTGTCGCCTACATTTATTTCACAGTAGCAGTATGCATTCGCAGAATCACTTAGGATACTTAAAACCATTAAGACTTCTTTTTTTTATTAAATAATCATTACTTCTCCTCAAAAAAAAAAAATTTTTTTTTTTAAAAATCATGGCCTCTCTTCTCCCGGTCAAAATCATGTCCTAACTAGGTTCTCTTCCTGCTGTCCTCACTTTGTTCCCCACCCTGAAGTTCAAGCCCAGCTGCAGTGTTGGACAACTTGCCCTCTAAAGCATTTAGCAGACCCTGAGCACCCACTGTGGGCCAGACACTGTCAGGAGAGGAAATAGGGTGGAGCCAGATTTCTGCCGTTCCGAAGCTTTCCTGTTTGTGGAGAACAGGCTTCAAGTAATGCAGCTGGTTGTGTGTCATTGTAGGTTATGGTAACACTGTGAAGGAAAGTGTAATGGAGTAGACACAGGTACAAGCCTGCCATATGCCCAGGTGGTGGGAGAAAGGTGCAGAGAGAAGTGTGTGTTTGGTGAATTAGACTGGCCCGTGAAGATAGGTGCACAGGAGGTACTTTCTGTGTCACCGAGAGCACAGAGGACCAGTTACTCTTTGCTCTGCTCTGATTGGAGGGGGTGGGGATAGAGCACAGCCTTTCCCTTACCTCCAGTTTGTCTGGAGCTTTGGGGGTGCAGGGCGGGGTGGTGGGCAGATAGCATATCTGGGTTCACTTGCTGTTGTTTTGTTCTGGAGACACGGGGCCTTGATGAAAAGTATAATGAAAGAAGAAAGAGTGTAGTGGGGGTGATTCTAACCTCTAAGAGGTTGCGTAGCTGCAGAATTTGAGCAACCAATAGGACTCCACCCCGAGCGGTGCCTGGACCCAACGTGGCGGGTGGAAAAGATGGGGCCCCTTCGTGGCTCCATCCAGGGGCTCCGGTGTGCTTGCCACTGACCCAGCACCCAGTGGCGTGCTTGAAAGATGCATGTGTGTGTGTGTGTGTGTGTGTGTGTGTGTGTGTGTGTTGTCATACCGTGTTTCCCCGAAAATAAGACCTAACCGGAAAATAAGACCTATGCATGATTTTTCAGGATGACAGCCCCTGAACATAAGCCCTGATGCGTCTTTTGGAGCAAAAATTAATATAAGACCCGGTCTTATTTTCGGGGAAACACAGTAGTATTTTCAGAGACATTAATTTCCATATGCTTTGAAGAATCCAAAGCTTTAAAGAATTATACTCCTTATGCTTATTTCTTTTAAATGGATTGCCTGTTAAACTGGACTACTGCTTGGGTTTTTAACAGATTTAGAGAGGGAACTCACATACCATACAATTCACCCATTTAAAATGTATAATTCCGTGGTTTTTAGTATAGTCACAAGATTGTGTAGCCATTATCACATCTAATTTTAGAACATTTTCGTCCCCCTAAAAGAAATGCCGTACCCATTATTGGGCACTGCCGTTCCTCCCTAACCCTTCCCCCCAACCCCTGGTGACCACTAATCTCCTTTCTGTAGCTGTCAGTTTGCCTAAGCTGAACAATTCACAGAAATGGAGTTATGCAGTATGGGGTCTTCTTTCACTTAGCATAATGTTTTCATCCTCGTTGCAGACTGTACCGGAGCTTATTTTCATTGCTGAGTAGTATTCCATTACATGGTTATAGACCACACTTGATTTATCCATTCATCGTTGATGGACATTTGGGTTATTTCTGCTGCTTGGCAGTTATGAATAATGCTTCTGTGAGCATTCGTGTACAAGCTTTGGTGTGCATATATGTTTTCATTTGTCTTGAGTATTTACCTAGGAGTGGAACTGCTAGGTTACATGTTAAATCTACGTGTTCAACGTTTGAGGACCTGCCAGACTGTTGTCCACAGAGGCCACACCATTTCACACCCACCGCAGTGTGTGATGGTTCCAGTTTCTCTACATCCTCACTACACTTGTGGTTGTCTGCCTTTGATGACAGCCGTCCTCGTGGGTGTGAAGTGGTGTCTCACTGTGGTTTGCCTTTGCATGTCCCTCATGGCTGTGTGTTTTTATACATGATAGACTTCAGTCCTAGAATGTAAGAGAACAGTACAGATCGTCTAGCCTGACCCGTTTATCTTCCAGATTAAAAAACTTAGGTTCGGGAAACAAGGATGAAAAGGAGCGGTACCCAGGGGTAAACTCCTGGCATCTATATTCTCAGGCCTAAATAACAAACTTCATTATCTCTTAATTTCAGTCATTTTTAAAAATATAACCAGCCATCTGTTTTTTTAAGTTACATTATCTAGTTAATCTGTTTTTTTTCAGACATTGGCATTTTTCTCATAGTTCAAACTGATAGCAAAACCAAGGAGCCACTTTTTTTACGGAATGCCAGTTTTACTTGAAGAATGACTGACAAACTGGTTATTCAGACTTGAACATTTAGCACGCATTTTCTCAGTAAAACGAGAATGGCAGTCTCGGGAAAACAACTGACAGTGTTTGCTGTCGATGATGAAATTTGAGCTTTCAGATGAAAATTTGAATTTTGGAAAAGTTGTGTCTGTGGGAACCTTCTCGGTGCCACAGCCTCTTCTGCTGGGATAGGGGGCGAGATGAATGGATGGGAGCTTTTAATACATGTGACATATGGAGTCCCCACTGGAAGATCTGCATAATTTGTGACCAGTAATTTCCAGATGAGCAATAAATGATGTTTCAGAATCACTCACAGGCCAGAGAGCCATTCACGTACACGACACCCCCACTGAGGAGGTTGGAGTCTCCACAACAGCGAACCTTGACCATCTCTTGGCTAGTTTTGGTGTAACACCAAAGAAGTCCAGTTACCTGAAAGGGCTGTTCGGCACCCCTCCCTCTTCCGGCTGCATATCTGTGGGAGACGGATGTTTCTTCCTGTCTTTCAAACAAACCAGCATTCTAAACGCAGGAGCAGACATGAGAAGTCAGCTGTTTCCCATAAAGCCAGACATGAAAAAGGTTTGCAAAAATGTAAACCAGTGCCACTCTTCTCACTGGGTTTGTTTTCATTTGGGGAAATATTTATCATGAGTTCTTTTATGAAATAAATAATATTAGTTGTTAAGAAAAATTATTTTTATAAATGTATGTTATTTGTATTAAGACATAATAGTTTATTATTTTTAATGACTTAATATATTTTTTTAATTTCTCTGGTCTAATTTCCAAAACAGTCAATATCCATAGCTATAACTCTTAAACAAAAGCTCTTCGGGGTCCTCAAGAATTCTTAGGTGATTAAAGGGGTCCTGAAACCAAAAAGCTTGAGATCCACTCTTCTGAAGGAGTACCAGTGAGAGGCCACAGCTGGCACCACCGGGGAGCTGGTTAGAAATGCCTCCTCGTGGGCCGCGCTCTGTCACCTGGTGCCCAGTTCTTCCGTGCCAGGAGCTTCAGAATCACTGTTGAGACGAACCTTCCTGCGCTGCCCCCTGACATTAGAGCCCTCATAGGGGGGCCCAGGACAGGTCTCTTACAGGCCCAGGCCGTAAACTACCCGAAAGGAAGAAAGGAAGACTTGCGTGCTTCTTCTGTCTCCCATGGAAGTCAGCTCACTGCCTCCCCATTGAAACGTTTCCTAGGGGCTCCGAGGATGGTCCCTGATGCCGCATTTTCTGCATAGACGTGTGCACTAAGACTAGTGTCAGGAGTCACGGGTGAACATAAGCTGAAGGGCAGAAAGGGATTGGTTAGGTCGACGGCAGAGTGAGTTGGGTGGCACACCGTGGCCTCTCCAGTTACCCACACGTTCCGTGCTGGGTTATAAGAAGACAGTGAATAGCGGCGGTATCTGCCCTACACTACACCCCCTTGTCTGGGAGACTGTATTCAGAGGAATACAGTGCAAACTGTAAATAGTAGCTGCCTTTGGGTGGTGTGATTATGTGGATTTTCCCCTTTTACTATATTTTTGTAATTTTTGAAATTTTTAATAATGATTTTGTCATCATCAAAAATCATTAAATATGTTTTTCTTTTTGAAAAAACAAGCTTTCCATATGTAGTATAATAGTACTGTCCTTATCAGGACCCATGTTGGATTTCCAGGAAAAACAAGTTCACATTTTAATCGGTACTGCTGGTAAATGACTTGTCTTGTGCTTCACTTAAGGATTGACGTGGGACGTTCTTCTGTTTTCATATCTGATATACATAGTGTTCTGGGAAGCATTACTTGTTGTAAGGGAATGGGAGAGGAAAGAATGTTTTGAATTAAAGAAGGTAGCATATTAACCAGTGAAGCCTCAAATGGTCGACAGATTTTCAAGTGATGATTTAAGTCATGCATTCCCCTTTTTGCTCAGTTGTTTTTGCTTCACCAGCGTCACCATAACGTGTGCACTGACATCAGCGAGCGCTAAAGCAGATTAAAACAAAGTGCTTTTGGAATCCAGAGAATGATTTTTCTACTTTAAACAGTAACGAGCCATTTCTTGGAGATTTGCTCTTATTTCAAGAGAATTTCCCATTGTATTGTTTGATGTTTTTGAATTATAAAAGAAATGCATGTTTGTTTTATAATAAGTGAAATAAATACAAAAACATAGGAAGTAAAACTTCATCTTTTTCCTGACTCCACCCTTCACCCCCCGTTTCTACCTACACCCATTCCGATCTCCAACCGAAACTTTTTTTTTTTCCCAAAAGGCTACTAAGAAACTTTTGGGGGTGATGGATGTGTTCATTATCTTGATTGATAGTTTCACAGATGTGTGCATATGTTAAATGTATCAAATTGTACACTTTAAATATGTACGATTAATTATATGTCAATGATACCTCAGTAAAGCTGGGGTGTGTTTTTTTAAGCTCCTAAGTTGATGGGTATTTCTTTGGTCTAGGAGCTCAGTGAAAAAAATCCTAGACAGTAGGGACATTGTCACCAAGAAGGTTTGGGAACTTAATGCCTAGTAAATACCTTTCCGTTACATTTTTTAAAATTAATTTTAATTCATGTACAACAAAAATCACTTTTTGTAGTGTACGCTTCTCTGAGATTTGATAAACACGTGTAGTCCTGTAACCACCAGCACAGTTAAGATAGGGAACATTTCATTACCCTCTGAAAAAGTTACTTTATGCTACTCCTCTGTAGGCAGGCCTTTCCCGTCCCCGTTATCCCCGGCCATCACTGGGCATTCCTCCAGCCCTGTCATTTTGTCTTTGCCAGACTGTCACATAAGTGGATTCGTCTAGGGTGTAGCCTTTGAGTCTAGCTTTTTTCCCTTAGTATCATATGCTTGAGAGTCATCCGTGTTGGGTTATCAATAGTTCGTTCCTTTACTTGCTCAGTAGTATACAGAAGTGGCACAGTCTGTCCACCCATTCCCCAGTTGAGGGATATTTGGGTTATTTCCAGTTTGGGGCAATAAAATTATAAATATTCATGTACAAGTTTTGGACATAGGTTTTTATTTAACTTGGGTAAACACACAGGCGTGGGATTGCTGAGTTGTATTGTGTCTGTAGCTTTCTGAGAAACTGCCCAACCATTGGACAAAGTGGCTGTACCATTTCTGCACTCCCACGAGCAGTGTGTGAGCGTGCGGATTGCTCCATGTCCTCCTCAACATTTGGTGTCAGCAGTCCTTTTATCTCCTTTTGGCTTTAATTTGCATTTGTCTAATTACTAATAATATTGTTATTGAGTGTGAGATGACTTTCCATATCCTGGGTGCACGTTGTTTGCCTCTTCTGTGATTTGCAAGTATTTTCTCTGTGGCTTATCTTTTTATTTTAACAGTGTCTTTTACAGAGTTTTTGATTTAGATGAAATCTAATTTATAATTTGTTTCTTTCATGGAAAGTGCTTTTGGTATCATATCTAAGTAATCCAAAGGTTTTCTCCTAAAAGGGTTGTAGTTTTACATTTAGGGCTATGATGCACTTTGAGGTTCTTTTTTTTTTTTTTTTAACCTGGATTTACAAGTGATTATATTTATGGAAAACTGTTTATAAGACTAACCATTCTCCATTGAATTGCCTTTGCACCTCTGTCAGCAATCAGTTGACCATATTTGTGAGTCTTCTTCTGGGTTCTCTCTTCTGCTCCTTTGATCTGTATACCTGCTCGCCGATCCTGTCTGCGTTATTGTCACCTTGTAGTAAATACTGAGATCGGGTAGTGTGAATGCTCCAACCCTGTTCTTCTTTTCCCAAATTGTTCGGCTCTTCAAGTTAGTTTAACTTTCCATATAAATTTTAGAACCAGCTTGTCGTTATCTACAAAATACCTTTCGGGGGCTTGGATTGGATTGCATTGAATATGTAGATTTGGAGAGAATTGATATCTTAACAGTATTGAAGCTTTTGATCTGTGAGCAGGTATCTCCCCATTTTGCTCTTTTTTGTTTAGTCTTCAGTATGTAGATCTTACATGTATCTTTTTAGACTCACAAAGTATTTCATTTGGTTGTAATTGGGACTGTTTACTTTCTAATTCTAATTATTTATTGTCTGTTTTTCTTGCAGTTCCATCAGGTTTTACTTCATGTTATTTGGTATATAAATGTTAGTATTATTTATTAGTTGAATTGATCCTTCATCATTATAAAGTAATCCTTTTTATCCCTAGTAATGTTATTTGCTCCAAAATCTACTTTGTCTGATGTTAATATAGCCACTCCGCTCTCTCGACTAGTATTAGTGTGGTACTTCGTTTTCCTTCCTTTTTCTTTTGACCAATTTCAATCTTTATAGCTAGAGTGAGCTTATTGTAGACAGCACATAGTTGGGTGTTACTTTTTTGTTCAGTCAGACAATTTCTGCCTTTCGATTGGCGTGTTCAAGCCATTTATTTTCTGTGTGAGTATGGATATGTGGGGTTTAAATCTGCCATCTTGCTGTATTTTCTGTTTGTCCCGTCTATTCCTGTCCCCTTTTCCTCTTGTTCTGCTTTCTTTTGGATCAACTGAGTACTTTCATGAATCCATTTTATCTCCTTTGTTGGCTTTTTAACTATAACTCTCGTTTGATCTCAAGTATTTTGCTTTCCTAGAACATGCCTTTCACTTATCACAGCCTCCCTCAAGCAATAACATGCCAATTCACATAGAGCACAAGAACTTGACAACAGTATACTTGCATTTCTCCTCTCCTAGCCTTTCTGCGGTCATTGCCATACATTTTACCTCTTCACATGTTATAAACCCCACAACATACTATATTTTTATTTTTAAACAATTATCTTTTAAAGAGATTTAAGTAATTCTTACTACCTTTTCTACTTCCCCAAGTACCATTTTTACTCTCTCCATTGTGTAGATCTAGAAATCTGTCTGGTGTCAATGTCTTTCTGCCTGACGACTTTCTTTAGTATTTCTCATAGCGCAGGTCTACTGGTGATTAATTCTATCAGTTTTTGTCTGTTCAAAAAAGCCTTTCTTTTGCCTTTGATTTTGAAAGATGTGCCTCTGGAGTGTCGAACTCCTGGTCCAGGTTTTATCCTTCGCCAGTCTTGCCCCACTCTCATCTTGTTTGCATCATTTCTGATGAGAAATCTACTGCCACTCCTGTTTTTGTTCCTCTGCACAAAAGGTATCTTTTTTCCCTCTGGCTTCTTTTACGATTTTTTCTTTTGTGATTTTTAAGCAATTTGATTATGATGTGCCCTGGTTTCCCTCTTCTTGTGTTTGGAGTCCGTTTATAGCTTTCATGAAATTTGGAAAAGTGTGTGGTCCTTATCTCTTCAAATACTTTTTTCTGCCCCCTTCCTGTTCTGTGGGGACGCCAGTCACATATGTGTATGTTAGGTTTCTTCCAGCTGTCCCTACAGCTCACCAGTGCTTTTTCTAGTCTTTTTTTTTTCTTTCTTTGTTTCATTTGGTAGTTTCTCTTGCCATCTTCAAGTTCACTAATCTTTCCTGCGATGTTTTATCTGCTGTTAATTCCCACCCAGTAAAATTTTCACCTCACACGTTGTGATTTTCATCTCTGGTAATTTATTTGTGTCTTTTTTATCCCTTCACGTCTCCACTTAACTTTCTGAACACATAGAATACTCTTTAATATCTTTGCTACTTCTAACGTGTCAGCTCCAAGCAGTTCAGTTGATTGGTTTTTCTCTCATTATAAATGACGTTTTTCTGTTTCTTTGCATGGCTGGTAATTTTTTATTGGATGTCTGACACTGAATTTTGCCTGTTGAATGCTGTTTCCTTACATATTTCTACTAATGTTCTTGAGATTTGTTTTGAGAGGCAGTTAAGTTACTTGCAAACAGTTTGGTCCTTTTCGTTCTTGCTTTTGAGATGTGTTGGGAAGGACCAAGAGCCACAGTAATTCTATGGCTAATTATCCCCATGATTGAAACAAGGACCTTCTGATTATGAACCCAGTGTTCTGTAACTTGGGAAGTTTTTCAGCCTGGTTGGTGGGACCAGGCACTGTTCCAGCCGTGGGCAAGTACTGGTGTCTTCCGTCTTTTCAGGAGGTTCCCTTTGTGGCCTCCGGTGCTCTCCTCACACAGATATGCTGATCAGTCCTCTGCTGTCAAGCTGAGGGGGCCTCTGCCATCTCAAGTGTTCTGTCTCTTCTCTGGGTCTTTGCCTTGCAAATTCGAGGTACCTCTGTCTGTGGGGGCTCCCCCAGGGTTTTTTCTCCCTGTGCTGCAACCTGGAAATTCCACCCAGGCAGGCAGCTGGACACTTGTGGGCTCACTGCACTGTTTCCCATCTGTCAGGGTTTGTCCTTCATTGCCTGAAAGCCAGGATCCTGAAAACAAACCATAATTGCATATATTTTGCCCAATTTTTTGGTCAAGAACTAGGGTAAATCCCATTGCTGTTACTTCATGTAGTCTTAGAAGTATAAGTCTATGTTAATTTATAATAATCAACACAACTCCATCCACGCAGGTGATCCAGCAATGATTCTAAAGATCAAAGCTTATATGTATCATTTGTAATTCCATAAGTACATATATCTAGTGGGTGGTTAGGGCCACAGCATGAAAATGGTTGGCTATACATACAGACTGGGAAATGGTGAGTACTTTAGTTCTGAAACTTCCCTGTTCAGTTTATTTATATCATGTAGGCTAAAGAATATATAGTTTTGCTATTCTAAAGCATTCGTAAACTCACATTTTTCTACAAAAAAAGAGCAGAATATGTGACAAAGCAAATCTTTTAGAATGTAAGTGTAAAATCTAGCTGGTGGCTATACAGCTACTCCCTGAGATGATACTTTTTTTATTGTTTTTTTTATAACAAAATATTGGGGAATATATATTATTCAGAATCTATGCAAAACTAACCTTTGGCCCGGAGTAATTCACTTAAGAGAAACTTCCAAATCCAATGTTATCTTTAAATAACACTAGTTGAATTGAATTATAAGTCCTCACTTAAATTAACATCTTCGATAGGTTGTTGGAAACTGCAACTTTAAACGCAACAATGCAGCACAACAAACAAAACCAATGTTACCAGAGGCTAATTGATACAAACAAGAATTAAGTTCCTTCAGCTTTTTTCTGGTCACAAAAACATCACCAAACTTCTAAATGAAGACCCAAAACATTTCTAATACTCAACATTGAAATAAATGTGAGCTATACAGACTCTTAAGCCAGATCAATAAAAACAAGTAAGTATAAGCTTATTCCGGGTCAGGGTCACAGTCGGCTGCAGCCAGTCGCTGGCAGCTCAGGGCACAAGGCGGGACCACCCTGGACAGGACACCCTTCCATCACAGGGCCACTCACACCTCCACCCATTCACATTGGGACAGTGTAGACACGCCATTCACTCACGGGCACATCTCGTGATGTGGGAGGAAACCAGAGTCCCGGCAAAAACCCACACAGACCTGGGGAGACCTGCACACTCTACAGATAGGGATTCGATTTTTATTGTCTCATTAACATTGTAACGAAATGATGTTGAACAAAATGACATTACTTGAGGACCTGCAGTACTACAAATTATTGCTTATCTTGTGTAAGTAGTCTTTCTATTCTTAAACTCAAAAATAAAGAGATAAACTCATACATATGATTATAAACGACTAGCATATTTTAATGTTTATCTGAAGTGAGATGGTATTGTACATGGAGTTGTGAATTAGTCATAAAATTAAAATATCTTTTGTTTAAAAAATTGAGACTAAACCTTTAATAAGTTTGTCAGGGTTTTTTAGTTGGCGGTTTTTTATTTCCATAATATCTTTAACCAATATTTAGGAACATACTTGAATAATTGTAAAAATAGCAAGCTATTCAAAATAAGAATTTAACTTGTAGTTCTTTTCTTCGCTATCATATTCTGGCATCTATTTGAAATAAACTACATTCTTTGAAGGCAGCTCTTGCCTTAGAGAAAGTGGTGATGTCGCATCGTGGAAAAGGGGACCCTGCTTCACTCACCTGTTTACTGAGTGCCCGTCTGTGCCAGGTGGTGCAGTGACCTGGAAGGTGGTGTCGCTAGGAAGACGTTAACCCAACAATTATCGAACCCTCTGGTTGTATTTGAGACAAATATCACACGGAAAATGTACAGCCTGATAGACGACCTTACAGTGAGGAACCCAGTTAGGACTGGTCAGGACAGGCTCCCCCAATGAAATTACACTGCAGCTGAGATCTAAGGTTTAGTTGGAAAATGTTCACAGTTTTCAGGTACTTATGTGAAATTGCAGTTAATAAGATGACAAAAAGCAGGTACTTGAGGACATCCTAGGTGCCAGCCTCTCGGCAGGTGCTGGACAGTCGGCATGAGTGAATCGTGGCACCTACATCCCCAGGATGACAGCTGCACTCCACTGGGAGAGCAGATTAGGACTAACTTTACACATGAGGAAAGGGACAGCCCTTCCCTTTAAGATTGCTACGAGGCTCAGGTGGCTGGAGCGTCCTGCTCCTAATGCGGAGGTCGCCGGTTCGATTCCCACATGGGCCGTGAGCTGCGCCCTCTACAGCTAAGACTGTGAGCAACAGCTCTCCCTGGAGCTGGGCTGCTGTGAGCTGCCAGGAGCAACCAGTAGCCATCGTGAGCAGGCCGGCCGACCTGCGACTGACAGCATCAGCCCGGGAAACAAACCAGAGTAAGGTTTGGGGGGAGGGGGAGATTGCTACTAGGACTTTTATTATCCACCTAAATTTTAGATTACATCGAGTTCATCAAAAATCTAATTAGAATTATGTTTCAGATTGCTTTCAGTGTCTGGACTGCTCTGTGGAGAATGACATCTTTGTAATAGGACGTCACCCCACCCTGGAGAACGGCCGGCCGGTTCCTCCACCTGCGGGGGAATTCTTCCGTGCCCTTTATTAGGAACTGTAATTTGGCTTGCGATGGACTCAGCTTTATAAATCCTGTCCACATGAGTAAAACAGCATATATAACATTGTAGAATAGCCCTGTAGTTTTGAACAAAAAAACGAATAATCCACCTTTCTTTTCTCATTGTCTCTGAAGTTAGGTTACTGGTGCTGTTCTTAGGAGCGAATTCCTTCCTATCTTAAACCTCCACGTATTTTCCTATGCTGCGGTTGTCACAGCATGAATATTTTATTGTATCCCCCCTTTCTATACCTGTACTAAAGGTTACAGGTATAGATAGGCTGAGAGATACTGCTGAATTGTAAGAATTTTCCAGAATGTTGCTTCCTGAGCCATTTTGGTTTGCATCTAATTGAATAAATTTAGCAATTTTGAGAACATCTGAAGGGCTGGTTTTAAGCACTGAACATAAGAGTGTCAAGAAAGCTGGAGTAGCAGGTGCTTCCTCATATTAGAGTCACTCCACGCCACACAGGTGGCCATGTAGACCACAGATGTGCGCACGCTGACTGTTTATGCTGCGAGCTGTTCCGTTTCACACGTGCCTGGTGCAGAGAGGGCTTCAGCCGATGAGCTAACCGAGGCAGGGGCAGGTTTTTCAGCCTGGGGTCCTGCTTCTGGGTAAGAAGAGGGCTGGACGAGGCTGTCCCCATGAGGCCTGCTGTCTGTGTCGCCTGATTCCCCTCTGTCCACGCCTCGTGGCTGCTCTGCTTCAGTGCGTTTCCGCTGAGAGGTGGAAGGGATCTATGTGATCGCATCAGACCCAGGGTTCCACCTGGAGTAGATACAGGGTTCCATGCGGCTTCTGTGGCATGACAGTCACAAAGGTCGCCTGTGGTTCTCTCAGACTAAACTCCACACGTCTGGACAGCACTCGCTCCCTCCGAGCACGAGGACGTTGGCACCACAGCGCTCAACTAACTGGAGCCCCGGAGCCATTCTGCTAAGCAGTGTCATGAGGGCACAAACCCAAGAGTAATTTGAAGTGGCCTACTGTTTGCCTCCTTCTCTTTTTTTCCAAATATGAATTTTTAGCATATTTAACCTTTTCTAGACATGAGCATTAAGTTAATGCACTGTAACGTGGCAGGAAATTGGGTAGAAATTACAGTGCAAGATTTCTGTGTTGCATAAAAGAAATAATTTTTTATCAGAGTTAGCTAATGATAAAACTTCCCAGATCTGGGATGATCTTCCTTCAAAGATACTAAAAAGGGGACTTCTGCGTTAAAAGCAAGTCAGTCCACGTCCCCTTGAAGACCCCTAACTCAGCACCTAGGATTCAGTGATGGGCATGGGTCGTGGCTGACCAGACGCCAGCAGTGGGGACTTCAGCTGGACACGTGAATCATTGCTTTGCTGCTGGGAAAGCACAACCAGCTCCCTAAGGAATCGGCTAACCGATGTGTCAGTCAGAGCTCCATAAGAGAACCGAACCCGTGGGGCAGAGAGAAGAGACTGAGCAATGGACTTCAAGGAGCGAGCGGTCTTAAGCCTTGAGGAGGCCGGCTGGGCAAGGCCAAGTCCGTGGGGCCGGGGAGGCCGGACTGAGGCAGGAGCTGCCGCTGCTGTGCCCTAGCATTGCTTCTTCCTCGGGCACCCACCCCCACTTTCACTACTAAGGCTTTTCAGCTGAGAGGGTGCTACTCTCCTTTACTGAAAGGCAACTGATGATAGGTGCTAACAGCTACTGAACACCTTCGCTGCGACACTCAGACTGCTGTTTAATTGAGTAATGGGGTCCTCTTAAGACTGGCCATCACACTGGGGTACGTGTTATTTTTCTACCATGATCTTTACCCATGACCTGCCAAATTTTCCTTTCCTGCCCCTTTTTATTCCTCTGGCTGTAACTGTCCCACCTGGTTGAAGCTCTGATCCCAGACTCAGAACCTCATCTCCTCTCCTCCCCGGGGGCAGCCTGGCTGGGGAGGGACCTAAAGTGGGCGAGGCGGGGAGTGAGGGCTGGCCGAGCCCCCGGGGTGGGGGGCAGCTGCCTGCGCGTGTGTGTACAGGCATGTACACAACGTGCGTGTGCCCCATGCTACCTCTGTCTCTGCCCATGTGGCGGTCCTTCCCATGTGAGGTGCCTGCTCCGGAGAGTGTCCAGCAGCCCTGAAGACCCCTCCAGGGAGGTCGCCATCCCCCCTTTAGTCCAAACGCTAGCCCCCGTTCACATGAGCTGACTGCTCGTGGCAGTTCCTGGGCGGCCATGGAAGCCTCTCTGGATGTGTCCCTGTGTTCCCCCCTAGGTGCAGTGCACCCCGACGTCCCGGGCTGCCCAGAATACCCCCAAACACCTCCACGCAGGATGCTCTCCCCACACAGCCTACCGCTTCCATCTACCAGAGGCACCCCAATCTTGGGGTGACCCTTTGCAACCCCCCAATCATTTGGCTTTGAGGGAAAGGATAGCAAACCCCAGATCACAGATGCCACACTCCCCGTGAGGCCTCGGCCCTGACTCCTCTCTGACTTCCAGAGCCCGGGAAGGGCAGCTCTGCTGCACGCAGCCCCAGCGTGCGGCCTTTCTGTAGCAGGGGTCTCAGCGCCTCCTCGTTGTTTGGTGTGGGCTTGGGGATCAGCGTGCCAGGAGAGGAATCTCCACTCACGGCCTGGGGACCAGTGACTGAGGACTGGCCAGCTAACTGGCAACTCCTGTCACAGCCTCTGTTTGTGAGTCACCTGTTGTCTGGAACCCTGTACGCACACCCTATTCACAGGTTCCAACTTTAAAAAAAAAAGATTTTATTGGGGAAGGGGAACAGGACTTTATTGGGGAACAGTGTGCACTTCCAGGCCGTTTTTCCAAGTCAAGTTGTCCTTTCAATCTTAGTTGTGGAGGGTGCCGTTCAGCTTCAAGTTGTTGTCCTTTCAGTCTTAGTTGTGGAGGGCGCAGCTCAGCCCCAGGTCCAGTTGCCGTTGCTAGTTGCAGGGGGCACAGCCCACCATCCCTTGTGGGAGTTGAACCGGCAACCTTGTGGTTGAGAGGACGCGCTCCAACCAACTGAGCCATCTGGGAGCTCAGTGGCAGCTCAGCTCAAGGTGCTGTGTTCAATCTTAGTTGCAGGGGGTGGAGCCCACCATCCCTTGCGGGAGTCGAGGAATTGAACTGGCAACCTGTGGTTGAGAGCCCACTGGCCCATGTGGGAATCGAACTGGCAGCCTTAGGAGTTAGGAGCACAGAGCTCTAAGCGCCTGAGCCACTGGGCCGGCCCCCGCATTACTCATATATTTTTACTGAACATTTTTTTTAACTAGTTTCTGGATTTCTGTCCATTTTTTTTCATTTCTTCCTGTTGTGTCTCTATGTCCCATTGCAGTTACTCTCTGCAGCAGCTCCTCCTACCAGAGGACAAGCATTTGGTGCTGAGGGCTTTTACAGTGGATGACTTAAAGAGGGGGTTTTTTTCTCCATGAAAAATGATGTTAAAGTTTGGGGTGCGGTAGCAGTAACAGTAGAGACAGATTGAAACTCCGTGGGTGACACAGCCCTGGCTGGACTCTTCCCCACAGATACCTTTAATTTTCATGGAGTTGGATTTTCTCTTTGGGGTCAGATGTTTTGATTCTGTGCTTTGGGAGGCTTTCGTTTGATCACTCGTAAGAGCCGTCTGTAACTGGCAGGTTTAGAGTCTGTAATGTACCTGATATTATTTAAACTTATACGAAAGAAAACAGTTGATGAGCTGATACAGAAAAACCAAGAAACTTTTCTATTTCTATCACAAATCTGTCAATTACATTGTGCTTTTTTTTAGAGAGAGCTGACTTCTTATTAACCGTGTGGGCATTGAAATGTACCTGTGCTCCAAAGAACCTTACATTTTCTATAGAAAACATCTGCTGGGAAACACATTGATGTTTTGAAGTTGAAAATAAACAGAGCCTGGGATGGGGGACTGGTGAAGGGCGGTGTGAAGATGGGGCTCAGAGAAGAGGGTTGTGAGTCCTACAAGGGTATCGTCCCAATGCCAGAGATATTTCTTCTTCCTGTCACTTCTTTGTAAGTTCACACAGACTAGACAGCTCATAAGTGTGGAGTCCCTAGGCACACAGCCAGGCTGCCCGCTCACAATCCCTCTCTTTGCCAAGGGACAGCCTTTCTCTGGGAATGACCCTCGAGCCACCCACTCAGAAGTCACCCGTCCTGACTGTCGCCACTGTTGCTGATTGCAGAGGATTTCTGCGGCAAGTCACACAGGGCGTCCCGGCGCAAAGTGTCATCTGCACTTTAGTTCATGGTCTCTCCTCTTTCCTGCGCATTCTCACCCTTTTCTTGGTCAACCTAGAACGTTCTCCTTGCTTTTGCACCTACTGGATAATAAAGGCCTGAGGAGTCATCACTGCCCATTAACATTTGCTGGGGATTTGGCTGTGAAAGGTGACAGCTCAGGGTCAAGTGGCAGTCTTGATGGTCACCTGTCTACAGCCGTGTTTCCTGCTGCAGTTTTGACCCAGGATCTCATTAGGGACCCACACTGCTTCTGAATTTTGAGAGTAAGGACAAGCCAGATAACCCCTGGAAGCATCTCTCATTAGAATTACTTAAGAGTTTTAAAAAATGTTCTCTGTAAATATTTTTAACATCCTGCTTATAATTATAGACTATGTTGGTTTTAGTTTGCAGTTAACATGTTTCGAACATTACCGCCTTCCTCCAATCCTACGGGAGCAGAATTTGACCCAGAGGAAGACGAACCAACGTTAGAAGCAGCCTGGCCTCATCTACAGGTACTAAACTCCGCGCGTGCACCAGAAACGGGCGTGAGTTAGGTGTGTGTTAGTGGGTTTTCCTGGAGCAAGTGCACTGGCCCTGGGGCCTCCCTGCAGCTGGTTGCAGCGGATCCCAATCTTTAGTGGCACAAACCTTGCAAACCTGTGCCTACAGGAAAAGGGTTTTCGCAGGAGAGAGAACATTTCATCGTTTTTCATTTGTTTGCTTGCATACTTTATACAAACTCCAAAGATTGGAATGATCACGTTTTTTAATGGAAATGACCACTTTGCTGAGAGCCATTGAGTTGAGGCCTAGAGGACTTACACTGACCTTTCCCAGTTTTCGGGAATTAGATTTAAGGTGTGCCTGCTATGTGCCCCAATGCCTTGCTCTAAGGCATTTGTAAGGTGAAAGGTTGATTGGGCAGGACGCCTTCGAGAAGGTACCGAGACCAGCTTGAGCAGAGCGCTAGGTGGGCGGTCTGAGTTGTCTGTAGGAGGGGATATGGAGAGGTGAGAAACCCAGGAAGGACCTAGGTAGAGGACAGACGAAAATGGAGGGCTGCCTCAATAGCAGAGTGTAGCCATGACAGCATGCCACCTACTCATGAAGGGGGAGGAATGTCCCAGCCCAGGTGACTGTGTCTATGACCTTCTCACCGAGCAGTCCCAGCTTCCTGTTTGCCTGGCTCTCCCAGGATACTTGTAAGTGACAAGCTGCAAATCCCACTCAGAATTTGGTCACAGCCCGGCTTGCGACAACTGTGCACTGTGGTCTCCGAGCTGCATAATTTAAGCATTGATGACATCAGCATGGAAATCATTTTATTTAAATGCCATTTTAAGAATATAGTTTGTGGTTCTTAGCTAAATAAAACAATTACCATCCTCAGTTATAATTAAATTACGCCATGTAATTTGGCATTAGTTCTTAGATACGTGGCTCTTTCTTGAGACTAATATTTGCAGACAAATCAACTTGTGATGTATTTTTAATCTTCGTTTAATAAAATTCCATGTTATCTGACTCATTGCTTTTTGTTTTCTTCCTAGCTTGTCTATGAATTTTTCTTAAGATTTTTAGAGTCTCCAGATTTCCAACCTAATATAGCGAAGAAATATATTGATCAGAAGTTTGTATTGCAGGTAAGGTACAAATGAGCTGAAGCTACAAAAGCCCTCATTTATATAGAGAGAATACCAACTCACGAAGTGTCTTTTTCTTCTTGTAGCTTTTAGAGCTCTTTGACAGTGAAGATCCTCGAGAGAGAGATTTTCTTAAAACTACCCTTCACAGAATCTATGGAAAATTCTTAGGCTTAAGAGCTTACATCAGAAAACAGATAAATAATATATTTTATAGGTAAGTCTGAGTGTCTCTCTTTTTGCATGGCGATGTAGATTTTCACCCTTGCACCTCATCATTCCTTTGACAAGTGACCAGGGAGCAGCAGTGGCTGTTTCCAAGCAACCTGCTGAGCAACCTGCCGTTTACAGGTGGCCCCAGTGTACACCTACGTCTCTGGGCTGGGGTCGGACCCCTCCCCCTTCCTTTGCCTCTCCCCCCACCTCCTCCCCATGATGCCACTCCCCAGCACCTCACCACATGTCCTTCCTTTGTTTCGGTTTTTACTGAAACGTCCAGTTGCCCTGAGTGTGGTTCCCTTTGGAATGTGGAGGAATGGATGTGTGCAAGGCCAGCTGTTCCTCCTGTGCGTTCCTCCGTTCTTCCCAGTTGCTTCTTGGTAAAAGGAAGGAGGGCAGCCATGAATTTTGAGGGAATCTCGGAGCTCTGAGCCTTATGTTAGAGGTTTGGAGACACCACTGTGCACCATGGGAAAGGAGGTCCTGCCTGAAGCAGCACGTGGCGGCCAAGCAGGTTTCGGCAGTCACGTCCTACAGGACCACAGAGACTGGTCAGGCTGGGAAGCTGGTCACAAAAGTTGTCCTGTCTGGATTTACGTGGAGGAGGGCCCAGCTCCACCACTCATGAGAGAATGTTCCATAACATTCCAAGTGCAGTGCTCACCTTGACCCCTCACACACCGCTCCTCCCCATCCCAGTCTCAACACTCCTCACACCTCCCTTTGTCTCTGCTGCTGCCTCTGAGTCACACAATGACTGATGCCCTTTGGATGAACGGGTGTTAAGTCCTGGGCGAAGCCCTTGGGGTCCTGAGGTCCAGGCCGGGCTCCTGATACTGTGCTCTGCTCGCACCTGGGCTCCTTCCATACCAGCACCTGGCAGCCTTCTTTCATCCTCCTCCCTTCTCCTCAACCTCCAAGGCTTCTGGAAATATTCCCTCACCAGGAAGGTCTCCCTGGCTTGCGGGACAAGCTCAGTGTCCCTGTGAGGACAGGCACCGTTTGGCCTGCTTTCTCTCACCTCCCAGTGCCAGCTGCATACCCAGCCACAGCGGCCTCAAATAAATGTTGATGGATGAAACAGTTAATGTAGTTTCTTCTCTGTTCCTGGAAAGCTTAGTAAATGAGCAGTTTGCTCTGAATTTTGGTCAGAATCTCAGGAAGGCTTACCTCTAAGTCCCCTGACTCCAGGATCGCGTAAGGAAGTGACAAATCCTAGTGAATCTCAGAGCTCTGAGCCTTATGTTAGAGCTCTTATGTCTGTCCCGTTTTGTGACAGGCAGTGTGCAGGTCCCTCTGTGAGATAGGAATAAGGTGGGTTTCTCATGGTCTAGCTGGAGAGGGCAGCCTAGAGGTGTTGGCCAGAGCACCGCAGAGGCCAGGCAGGTCCCTCTTAGTCACCATACCAAGTAAGGGAAAAGAAAAGGGGGCTGAAATGGATGGATGGATGGACGGGCGGGCAGGCGGGCAGGCGGATGGACAACAAATGAAACCCCACAGCTGAGACCAACAGCCCTTCTGGGAATTCCATCACCAGTTCCTCTCGTCCTGCCACCCGCCTGGCCCTGGTAGGCGACCCAGTCCTTAAAGTCTTGCTGTCCTGCCCATCTGCCGTCTTCAGGGTCTGATCCTCTCCCTTGTCTTCACACTCGAGACGCCATTTCAGTGTTAGAACCTTCCAGTTTGTGTGTGCCTTCCATTTGAACTCCTCCCCGCTCTCCACATCCCATGTATATATACTGGAGCCGGGCCAGTCACACCCACCGTGCTCAGAATGATGTCATACTTCACAAGATCATTACTTAACTTGTCAAAACCTAATGCACATTATTTAAACAACAAAGAACAGGCACAATTTAAATTCTAGTCTTTTAGGCTTAAAATTAAAGCTCTACCTAAAGTAGGTTTTTTTTCCCCTTAAACTTAGGTGTTGTTCAGATAACAGAATCACAAATCAACACCTGCATTAAAGAAGCAGAAAATGTCTGCTCCTTTAAAGAACCATAACTTAATAACAAATACTTAAATAGACTATTATTGAAAAGTTATTGCTAGTTTAATTCAGTTCTCGCTAAATGCTCAGTGCTCGAGTGTGGTATTTTTCTTTCGTTTTTCAGTAATCTTTTCTGTAATTATCGTTCCTGATAGGTACAGTCAGAAGTAAGCACATGTAGATTCCATAATTGTCTGGATCTCCACCTTGACTCCCCTCCCTCATTTCATGTAGGAGAAATTGAGGTGAAAGGTCATGACAGAGGTATTTGCTCCTCCAACTTCTACGTAGTACAACTAACTATATCTTGTAAGAAAGAGAATATTCAAACGTTTTTGGTCCAACTTATGGAAAATGTTAAAATTCCTGTTTCTATAGTTTCTCTTTCTAATCAGCATTTTTTAAATGTGGGTTAAAGAGAGCTCAAGATACTGCTTGGCAAACAGTGGGACGTGGAGGTCAGGTGAACGCGGTGGGGCTGGGCTTCAGACCTCTTCGCTGCGTAACAACCACCCTCCAGCTAGTGGCTGAAATCCACATTATTTTTTTAAAGATTTTATTGGGGAAGGGGAACAGGACTTTATTGGGGAACAGTGTGTACTTCTAAGTCAAGTTATTGTCCTTTCAGTCCTAGTTGTGGAGGGCACAGCCCAGCTCCAGGTCCAGTTGCCATTGCTAGTTGCAGGGGCACAGCCCACCATCCCTTGTGGGAGTCGAACCCGCAACCTTATGGTTGAGAGGATGCGCTCCAACCAACTGAGCCATCTGGTAGCTCAGCGGCAGCTCAGCTCAAGGTGCCGTGTTCAATCTTAGTTGCAGGGGGCAGAGCCCACCATCCCTTGCGGGACTCCAGGAGTTGAACCGGCAGCCTTGTGATTGAGAGCCCACTGGCCCATGTGGGAATCGAACCGGCAGCCTTCGGAGTCAGGAGCACGGAGCTCCAACCACCTGAGCCACCGGGCCGGCCCTGAAATCCACATTTTTTATTCCTCACGATTCCGTAACCTGCACTGGGTTCTGTGCGCAGGTCTGCTTCACAGGCTGGAATGACCAGAGTGGCTTGGGGCAGCACAACCTTTCACGGCCACAGCCAGCTCCCAGAAGGAAGGAGCAGGGCTGCCAGGCTGCGTGAAGGCGTGGCCGGAAGTGGTTCAGACTTCACCCAGGTAGCTCAGGACAGCCCAGACCCAGAGGAGAGGAAACGATTCTGCCTCTTCACGGAAGGGCAGAATGCGTCCTGCAGGGAGGAGGGGAATCCACGGGTCCGTTTTGGATACCGCCTACAACAAAAAGTGTTTAGAGTCCTAACCCCCTTTTTTTTTTGGCTGAAAGAGTGAGCAACCCACTAACCTGCTGTACATGGATCTTTGTGGTGCCCCTCCCGTTTTGTACCCTGTGTTTTGTCTGCTACTGGAAAAGTAAGAAGGACTATACTTATTTTCTCTTATTTTATACCTACTTCAAAACGGATTAAAATAAAGAATTTATCAATAAGAAAATAATGTTGACTTAGGAAAACAAAACGACTTATAGCTAAAAGCCATCCTCATTTAAATGTTAAAGCTGCCGGACATGATCAGAAGCCTTGCTAAGGGGTCAGACTTCTCTGTGTCTGGCCGGAACTCTCGCCCAGGTGTGTCTGTGTCTCTGGCCGGAACTCCCGCCCAGGTGTGTCTGTGTCTCTGGCCGGAACTCATGCTCAGGTCTGTCTGTGTCTTGGGTCCGGAGCTCACACCCAGGTCTCTCTGTTTGGCCAGAACTCACGCTCAGGTCTGTCTGCGTCTCGGCCTGAGCTCCTGCCCAGGTCTGTCTGCGTCTCGGCCAAAGCACCCACCCAGGTCTGTCTATGTCTCAGCCAGAGCTCACGCCCAGGTCTGTCTGTGTATCTGGCCGGAACTCACGCTCAGGTCTGTGTGTGTCTCTGGCCGGAGCTCCTGCCCAGGTCTGTCTGTGTCTCGGCTGGAGTGCTCGCCCAGGTCTGTCGGTGTCTTGGTCCCAGAGCTCACTCCCGGGAGCCTTGTGTGACCTGCTGCTTGCACAGCTCTCCCAGTTATAAACAGCGGAATAAGAATTCCAAGGAAGTTGCTTGGTTGTACTATATGCAAAGCTGTATTTAAAACATTTAAACTGTTTTAAGTATTTCAAACAAGTGAAGCGAAAAGAAGCCTTCCAGTGGAGTTTTATCAATTAAAGTGCTTCTTGGTGTAGCCACGCCCCAGAGGCGGTGACTTCCACAGGAAGCAACGTCCAGGCTCAGGGCAGGTATGGCAGGAAGGGTGATGGCCCCAGAGGCATGTGTCCGGTGGTGGCTGGGACCTTTCCTCACCGCCGCCATTCTTTCCCACCTCCAGCTGCCTGTCTTCAGACCAGCCGCCATAGGTTCCTTACGGTATCCGGCTGCTCTGGTTCTGACCTCTGGTGCCAGAGGGTGGGGGCTCAAATCCGAATCTGTCTGAGCTGGTGTTCGAGCCACTCCATGCGGCTGCCTGGCCCATCTTCCCAGCTGTTGCATGCCACCCATTCTGAGTCACAACCCTTTCCAGAGACTGTAAATATTGGAGGCTTTTAAAATTAAGATGTCCACTTCTGTTGAAATGCAGCCAAAAATTAAGACAGGTAAATGGATGGATAGAGGAATGGCTAGTTGGATATGTGATACAGCAAATAGCGAGGTGTTCATTGTCAAGCTCAGTGGTTGAAACATTGCTACTCACTATAAAATTCTTTCAGCTTTTCTTTTTTGTTTGAAAACTCAAAATAAAACGATGGGGAAAATTTTTGAGCACACTTGTGTTCTCTGCCCTCTGCGCATTTATACATCCAGGCTTTGAGAAGTTTATTTGGTGACAAGGAGCAGTGCCCGGGGATGGTTTTCACAAATGGATGTGCTTGTTGTTGCCTGGCTGCCTGATTTTCCTCCTAAAGGCATTGTTTCCTCACTCAGAGGATCTTAGTCTTTCCAGCTGTTATTTCACTAATTCTGAAGGACACATTGCTTTTTCTAGGTTTATTTATGAAACAGAGCATCACAATGGCATAGCAGAATTACTGGAAATATTGGGAAGGTAAGTTGTCTCTGTTATTGGTAGTGAATGGCTTTACATGGAATTTATGCCAGAATGAACCCATTCATTGCATTTCACTGCCCCCCACCCCCCACCAAGCAAGGCCATTTAGACCATTCCGTAAAAGAACTTAAGTAAGGTCTCCCCTGATGGAAAGGGTCCGTGAGCTTGGATTAGAGCCCACCAAGTAAGTAACTGATGCCTCCCATTTGTAAGGTTCCATGTATAGACTAATCTCGTATACCTCAGTACCATCGCTATGGAAACACAATTTCAATTATTTCCTCAAGAGCAATTTAAAAATAGTTACATTAAGAAGGTTTCTATTTGACACTTAGAAGAAGAGACCATTTATTGTACATTTGGGAGATTAAGTAAATGCTAATATTTCAGATTGCTTTGATTTTGTAAATTTTTCATATGTATACCTGTAACATAATTAACATTTCAAAAATACCTTAAGCCAGGTAAAGTTCTTGCTTGTTGTCGTTTTTGTTAATGACTACAGATTTTATATCAGCCCCCCAACCCCCTGTGCCTGGAGTTCCTCGGGGTCCCGTGGCCTTTCCCCGGGGGCTCAGGGTATACTGGCGGCTAACAGTTCGGAGGGATCCTGCAGTGAAGAAACGTGTGGGCTTTTGTTTAGTGATTCCCAAAACAATTTGAACCCAAGAAGCTTTTCTCAAGGAACACTGTTGCCATTTGTTGGATGTGTTGCCCTGCTCAGGAGTTCTGAGAAAAACTATCCTTGCTGTTTTGGATATAATTTGGTAAAAAAGTTAGTCCTCAGGGAGAATTCACACTTGGCGGGTCTCTTTCCCTCAGGACAGTGCAGTGGGCAGTTAGGTGGGTGCCCTTACAGGCCGTGGGACCTTTGGCAAGTTCCTTATGACTCTGTATGTGTTTCCTTATCTATAAAATGGGAAGGTAATTAAATTCACCTCCCGGATTGCTGCAAGGCTGGGTGCCGGTCTGCAGTGTCCAGCATAGTCTGGCACACATGGCCTCGTGTCCTCCCACCACTAGGACTGATTATTTTATCCTTCCAGAAGAGGGGTCTGATCTTCTCCCTAGTGGAGGAGCATATCGCCCTTGATGGCCACTTAAGCCTAACCCTGCCTGCAGGGCCCACGTCCCTGAGAATCATGAATGATGGGGGAAAACTTAGAAATCGCTTTAACTGCTTCTATAGTTCTCGGTAACATTTATCTGTGCCTGCCTAATTATAAAACCAAATAGATAGACTACTTGATGTAGAGACAGAAACTTCAGTTTTCAGGTTAAGAGTAAAACCCCATTTCTTTGCAGAAGAAAACGGTTCTTGCTGATTTTTAACCAAAGCCCATTCTGTACTCAGACTCACGTTCTGCCAGCGTTAGAATAATGAGCCAGAGTCTCTGGGAAAGTAAATTCCTAAAGATGGGTGAAGGTGCTAGGTGTGAGAGGCCCTGGAGCTGGGGTTCCACCTGAGCTGCTTGTCTTCATGACCTAAGGAAGCTTTTCCTCCCAGAGAGTCCTTCTGTTCTGGGTAACATCCTGTAAACCCAGAATTTTAAAATTATACCGTAGTTACAAAGGTAAAATGACTGCTTCCTTGAAGATATGTAATTTTCTTTTTAATTTCAGCTAATACCCTCCTTTTTTCTGAAACATGTTTTGCTTGCTGGTTTTCGTGCTGAACGCAAAAACGGAAAGAAAAACAGCAAGATATTTTTTGTTAAATCCGAAATTGGTAAATATTCAAACTGTACGTGAATTCTGTTTTCACAGTATAATTAATGGATTTGCCTTACCCTTGAAAGAAGAGCACAAGATTTTTTTACTGAAGGTGTTACTGCCTTTGCACAAAGTGAAGTCTCTGAGTGTCTACCACCCCCAGGTAAGGGGTTCACTGAACCACTGTCCTCACGGAGCGTTCAGGACTCAGGACACTGAGTCCAGCCTTTTAATTGGGAAGGTTTTCTTTCTTATCTCATATTACTGACGTAGGTATCGAGGTGCTGGTGACAATTGAAAGGATAAGAGGGTAAAGCGAGATTCCTTTTAAGAAAATCAGAAAAAAATCTCAGGAATGGAGGATTTTAAAACATTTTAAGCATAGAGAAGGGAGTAACTAGCTTGGTGAAAAGAGTCGAGGAAGACTTTTCAGAGGAAAGTTTTCTGTAGTATAATTTAAAATCTAGCACCTTAAAAAAAGAAAACCTGTATGCCATGGCCAATGAAATGACCTATGAGAAGGTTTGTTTTTGAGCTGTTCATTTTTAAAACTTTGTGAGAATCTTAACTAAAGTTACACTGAAAAATGGGTGCATAAGTAGTTCCTAACTGCTGCACTACCCAGATCTGGTTGTCCTTCACTCTTATTCCTGTAAGTTCTATGTAGACAACCTCAGCTACGCCGATTGCAACACGCTGGAGGTTTAGCAGTACTCCCACCTTCAGCTGCAGGCGATGTGTTGGTTCCTTGTAGCCAGTGTGTGTTCCAGAAGCCAGGAACCTCCACTCTGCATGGCCTCACTTTGGGAGTTTGAGGGCTAATTTACAGGAAGAACAGTAGACCCTTGAACAACATAGGTTTGAACTGTGCAGGTCCACTCATGCGTGGATTAGTTTTTCAGTGAACCCACGCAGTTCAAATTTGTTGTTCAAGGGACACCTGGTGGTTAGGATTCCACATATGCAGAGGGCTGACTTAAGTTGTGCATGGATTCTCAACGGCGTGGGCAATCAGCGCCCCTCAGCCCCACATTGTTCAAGGATCAGCTGTGTATCCATTAGATGATTCTAATGACATTGGCTTCCTGGGAAATATTTAGCTTAGAGTTTTTTCTCTGATTACTATTAACTGGTAGAGCTTTACATCCTGTGTGGTTGTTATATTAATTGTTCTATATCAGAAATTAATCGTTCATAGATTTAAGATGGAACCAGATTTTCATCAGTTTTTCCCAGCTGTTGGCTTACTTGTTTATTATAGTCTCCAAACGACCACAAGAAAAATGCCCATCAAACCTGGGGTGACTTGTTGGTGTTAGGCCAAAAGACAGTTTCCTGGTTATTTTAGTGTTCCGATGTACCTTCTGCAATTGGTGAGGGAGAATAGTCTGTCCTGGGGTCCCTGCCTGAGAGTCTCACTCGGAGCCTGTGACGCAGCCCACAGAGGGGAGCCCACACCCGCCTGGCTGGTGGGCGCACTTGGGGGCAGCACCTGTCACTTCAGACCCTTGTCTCAGCAAAGGAAGGTGTTAGAAGCACAGCCGCATCTCCACATTTCACGGAAACGTTAACGCTTCTTCTCCTTTTGCTTTTTAGCTGGCATACTGTGTAGTGCAGTTTTTAGAAAAGGACAGCACCCTCACTGAACCGGTAAGTGCACCCTCTGGGCGGGGCCCGCGGGCCTCAGAGGCAGTGTGTGCTTTGCTAAGTGTGAACGTCACACAGTGTGTCTGCTTTACCAGCGCTTTTGTCGTAAGTTACAACACTAATAAACTAATTCTATTTGGGTGTTACAGGATTTCCAAGTTCAGAGATTTTGGTGGCCAGTTCCTTTATGGCAGTGATTATCTTGCGTCACGTGATGCCACCTCATTTATCCCTTAACGCACTTCGCCCCTTTGGACGCATAGCATCTGAGCAGTTGTCGCCACGGAATCATGCAGTTTAATGCTTTCACATCTCTTGGCTTAACAACATACTACAAAGTGTGATCAAACAATATGGTGAATGTTTAAATAAAATAATTTACAGTAAAAGACACATTGCCATCAATTCCCCTCAAAATACTACCCCTCACTTCAAACACACTTATCCCATCGTTCTTGCCCCTTTCTGAAGCCGTTCTGGAAGTCCTCTTCCATGAGTGTCTTTAGTTGCGCTGTCGTGGTTGCTTCAATGTCCTGAGAATCTATTCAAAGCATTTACCTTTCATGGTCATGTGGACTTTGGGGAAGAGCCAGAAGTCATACGGTGCCAGATCCAGTGAATAAGGTGGATGAGAACACACTTAATGTGTTTATTTGACAGAGATTGCCTTATCAGAAGTGATGTGTGACACGGAGCGTTGTCATGATGGAGCATGAGTTATGGCACACTTTAAAACACACCTTCTCTCAACCGTAGCTCACACCCGACTGACTGCACTGAACAAGTTGAAACTTGTCACACATGTTACTAAGGTTCGTCGCACCACTTTCCATATTGAAGGTCCCTGCCTTCCCGTTGGATGGCACTCGGCAGCAGAATTCACCTTATTTTGTGATCACCCCTCTTATTTAACTGACTAGTCAGAAGAGTTGAAATTAGGGTTCAAAATGCTGTTGTGCTGATGAGCTTTCACCCTTGAAAATTTTTTTCAAGTTAGGGTATAACTGTTTTATGATCATTGCATCATAAGAGAATGTTACATTGCTATCACTCAGTGTTTGGATTTCTAAATTTCTTGGCATTTTTTCTTTATTAAAAATACAAACGCTGTTGTAGCCTGGAGTAACAGTCGGGTGTGTCAGGTGCCAGTGGAAGCATTTGAATACACTTTTTTTTAACAGCTTTATTGACATATAGTTCACATACCATACAATTTACCCATTCAACATGTGCGATTCAATGTTTTTTGGTATATTATGTCATAACCTTTTTAAACTGTGGTAAATTGTATGTAACATGAAATTTGCCACCTTGATAAATGTGTAGTTCTCTGGCGTTACTTATATTCACAAAGTTGTGCAACTGTCACCACTGTTTCCAAAACTTTGTCATCACCCAAACAGAAACTGCACACATTAAACATTGACCTCTCCCCCTCCCCCCGCCTCTGGTAACCTCTGATCTACTTCCTGTCTCTGAATTTCTCTACTCTGGCTGCCCCGTAGGAATGCAGTCATACACAGTCTGTCCTTTTGTGACTGCTGTTGCACTCAGCACAGTGTCCTCAGGGTCCATCTATGTTGTAGCCTCTGTCGGAACTTCCTTCCTTGTTATGGCTGAGTAGTGTTCCATTGTGTGGACGGACAACATGTGTCTTGTCACTCATCCTCAGTAGACGCTTGTTTCCACACTTTGGCTGCTGTAATGCTGCTATGAACAGGGGTGCAAATATCTGTTCAAGTGCCTGCTTTCAGTTGCTGTGGTGTATACACCCAAGTACAATTGCGGAATCATAGTAATTCTAGGTTTCGCTCTTTGGGGAACCACCAAGCTGTGTTTTCCACCATGGCTGTCCTACTTTGCATTCCCACCAACAGTGCACTGGAAACAAGGGTTCCAGTTTCTGCACATCCTCACCAACACTTGTTATTTTCCATTTTTTTGATTCTAGCCATCCTAGTGAGTGTGAAGTGGTATCTCATGTGGTTTTTTGGGTGTGTTTTCTTTTATTACTGATGACGTTAGTCATCTTTTCATGTGCATGTTGACCATTTGTGTATTTTTTTTGCTTTTGGAGAAATATCTTTAAATCCATTGCCCTTTTCTAAACAAGAAAAAAATCAAAATTTTAATACATGCACATAGGGGATTCATATAGGCATGAAAATTCCAAAGATAGTGAGGCAACATTGGGTACATATGACATTTTGGGACAGAGGAGAAAGTGGGGGATGGGGTATTAGATTTCAGAAGTGAGAATGGGTGGTGTACAGGTAGTTGACAGAGCACAACACTCATGGCAGGAAAATTCTTGCTGGGCAGCTCAGGAACAGCGGGACACAGGGGCATGTAGCTAAGACAGCAGGCCCTGCCTGAAGCTCTGTTCACCACACTTCATTCAAATCAGGCTCAGGCAGCAGCCATTCTCAGAGTCCCTTCCTGAAGCAGGTTTTTCTGTCTGAATCTTGGGCAGGAAGTGGGGAGGCCCAAAGGCTCTTTCTGACTCTTCTTCATAAACAGCTTAGAATCAATATTGCCAAAAGGCAGCTTCCGGGTGCCAAACCTTTGGTTCCCTTCACTAAGAACAATAGTTGGATGCAGTAGAGGGTCTGATAGCTGATGCGGTCTCAGTGGTGGGTGCAGCCACTCGGAGGCAATGCTTCTCGATTTGATTGCGCTTGGAAAACTTGTTAAAGTACAGAATGTGCGCTAGTTGGTCTGAGAGGGGGCCCGAAGTTTCGTATTTCTGGTTCCTAGCCGACCCCATCGTTGCGGTCTAGGCCCACACTTTGTTTGCTTAGTGAGGCTTGGTTTCCTGCCGAGCATCCCAGTGACGACACATCTAGAGTCACAGCTGGTACTTGTAGCAGGAGAGAAACTATGGCAAATAAAGAATTTCTTTTTACTTTTTTTTATGTAACACTTCATAGTATGTGACTTATCCATTGTGTTGTGGATAAACATTTAGGTGGTTTCCTTTTTTTTTTGCTGTCGTAAGCAACTATACAGATTTGCATTCCTGTCTTCTCATACTCATGCCACCATTGCCCATTTTTTCATTGTGTTGTTTTTTTTACTTTTAAGTCACAAAGTAAAAAGTGTTAGGTGCCAGTTTAAATGTTTGACTATTCTTTTAAAAGTTTCTAATGGAATAGAAAAGATAAATATTGTGATTCCTGAGTCTTTTCTGTCTGTCCAGCTGTCTTTCAGTTTTCTTGTGAGATTGTAATTTTCATGGTGAAGATACCTGATAAAGTCTTAATACTGTATTCCTCAGTGAAACTGACCTCTGATCTCGGCTTTCTTTTAAGCTTCTAAATTCTGTGTGTAGACTCCCCCATCCCACCCACAAATTCAGGAATAGCCCTCCATCGTGTCCCTAAGACATGTTTAGTTAAGAAAAGAAAATTGAGATGGCACTAATAAGAAAAAAACCTTTTGTAATATCTTTTCTCCAGTGATGACAAACCTATTTGAATTCTTCTATTTGAAGGTCTTCAAACTGAAGGATGAGAATTTTTTCTAGAGAAAGTAATAAGTGAGGAAATTCTAACACACCTCCACCCATTTTCAGAAACAAAAAGGCAAAAAAAAAAATGGAAGGAGAGAAAGTATGCAAAGTTTTCTACTATGATTTTCTTGGTGCATATTTTTCACACTCTGACCTCCCCATACGTCACACTGTGTTTACTGTAGACTAAGGCTTCTCCCACCAAGCCCCTTACCGCAGCCCCATGTCTGTCAGAGCCCGAATCCTAATCCTGCTCCAGCAGGACTCAGGGAGCAGGTTCCAGCCTGTTCGTTCTCACCTAAAAGTAATATGAAAGCTGATAAAGTTTATACATGTTTTTAATTCCCACTAAGAAAGCTAATATTACTTTGCAAGAGTGAATGCTTTTAACTGCAGTTGTCTAAAAGAATGCAAGACATGGTGTGCTGATATCAGGTGGGTCCTTCCATCTTACGTAGTAGATGGGAAGCTGACTTGGCAGAAGGACAGACACGTTAAGCCCCCACACTCCCGGTCCCCAGTGTTTCCACCCCAGGTCACTTCGTTTCTTAATTTCCTGCAGCACAGATAATATAACAGGATACTCTTGACTGTAGAAAGCAGGTTTCATTTTCCACACATTAAAAACGTTCAGACCTTTGCCTCAGTCAATTCCCTCCTTTGAAATTCACATATTCTGCAAATACAAAGGCCACTTTGTGTTACTTCAGCATCCAAAGCTTGTCGATAATAAGATGAAAGTGTAGGCCCTTGTGAAGGTGTGTGTCCGCCCAGCAGCCCACAAAGACACTTGGCGCACATGCGTCTCACAGGCTAGAACCCAAGACACGCCCAAAGTCAGCGTGTGTCCAGGCTCAAGAATTCTTAAAGTGTGATCTGTTTAAAAGACATCTGTTGCTCTTGTGTGTGATCTGTAGTTAAACTTTTTTCATTTGCAAGCTGCATACAGTGCTCAAAAGCATTCTGGGCACATTGAACGTGTACACTCTTGTAAGAAAACAGAAGTTCATCAGAAAGCGATGGAAGTAGAATCATGCTCTTTTTCGCCCGCCTGTTTCTTTAGGCTAATCAAGTTTTGTTACACGGTCTGGTGGGAACTCTCTTCCCTGGTAGGCCAGGATGGGGTCTCCCAGGGTACCAGGCAGGGGCCGCTGGCACGTACCCCCAGGCTCGCCTGTCTTCTCCAGAGAGTGGGCAGCCCCTTGAGTTTCCAAAGGAAAGCCAGTTCTGGAAGTGCTCCTGGCAGCAAGCGGCCACTGTCGCCTGGGATTAGCATCCCAGAGCAGAGTCCCTCTCCTGTACGTGTTGTCACACTCAGTTGGTTACTGATCAGATCACAGGTCATTTTCAGGTAGTGTGAAAAGGAAATCCAGCGCATAGCTCTGGTTCTAGAAATAATACCTTTTCCACGACATTGAATAGTCACCTCAGCTGTGTTCTTTAGCTCACACCTTAATGTGTTTCTCCTACAAAGTTCCATTTGTCACATGGCAAGGAACCGTGGTACAGCAGGTACTCAGTGACTACTGAGTTATTGTGAGCAAAAAGATGGAGGAAAATCATTAAATGGTGCATTTTTAAAAATAATTCCTTGTAAAGACAATTGTGTTGTAAATTTTTATTTACACATCAAAACTAGGAGTACTTTCTTTTTTATAAATTTTGGAGTTTTCTAAAGTGTAATATAAAAGATCACCCAGAAGTCTGAATGCCAAAAGAATCAAAACAGAATTGTTCTATTATAAATGGGTGTTGCTCGAAGGCCACCGTGGTTCTTAATACGGTGATAATTAAAAGCTGGCCTGCTAAGCAGTGAGCTGGCGTCATTTGCGGGCCTGGAAGTGACTCATAGTAGAAACCACCAGCCAGCCTGCCAGTGCCGACCGACGGTGGGGTGAGTTCCACAGTGGCCCTGACTCCTGGGGCTGCGGGGCAATTTCAGGCTGAACAGCTGCTGTAAAACAACAGGTTTCAGCTGTATGATCAGGTGTGTACATATGACCTTGCATGTACTCACATTTAAATGCCTGCTCTGGATTGCTGCTGTTTCAGACTTAGATAGCTAATTCTGACAAATCTGACATCTTGGGTGGACAATATTTACTGGTACCATGTTTCCCCAAAAATAAGACCTAACTGGACAATCAGCTCTAATGCATCTTTTGGAGCAAAAATTAATATAAGACCCAGTCTTATTTTACTATAAGACCGGGTCTTTAATATTATAATATAATACAGGATAATATAATACAATACAATGTAATACCAGGTATAATATAATATCATGTCGTATCATATCATATAATACAATACAATAATACTAGGTATAATATATAATATAATTCTGGGTATAATACTGGGTATTGATTTTTGCCCCAGAAGACACATTAGAGTTGATTGTCTGGCTAGGTCTTATTTTCGGGGAAATACAGTATGATTGTGGTAGGAAATGTGGAAACTATAGGAATATGATAAAGGCTGCCCAGCGGAAACTCTCTACCTGCCTGACTTGGGCAAGGAACGTAACTCCAACACCCACAAATCAGGAAGCCACTGCTGGCGAACTGAACGTGCCTCGTGGGCCGCAGAAACTGTCATCGTGGGCTCCTGGCCAGGGCCACCCTGCCACACACTCACTGGGCCATAGTGAAGTCCCCATAGCAGTCCCAGGACTGCGGGTGGTTGTGCCACTGGTTCGTGATGAGGGCTCTGAAGCAACCAGGGTTTGGTGACAGCCCAAGGTCATGCACACAGAGGCCAAGTGTGGCCCAAGCCCAGGTCCCACCGCAGCCCTGTGGCGTGAGCTGAGGACATCAGCTTATTTCATGTCTCTTTTTTATTTATTTTAGCACAGCTAAAAGCACTGTATATATATACACACACAGTGTATGTATGTGTGTATAAATATATGTGAATAGTCAATTTGAGAAAGAAACATTGTGTTATGTGTATATGTGGCCAACAGTATTTAAAACTGGCCACTTCTACACTAAAACATGTACATGAACCATATATGCTCTGTGTTTGTCCATTGGTCCTGTTCTCTCCAAACTTTCCTAACTGCCTTTTTTTTTTTTAAAGAACTGACTCTTAACTTGAAATAGTGGTTAATTTCAAGTTAAATCAGAGTGAGTGGGTCACGTAAATTAAAATTGTCATTCTAAAGTATATAAAATTAGTCCTATTTTTCAAATTATTTTTTTTTAATGTAGTAATTGACTGAATCACACTGTTCCTCCTACAAGGCAAAAAGCACCACCTCATTCTGTTGCTTTGCAATGGGGTCGAAAAAACAGAATCTTAATTTCACAGATGTCGGGGCACCAGGGACCTCACGCTGTGTGTTGTTTCTTCTGTAGGTGGTCATGGCGCTTCTCAAATACTGGCCAAAGACTCACAGTCCAAAAGAAGTAATGTTCTTAAATGAGTTGGAAGAGATTTTAGACGTGATTGAACCATCAGAATTTGTCAAGATCATGGAGCCGCTCTTCCGACAGCTGGCCAAGTGTGTCTCCAGCCCGCACTTCCAGGTACTACAGTGGGGGTATGGGGGGGGCTGCTGTGGAGCTCCTGTGGGGGTGACACGTTTCTGTGTGTGGTGGTCATATTGTGCTTCTCATGTAATTTGAAGGTAAACTTCAAGTTTTTACTTTAATTATACTTCGAAATAAAATGCTTTCTCAGTAAGAGTAATTAAAAATGGCTTCTCTGTAAAACTGTCTTTATGTTCAGTGAGCTCCCAATTTCCCACAACTGACTGAGTAATCGGTATTTACAGATACTATGGCGATAAAACTTTCAGCTCTGCGTTCTCTCCCTCCATAAGGCTCTTTGTTTCTGACATTGTATAAATTCGTCTCCCTTCACCCTTTAAAAAAAATTAATAGTCCTGATTTTTGTCACTGTGAAATTCCTGTTTGAGACAGTGCCTCAGTCAAGTCACTTTCCACCTTCTTTTCCCAATTCCTTCTTAAACCCTCAAGCCTCTTTTAAAGGTTGTCCCCAGTGGCTCTGTGTAGCCCACCCGCCTCCATTTGACGTACTGGCCACCCACCCTTCTGTCTCATTGAGCAGGTGTTTATTGTAACTCATCATGAACAGGGCAAAGGTCTAGGCACAAATGAGCAGAGCCTTGCGGTCTTCTGGGAGTTGGTGACTCAGCAGAGGAGGGAAGGGATGTCAGCACAGCCCCCCAATGTGACGCATGTAGATGTCGCCAACAGTTTCAGAACCGTGCCCCCTGCTGCCCAGCTGATAGTCCTCAGCCAGCCACTCAGCTGGCATCTCGTGCCCTCTCCTCCCTCGGATCCCTCCTCAGGACACGCTCCATGACTGTCCGTCTTGGTTGAAGCCACATTCCCCACGCTCACACCAGCACACCCCATTCCCCTCTGTTGTTCCCCACATAACTCATCACTTCTAATAAATTAGACCATTCACCCACCATTTGTCTCCTCCCCTAGAATGTGAGCTCCTCGAGGGCAAGGACTCTGCCTCGCCTGGTTCCCTGATGAGTCCCCAGGTGCAGACAGCACACCATACGTGGTGTACGGATGATGGGTGGGCGATAAACTTGTGTCCTCAGCATCTAGCCCAGTGTCTCCCATGAATGTGAATAAATGACAGTGTTCTTGGTGTACAGGAAATCACCTGCCTCGTATAGAAGGCTCTTCAGGGTTACAGTCTAGAGCAGGGGTGTCTAAACTGTGGCCCCCGGGCCAACTGCGACCTGCGATCCATTGTTAATTGGCCTGCAGCAAATTCCAAAAATATATTTAGTTTACTTAAATCAACCAGGTGAGGCAATACGTACTTCACCTCGAGTGAGTGGCCCGGCTGTGTGCGTATTTTACCGCACATGGCCCTTGGTGAAAAACGTTGAAGAAAGTTTGGACACCCCTGCTCTAGAGTATTTAGAATTTGTAGAAATAGAAATTTTCTAATCCAGTGTAACTCATTAGCCTTTTCACAGGAATAGTAGGAAGGCTATTTGCTGAATGTTTTTAATCACAATCACAGACAAAGCTGTGCCCTTCCCATCTTCCAGGTGGCAGAGCGAGCCCTGTATTACTGGAATAACGAATACATTATGAGTTTAATCAGCGACAATGCAGCAAAGATCCTGCCCATCATGTTTCCGTCCTTGTACCGCAACTCAAAGAGCCACTGGAACAAGTAAGAAGGAGTGGCGCCATCAGACCCACATGGATTAAATGTGCATGTTCTGCTCAGACCGCACGCCAGTTAGGATTGAATCCCAAGTCTGAAATGCCACTTAAAAACGAGATGTTGATTCCTTTGTGGACTTGTAGTTAAGTACAAGTGTGGGTTGTATCTGGGGATTTCGATTTGCCGCCTGACCCCGTTTTAAGCCCACACAGAGTTTCGTCCCTGGCAGTGTCAGTAACAGTGTCTTCCAGGCCTGTCATTAAGTTCCCTCTAGAGCTGAACGTCCCTGCGAAGCTCATGGGGCTCGGCCCTTGCAGGAGTGCGCTGGCCACCCCATTCTTGGGAGGCCCCAGTCCTGCTGTCACACACCCTGGTGAGCCCTGCTGTGTGGCCAGCAATCACCCCACTGTGCTCCCTGCCTGGAGAGCAGGTGGTCTAAACACAGCCTAAGGACTCCAGTGCACTTGCCTGTGCTCTTCTCCTGTCCACTGACAAAATGAGGCTGAGTAGACGGGTTACTCAGCGCTGGTCACCCGAGACCTTGACTGTAACACAGGCACCATCCCATTGTGGAATATGGAGCTGGGACTCACGTTATTTACATGAATGTGGTGTCAGGGTTTTACTTCATCTTCCTTCATTTCTTTCCCTTCTATATTGCAGTCTTACGTCAGAATTTAGAGCAGGAAGAGCAGAGCTAGGATATCTCATCCTGCCCCTCGTTTGCAGGCAGGAAAATGGGACTGGCAGGAGCAGGCTGACCTGCCATGGGAGCTGGTAGCGGTTCCCCAGCCACAGCGTCTGCCCGCGCACCCCACCTCAGTCCTGGGGCACATTCTTGCCCCGCTGCCGGCTAGGTCTGTCTCGGCCAGTTCCCTCCTCTGAAGAGTAGAGGAAACGTTGGCACCCACCTGAGAGTTTGATGACTGGTCAGGACAGTGTTACTACACAGCCTGCCTCACTCCCTGGCGCCTCACAGATGCTGCGTTTTCTACATGACTACCACTCACTCTGCTGCCATGGCCGCTCTGTGGTGGTCAGGAACTGAACCCACAGCGTCCCCAGGTGTGCCTGCATGCAGAGCGCTCTGCTTTGCAGGGACCTTCCCCTGGTCGTAAGGGAAAGTTAAGGAGTTGTGGGCCACGAGTCGTGTCCAGTCAGTGTTGGCCAGCAGTGGTGGCCGGAACCGTCAAGTGGTCCCCTGGTCACTGTTAACATGTCCACTTTCAACAGCCTCTTTGTAGCATCTGTTTTGTTTATGGCGCTCAGCAGGCGGTGCCCAAGGCCTGGGGTTTGGCCAGTTCCCGTGTGTGATCGAGCACGATTCCTGCCCAGTGCAAAGAAATAAATGTTTTTATAAGTGTTATCTAAATACGATTTTGAGTTGTAAAGTGAATTAAAAAGTAGTTACTATTTGAGTTTAGTGTTTGGTTTTGGGTTTTGGTTTAACTACTGTGTTGCTGCTCCTCACAATTCCATGGGTTGACTGGGCCCTGCCGAGCTTGCCAGGGGTCCCTTATGTGGCTACACAAATGGCAGCTGGAACTGGAGTCCATCCCCCCACAGGCTCCACTGGACACTGAGCAACTGGGCCCCGTCCTGGGTGTCAGAGCCCAAGTTTGAGTAAGCTGCACTGTGGTGGTTTTTCTTTCTTTTTTTTATCCATCAACATTTTTACTTTTATTAGTTTCAGGTGTAGAAAGCTGCGTAATAATTAGACATTTACACCCCTCACTAAGTGATAACCCCTCCCCATAGTGATTTATTTTCTTTTCTACCTACCAAAGCTCTGCTTTAGCATTATTACAATTAATTTTTCAGTCCTCAATGAATAAGATGGAAAGGAAACTGATATTTATAGAAAATAAAATGTTTCCGTATTGTCCTCTATATAATATAATTAACTTTGTCTCAATTATATTTGTTCCACTTTCACCATTTTTTATGTGGTTTCCAAGTAAGCTGGCTTTTGCTCCTGGGATCCGGGACAGTGAGCTGGAGGGCCTGAGGCATTTAAGCCAGAGCAGCAGGATGAGGAGTTGCTGACTACAAGAAAAGAAACAATGAATCAAAAGTAGCAGCATTTTTATTTTAAAGCTCAGGGAACTTGTGAAATGTGGGACATTGAAATCACCTGATACATTTGGAATGGAAATAGATTGTGGGCGAGGAAAAGGGGGAGATGGGTAAAAAAGATCAAGTATTCTGAGTTTCAACACGAAGTTTTATTCGTAGGACAATTCATGGCTTGATTTACAACGCACTGAAACTCTTCATGGAGATGAACCAAAAACTATTCGATGATTGCACCCAACAGTTTAAAGCAGAGAAACTGAAGTAAGTTGCTCCTTTCGAAAGTTACTCTTTCAAAGATGTTTTTCCTTAATCTCTAATAACTTCTTCATCGGTTTATCCTAAAGTGTTAGTCTTCACTTTAAAGCGAAATCAATCCTTCTGTACTTGGAAAGCAAATAAAAACTTTGTTACAATAACTGATTTTCAAAGAACACATATTTAAAGTTAGGTATTCTCTCCATTATGCTACTAGTTGAATCGTTTTTCCAAAAAGGGCATGTGTGGTCAAGAATTCAACTTTCAAAATTTTGGCTTTTCTCCGGGGACACTTAAAGGCTGTATATCTAATTTTTACATTTATGAGACTGGAATTTGAATTAAATTCTATAAGGTTTATATGAGAGTAAAGTCTTCATCGCAACCTAGCTTTGTTCTAATTTGGTTAACACGGCGTTTTCTAGAGTGTTGCCTGTGTCCTTCGCAGAAGTGGGGCCCTGCTCTTAAGCTGTGAGGTCTTCAGAGCCCACATCTGGCCAGGGACAGTGTAAGTGACATGGTGCTCTGTCCCTAGGCTATGCGAATAATTATGTGATTAATTAGTTATTGAAATCACATCTTCAGGGTCAAGTATAAACTGTTGGCAGATTTTATTCTTTGCTTGTCACTTGAAGCTAAGGTAGATAAACTTGAAGGACTGTAATTCAAATTACAGTATATATAACTAACTGTCATGTTCATTCTTTACACAGCGTATTGACATATATGCCAGGCCCTGTCTTAGGTTCTGGCAACACAGCAGTGAATAAAACAAAAATCCCTGCCCTTATGGGGTTTATATTCTGAGTAGTATGGAAAGAAAAAGATAGCAAAATACAAATAAGTGAGATAGGGTGTGTGTGAGATGATGGTAAAGCAAGAAGGGACACAGGGGGACACACAGAGGATTTCCTGACCCTTCAGCTGCCTTGTCCGTTCTTACCTCAGCTGAACGGAGTGTTCAGATATGAAATATAAAACCATTGGGCTTTCCTAATGGCAGATCTTTCTACTAGTATATCTTAGCTTTCTGAAAGGGACCTTAAAGGTCATTTAGTACATTTTCTGGATTTACGAAAAAAGTTGGATCCAGGTCAAGTGATTAGCTTAAGGTCATGTGACTCGTGAGCACGGGGATCAGACTGGAACCCAGGTCTCCTGGCACTGAAGATTGTTCCTTCTTAATGGTCAGTGTTGGGCCGTCTGCCCTTTTCACCTGGCTCCCTTACACTGTGGTGTACAGTCTCACTGTTCATGGATACATACGCTTCTCATCAAAATGATACGTGTTCTCTGAAGAGGCAACTAAACAGGATGGGTGGAGGCATAAGAAATGCTGTATAAGTGTTTTTAAGGACTTAGATTCTTAGACGTGTTAAAATGTTAGCACGTTTTTTCACCTTTCCCTCTAAGTCTTGGTGGGTTTTTGTTTTTGTTTTTTTCATTTCGTTTTTTGTGTACATGCATTGTGGTCCCCTTGGTGAAGTGTAGTGGACTGAAACCAGAACGTGACAGGAAACAGGGTTGTGTGGCTGCCCGTTCAGTGTTCTCCCCTTTACCCGTTTCTTAAATTTGATTCGTCTCTCTAATACCAATGACATTTTACTGTTTTTCAGAGAGAAGCTAAAAATGAAAGAACGAGAAGAAGCATGGGTTAAAATAGAAAATCTAGCCAAAGCAAACCCCCAGGTACTAAAAAAGAGAGTAACATGAAAACATCTAGGGTGTTACTTGAATGTTTTTATAAGATAGGCTTGTGGCTTCGTCATGGGAGGGGAGGGAAATCATGTTCACTAACATTGTATATGAAAATATCTGCAATAAAAATAATTTTCAACTTTTGTACAAAGTTATTTTGCCCCAAAAAGTTTTTACCACAGAATTGACATTTTTTTCTTCTGCTTCCTAAATAAGATATGAAGCTTATGAATATACTGTGGTAAAAAGAAAACCAGGCTCTAGCCTCTGTTTGGGGCCAAGATGGTGATTTGCTTTCTCCTGTGATTGTCATAGATGCTGTAGCTCACACCGTGTTTCCTTCTTTCTAATATCAAAGTTTAAAAGCAATTAGATTTGAAAGAGATTAAACATAAACTTTATGTCCTCTTTCCTAACATTAGGTTTCTGTAGGTTGAGCCTTTTATCGTTAAAAATGGACTGACTTGTGCCATGTTAGCAACTAACCCTTCCTCCCGTCCTAGCAGGAGGGTCCACCGCTCCAGCAAGGGGGCGCAAGGCCATGTCTTCCAGAGTGGCCAGCCGAAGCATGTCCTACGTGACATTAACTGTTGGTTTGGCTCCCAGGCTGGCCGGGGTGTGTGTGGGATTTGTTTGGGTTGTGGTCTTTTGGTGCTATGTCCACTTGTCCCAGTGACTGGAGCACTGTCACTGCAGACATTCCTCCTGGTGCTGATTGCCTGTCTGGTTATCATGGTGTCACTTACTGGAAATCATTTGTGTGGAAATCTTTGCCAAGCTAAGAATTCTCAGGATTTTCCCAGCTCCCCAGAAAATAAAAGATTTTACTTTATGAGGAGAATTACTCAGCTCACCCCAAATTCCTAACAGGTTCAGTAAAGTGAACTAGATAATAAACCATCTATTTCTTTTGATGAGCGGTTCAGATAAAGAATTATTATCTAAGGTGATGTGTAGCTTTTTCACTCTCTCTGACATTTAATAAAAAGTGATGCATGAATACCAAGTTAAAACCATGTTTTACCTATATAATAACATATTGATTTGTATTCCCTTTGCTAAAACTACAATGAGGAGACTGAACCCACAGAAAAATTGAGTGTCCTTGATTCCACCTAAAACGAATAACCAGCAGTTTTCTAACAATATTTATTCCATGCTCTTACATAGAAATGCAAGTTTAAGATTACTGAGAAACTATAGTACTATAGTAGTACTATAGTTACAGTACTACTATAGTACTATATAGTATAATTATAGTACTATGTACTATAGTACTATAGTATAGTACTTAATTTAGGCAGATAGCTATGGGTACCTACATTAAAGAATAGAATTTATGCTGAAACTGAGGTTAAAATACTGGCATTTGTTCTGAAACAGAGTGGAACCGTAACCTGGGCAGGTGTAGAGGACGGGCCCTGCCTGACGGGCCCCCACAAAGGGCGTCAGACAAAGGTCCCAGCCAGGATTGTCAAGGACCCTGTCACAACACCCGTGAAAAACCCACAAGGTGCCTACAAGTCAGAGGGTCTGATTGAATTTATTCTGCCTAGAATGTGGAGACAACCTCATAAAGAATTGCACAAAGCTCTTTCATTCCAAATGGAAAATTGCTGGGTGCCACTGAACGTGCATGTCTTCGTTTCAGGGCTGTGCCATTAACAGTTCTCCTCCTGAAATTACATGACTCTCATTTCCCCTTTTCGAACTTTTCCTGAGTTTGCTTTCATCATATTGTTATTCCTTCTGGCTGTCGTCCTTCCACATGTCTTGGTGACAGCATCAGTGCGGACGGTTTGCCTGCACAGGTGTGCTGCCCTGTGGTGACCTGTAACCTCCGACCTGAGTGCTGTCCTTCCTGCCTCCTCATCTGTGTGTTGAAGCCACATGTGACTGACCCCAGCACCACTGTGTGCATGCTCCCGTCCCTCGTGCAATGCCTCCTGAAGGGAAAATACTTCATGCGCTGCTCCCTTGGGGCTGGCATTAGGGCCTCGGTACTCGCTTTTCCTTCCTCTCGAGAGAACATCTTTCTGAGATCTTATCGCTGCTGCCATTTACAACAACAGAAAGTGAATAATTTTGTGGGTCGTACAATTTGTCTCTTATTTCTGTAACAAAAGTAGTTGGGTTCTTGAAGCTAGGCTCTCCATCTCCCGTCTGCCTCTGGAGAACTGATTCGATAGCTGCCCTTTTAAAGGTGGGTTTGTAGTAGTTGACTGTCCGCCCACTGCTGTGTACCCAGCAGTCTCCCGGGCGCTTACCCTGGTGTTTTCCCAAACCAGGTGTCTCACCTGCTCACAGGCGTGAGTGTGTGCTCCACGCAGGCCTTTTGGGACTTGGGAAAAGTGGGGTGCCCTCAAGTTCTCGGTCTGGTTTGTTCCCTCAGGGTGGGCAGCTTCATTTGGGGTTTTTTAATGTCGCACACGATTTAATTTTTTTAAATCATGAAATAGTGAAGATTTCTAACATAAATGTATTTCTTCTAATCCGCCAAAAGAGGCCATGTAACATTTTACAGCTCATTTCTCCCTGACTTTCATGGCACTCATGTGAAATGAAGGCCAGGACGCGTGGGAACGCCGAGTTTGTCTGTGGTATGACGTCAGGGCTTGTGCAGCCCGGCTGCCTTTCCTGTGAGAGATGAGCTTCCTGGGGGATGCGTGTTCCTTTACCGCATTAGGAACTTTCTCCTTGACGGAGGGTTTCATTCCTAGTGAGCACCCTGTCCTGCTACGTGACCTTGATCTTGCTATGAACGATTTGTCGCGTCTTGTTTTTTCACTTGCCTCTGCCCTGTGAGGCCTACAAGCCCGCAGCGCTCTCAGCACCTGTCGGTGGGTTCCAGGGAAAGCACTCCATTCTTGCTCAGCGTAGCCAGAAGCTGAAATATTGGCTAAGAAACAGTTCCTTTGCCACCCCCTGAGTGGCGTCGTTACTTGTGCTTCTGTCTAGCCCACCGGTTGTGAGCCCAAGAATGAGGCGCTGTGCCATGTCCCCATGTCCCCTACGCCAAGCAGGCCACCACTTCACTGGTCACAGGGGCACCAGCTGTGTGTCCCAAATCATGAAACTTTCTGGGGTACAAAGATGAGAACAAGACACAGCCCCCCGCTTCAAGGAGCTTACAAGCCCTGAGGGGAGGCAGATGGAAGCAGGGACAGTTCAGTTCAGACAGTCAGATTGTAAGATACACTTGCATGATGATGGCGAGAGGCCAGGTCATGTCTTTAAAGAGAGACACGTAACGAAATAATTCCGGTGGGATGGCCACAGTCCCAAGTATCCCCAGGACCTCAGCCCAGCAGGGGGCACCTCCTGGAGTATTGACTCCGGGGACTTCACCAGTCTGCATTCCGGGGAAGGGGCTCAAGGCAGAGCGGGAAAACCAAGTCGTTCAGCAAAGGTGGACGGTGGGCTATGGAGAAGGGGCCGTGGTCCCCCTGGGACACAGCTCGAGAGGGAGCAGAAGTGGGCATTCTCTCCCCGGAAGCATGTGCAGGGGTTAGTGTCACGAAGAATGAAGTGGTCTGGTCAGACTTGCAGTTCAGAAAGCTCTTTCTGGCTGCAGTTGGTCACTCAGGAGGGGCTCTGCTGGGCAGGGCAGAGGGGACCTGGGTACCCACTGGTTTGAAGAAGCGGAGCCGAGGGTGTGGCTCCAGCGAGTGGGCGGTGTTTTCAAGGACTGCATCTGAGCACTGTGGGACACACAGGTGAACCAGGCGTGGTCAAGGACAGGCGTGGGGAGGTCCCACAGGAAGTGTGAGACGGGGCAAGGACTGTCGTGGAGAGACAGCCAGGAGGTAGGGGAAGCGGGAGAGTCCAGAAAGGAAAGGCTTCAGGGATGGTGGTGTTCAGGCCACGGAGAGATCCAGGAGGATAAAAACTGAAAAATGGCTTGGCAACCAAGAGACGGCAACACCAACAGTCTGGTGCTGGCAGTCCTATCACAGATGTGAGAGCTGAAAGCCAGCAGTGATGAGCTAAGGGGTGGGGACGAGAAGTGGGGGGCACTAAGAATTGAGCTGCTTTACCTGGAAGATCACCTGGTGGGAGGAAGGTGGTGAATGAGGCAGGAGGACCAGGTCCCCAACCCAGTGGACAGGGGACCCTCCCACTGAGGCAGAAAGGATAACACAGGTGGGGTTGGGTGAGTCAGTTGGCAGAGTGGAGGACATGTGATGGAAGAGTGCCGGGTGTGAATCCCAACTGCCCCCCCACTGGCCCTGGGGCCTTGGGCAAGGCACCTGACCTGTGCCTCAGTCCTCCCGTCAGTACAATGGGCCCATGGGACCCACTTCATGGGTCTGCTGTAAGACCTGTGAAGCACTTGAAATAGCTCCTGGCTCACTGCAGACACACGTTTTTTTCCTTCCCCTTGGCCTCACCCTTGTAGAGAAAACAGACAGGAACACTAACAATAATCGGATTGTTTTGTGTCTCTCAGCTCACTTAATTTGTCCACAGCTCACACTGGAGCCTGGCTTGCCCCAGAGCCCAGGGAGAGTGGGAGGTGAAGAGGGTGCCGACAAGAAGCCTGTGGGGCCCAGGACCCCACTGACAGGAGACCCTGGACTTTGCAGGCGTACCAGTCCTTCCCCACAGTGCCACCTCAGGGTGGCAGTTGTGTAGTTTGTGTGGAGAGCAAAGATGCAAAGGGTGTACACAAGGGGTGTGGGCCATGATGGGGTTTAAGCAAGTTAGGAAATGGTAAAGGAGCAAGGAAGGAAGACATAAGAGGAAAGGGAGGAGGGCCACAAGTTTAGCAGCCGGTGTGCAAAAGTACGGAGGTTAGAGGTGGCGGCTTCAGTGTGAGACAGGTCCCGTGACCAAATCAGGGCATGCGTCGTGTTGCTCACATGACGTCAGGACTCCAGAGGCTACAAGGCGGGTGTCGCCACCAGGGACTGGGGCGGGTCTGCAAGTGACCACTGGAGCCAGCTCTGCTGTCCCCACCACGTGTGACCAAAACTGTAAGAGAATACACAGCGTTCTTGTGTTCAGAAGACTGGCAGGGCCCAGGGTGCCGCAGGTGTAGGCAGCTCGGCAGCAGAGGGCGTGGGGAACGGGAGTCGGTGGGAAGTTGTCTCCCCCTATCCCACACCCCCCAGGCGGAGACCCTGGAGTCGCCCCGAGCAAGCACTAACAGAGAGTGACTCCACACTTTGCATTGCAGTACACATTGTGTAGTCAAGCGAGCGTCGCAAGCATCCCGGTTGCAATGGAGACAGATGGGCCCTTATTGGAAGATGTGCTGATGCTGAGAAAGACAGTGAATGAAGAGGCTCGTCAGGTAAACACGCACAGGGCTCCGCTGGGTGCGCTCGTTGCAGGTTTGCTGCAGAGGTGCTGTCACTGCAGTGGGTGGTGCTCTGGCCAGAAGTGCCTTCCATGTTCCCTAAAGCGGAACTTGGTAAGCTCACAGTTAGCATTTTATCCGCACTGGTCGGATTACTACTAGACACAGACTTGAAGGATTAAGTATGTGCCTGAGATTTGTCCCTTTGTTTATCTTAACAGCAGTATCCCCACCCTTAAGTGTCTTTAAATGTGAACTTGAGCAAAAAAGCAAAAGCTTCGCAGTAATGTCTTGTGCTCTCTTTTCCCTCTCTCCCTCCGACTTCTGTTCTGGCCCAGCGGGTCCCCGTTAGTCCCCCATCCCAGTTACTGCCAAGCCCAGGCCCAGACAGCAGGGCCCACTGAGCCATGTCCCCTCCCAAGGACGCATGGCCTGCAGGGCCTGTCCCAGGGCACGAGCTCTGGTGGGCATTCCCGTGGTCTGGGGCTCTGTCGGGTCCATCTCATGTAGTACCCACGCTGCAGTGCTTTTGTTTCCACTGTGGCAGAAATGCATACTTAGATCACCACTGGTCCAAAGTCAGACCCATCGCTAAACTGCAGATCTGTACAAAGGGCTCAGGAGACGGTGTCCTCGATTCCTGCCTGTGTGCGAGGGCCTTTTCCTTGCTGTTTGTCTGAGCACACCTCCCGCACTAGTTCGTGAGAACTAGTGTTCTCGGGGGACACGGGCCTTCTAACTTTGAGATTTGAGTCCCTTTCAACCAGGGTAAGAATTTTTAAAGACACCCAGCACTAAAATTCTGACATGTAAAAAGTTAAGAGTCGCTAAAATTATACTGTATGCAGATGGTTCAGAAATGCTTGTGTCACTCTGGGCTCAACTAAACAGAGAGGGGTGTTTTTAATTCAAGTGAGTTGTATTCCCCACCTGGTCGGACAGGAACAGGTTGACGAGCTAGGCCGTCCAGACTGCACTGTCTGCACGGCAGCCACACGCCAAGCGGCCGCTGTGCACGCGAAATGCAGCCACTGAACTATGCTGTCCACTAAAGCTTGGGAATTCCCAGGCTTCATAGGAAAAAAAGAATAAAACACATCTCATTCGTAGTCTTTTATTATTTATTATATGTTGAAATGATAATATTTTGGATATATTTTGGGTTAAATAAAACATCAAAATTAATTTCACCTGTTTTTTAATGTGGCTACTAGAAAATGTGGAATTCCATATGTTGATGGAATTATTGTTCAATCGGACAGCACTGGTCTAGACTCCTTTCTCATAATGCTGACCACTATCATGCCTCTTCCTGCCCAGCCGGCTCCTGGCCTTAGGTTAAAATAAAAAGTTCATCAAAACTTGAAAATACTAAAAATGCAGTGGAAAAATTTAGTATATTCCTACTGAACATCAATAACTCATTTTTTACTTAATCTAGTTGAATTCCATCATTTCCTCACAGTTATGAGGTATGATGGAAAAGTACGGTGAATGTTTAAATTTTTTAACATTTATTATAGTAAAAGACACATTGTTACTAATTCCCCTCAAAATACTCCCCTCGCTTCAAACACACGTATCCCATCGTTCTTGCCACTTTCTGAAGCAGCTCTGGAAGTCCTCTTTCGTGAGCGGTGTCTTTACTTCATCCTCCATCGTGACATGCTCTGTGTCACATTGCTTCTGGTACGGCAGTTTCTGTCAGAAACATTACAGTGTGTCCTCATCTACCTTATTCACTGGATCTGGCACCATGTGACTTCTGGCTCTTCCCCAAAGTCAAAATGATTCAGGACATTGAGGCAGCCACACTAAAGACACTCACGAAAGAAGACTTCCAGAACTGCTTTAGAAAGTGGCAACAATGATGGGATAAGTGTGTGTGACACGAGGGAGAGTATTTTGAGGGGAAGTAAAGGCGTGGCAATGTATCTTTTTTTTTTTTTTTTTTAAGGAGGGCGCAGCTCACAGTGGCCCATGCAGGGATCAAACCGGCAACCTTGGCGTTGTTAGCACCACGCTCTGACCAATTGAGCTAACCAGCCACCCCGGCAATGTGTCTTTTGCTGTCATAAATTTTTTTTACTTAAACATTAACCGTATTTTTCAACCATTCCTCATATTTTAATCAATGAAATAGATTTAATAAAAAACATAAAAATTGTTATATTTTTGTCTATAGAGTGTTAATTTTCCTACTTGATTTTTTTTTTAACTTGGAAAGGAATTGGAGATCACCTTTTTTATTACCATTTTGATTCTGTGGCTTAAAGTGTGCTAAAGACATGAGAGCTAACCTCGTTACCTGCAGACATTCAGAGGGGATCAAAGTCAGTGTCTCCCCTTCCTTCCCCCCAGTAAGCCTGCCTGTGAATCTGTCACCGCATGTTAGTTTTTAAGTCACCGGGACCATACAAAGTTGAAGAGGAAATTGATGGTTTATAAGCCAGTTCTTCCACGTTAACTACATTAGGGTTGGAGGATTTTTCTTTTTGGTACATCCTTTAACTTGATCATTAAAGTGAGAAAAAGAATAAACTATGTCCAAAATGTAATGAACATATCACATAACTATGTAACTTATGGACAGATTTATGATTTAGGGCCTCCTCTGTAGGAGACCAGGGACTTGATCGTGAACGCAAACCAAAGCAGCATTCAACCTCATCTTGAGCGAAACTGCCTTTGAAAGTCAGCATTAGTGTTCACGTGGCAGCCAGTGGCCCTCTATGCAGTGCCTTAGAAAAGGGTGTGTCTCCTTCCGGGGAGCAGCACTACATGCGGCTCTGAGCTCACACACTTGTTTAGTCCAAATAACCGGTATGTAGAATGTTTAGTGGAGACCTCTTATGACATGTTTGTTTTTATGACTCTTAAAATTAGATTATAGAAGGGAGTTTTTTGTGTGATTCATCTTCTTACAGAGATTATCCCCCACTCTTACCTTTAGATTTCTGTGGATCGCATCCCGGGGGTTGGAAGACTCAATGCCATTAAGACATCAGTTCTCCCCAAATTAACGCAATCTCAGTCAGAATCCCAGCAGGCTTTTTTTTGTTTTTTGAAAGAGATTGACAAGCTGATTGAAAAATTTATATGAAAACACATAGGACGTAGAATAGCCAAAACAACTCCAAAAAAGAGTAAAGTTGGAAGAGTAACACTCCCCAATTTCAAGACTTACTATAGATTTCTATGGATCACTTGAATATGCCCCCCACATCTCAACCTATCTAGATGGAGATAGTTACAGTGCAGTCTCTTAGGTATAATATTCAATATGATAGACTCCTAATTTGGAACTATTTGGAGTCATGTTCCTGAAATTCTCAAAAACACTGTTGTCAAAGCAAAGAGAAGATACCGAGATACGGGGAAAATGAATGTGCATAATTTGGAGACCAAATTGACATAAGCTATAGCTAAAAATTAAACCTTTAATATATTCAGTGCCCTTTTATTTACAGCTAATTTTAGTTTTCCAAAATAATTCCACTTTAAAATGATTCAAATGTGGGCTGAGGACGGGACACGTGAGGTAAATGATAGTATTGCAGGAGGAAAGGGGAGAGGGGCTCTAATGCCAGCAGAATGTAGCTGGTTGGTATTTTGTGGAGGAATTGCACTGTATGTTTACCTGTGAGAACCATAATTTGGATTTCTTTTGGGAAGCTTGTATAACCCTCTATGTAACATCCAAAGAAAACTAGTAAGTTTCATGTGAATGACATTTATACCAGAGACATTTAAAATGTTTACAATTCTCATTTTTAACAGTCAGTCGGGAGAAAAGCAGTGTCAACCATGCAAATAAGGAAGGTGTAGAAAGACGAAAGGTGGGAAGTGAAGGTCTTCATTATTCAACCTGTAGAGTATATTTAACCTTTTATATATAAGAAAAGAATTGACAAGCTAATGTTGTGTACATGAAGTATTTTCCCGTCATTCCAGCTTGTGATGGTGAAGACCAAGGAATCTGGTCCCTTAAGAAATGTGGATGAGTTCTCTCCTATATTAAGTAGTAAAGACGCACACAATTATGTCCGTCCAACCCCTGACATTGTTTTACCACTAACTGTATAAAAATTCAGCCTCTTAGATCTGCCGTTATGCTGCAGAACCGAGGCCGTTTCTCTCTGGCTTGCATCCCCACAGCAGAAACGTCACAGTCACGGCTTTCCCGTCCGTCTGTCTGCTCTGTTCCGTGTGTCTAGTCTAACCCTCCCACTGCCAGCATGTTCACCAGCACACCCCCTCCACCATGCGTTACTCACTTAGGGTCACCGTCTGCATGTGTCATGCTCCCCTGCCTCCTGTGTTTGTCCCCCATGTGGTCTGTGACATTTTTCTCCGCTTTACACACCAACTTAAAATGCCTCCCCAGGAAGGCTGAGATGCGCCCATCACACTTGCTGTCCTTTCAGAAGCTCGAGGTCGTGTTGGTTTCCCAATTTGCATCTGTTGGTTCCTGTTCCCAGGTTTTTGCTGTTACCTTTTTCAATGAAAAGTTTCTTTTCAGAACGCCTGTCTCAGCAGTCACGAACTACCTCAAGTATCTAAAAGTCTTGGTTTTGTTTGGCTTCGTTTTGCTTTGTTTTACAGTTCAACCTGGAGCAGAAGTAAAACTTAGGGTAAAACTCTGAGTTTCTCTTGGGGCGAAGGCAAACCCACTTCACAAACAGAAGCACTCTCACAAGTGCTGTGAGTGTGACAGGCTCTGTTTGTCAGTCAATCTCCTGCTGTGCCTGCTTTTCCAGAAGCCAGCTTACACCAGGGAGGGGGAGGGGGTCAGAATTCCTGCCTTGGCCACAAGCGAATATTAATATTCAAACAACATCTTGAGAAATAATCTTAAAATGATGTCACACAAAATTCTTTCTAACGGCAACTGGTCTTGGAGCTAGGCTGCGCCCTCCACCACTAGATTGAAGGACAATGACTTGAAGCTGATGGGCCCTGGAGAAGCACACTATTCCCCCCAAAAAAAAATTAAATTAAAAAAAAATTCTTTCTAAACCTTGACATTGTTGCTGTTTCCATAGATAAATTTGCCAAGAACCCTAAGAAATATTGGCTCTGCAATAATGTGAACTTTTCACAGGTGACTTCTACAGGTCCTTGAATTTTTCATTAAAGCAAAGAAAAGTATACGTTACAGATTATACTGAAGTTAGAGATCCGAAAACTATGAGAAGTTGTTCCAATTCTGTTCTTTCTGTTGTCAAATGATTGGCTTAAAACAAATTTTCTCTGGTAGACGTTTGTTCATCACAAAGTAGATTATTCTCTGTAAACACTCTCGTTTTTGATGGAGACACTAAACTGAAGGGAAGACATGGTACTTACTGGTTAAGGTTTCTCGTTGACAGCCCTCCATATACACACGGTGTTCGGACGGCTTGTTGCCTTGTTTCAAAAATACTGCTATTAATGCAGCAGCCCTCCTTCAAAACTGAACGATTTGTTGCAGTGTTATTTATGGAAATGGGTGCTTTTGGTGTGTAAATGCCCCATATCAGGCTCCCCTTTCTTAGCAGACACAGTTCCCCCAATCCTTGTGCAAAAATGGGGCTCATTTAATTTTTCTTTAGGTAAAACCAAAATGTCCTAAACTTAAGGAAGATAATGGGATGGAGGATCCCTCCTTTTATTTCTTACCATTAGTATTAGGAGATTTTTACATAAATAATTAAATACAGTATAAGTTCTAGATGGTTTTTCCCCCATGTGACCCATTTAATACTTCTTAAAGTATCTTTTTCAAATGTGATCGAAGTTTGAGACCTTCTATTGGCTTTAAATTCAATTTAACTATGCTTTTCTTTCTTTTTCTTTACCTCCAAAAGAAATTTCAACTTGGTGAAATACTTCTGTAGTGGCCAGAGCCCTAGGATAGCTTTGCAGTTTTATGAAATAAGAGATTAGCAGTGGGATTGACTAAAACTGGTGAATTTGCAAAATAGAGGTACTGAGTACTCTGCAAAACTACACATTTTGGAAGAGCAAAACGCACCATTGTCCACACAGCTCTTCGCTAGGCTGAAGTCATTTTTAGCAGACGTGACGTTTTTGGTGAATTGGCACCAGAAGGACGACCATGCCCCAGGGCCTGTGCCTTAGAACTCATAGGGGGCCGTAGGATGTGTGCTGCTTCCTGCCACCCCGTCCTCTGACCCATCATGCAGCCATGCGCTCGCTCTCAGAGCGTAGTTCATAGCCAACCCCACTGCGTTTTCACTTCCAGGCCCAGAAGGATCTGAAGAAGGAGCGGCCTCTGGTGCGCCGCAAGTCCGAGCTGCCTCAGGACCCCCTCACCAAGAGCGCCTTGGAGGCTCACTGCAGAGCCGACCAGCTGCTGTCCCAGGACGGGCGCTAGCCCCGCCGAGAGCCCGCGCCAGCTCTTCTGGGTTCTGTAGAAAACATATTTTCCGTGCCATACAAATCAGTTACACTCAAAGTCAGAGTTTTCTTCGACCCCATCCTCTAGGCAATAACGCACTTCCGCCTCAGCTCGAGATTAGGAGTTCAAACAATGGTGACCCTCAGATGGGGCAGATCTGGGGGCTGCCGCTGGCGTCCCCATCACGGCGTCGTCGACCCGGGCATGTCCCAGATAAGACAACTTCCCCAAATCAGAGCTAAGGAAAGCACCCTGGTCGTCAGCTTCATGTTCTACCCAAATGGAATTCAGGATTGTTTAAAATAAGTTCTAGGATAATACCAATGTTTTCAAATCAACGGGATACTTTCAAAAAATATTACAGATTTTATAAGACTTTACAACCTTAGAAATTGTTTCCACATGATTGTTAGTGCCAGCAGTTTTGTTTTTTTGTTTTTAAATCATTGAAATGGTTCTTTGCTGTCATTGTTCTAACACAGCTTACTGGGAAACGTGACATGACAATCCTCCCTCGGCCACTGCTTTTTCCTAAGGTATTTCCTCACTCTGAGTGACGACATGTCCCCCATGTCGGACTTCTTTCATGTATTTGTAAAGCCATATATCCCAGTCTGTGGTCCAGCACCAGGACTCCAGGAGTAAGCTCATAGGAGAAATTTATTTTCCGAAAAGCTTTCTCCGTCTACCTTGACTGGAAGTGGAATTTTTAAGTAATGTGTTCATTTTGGGGTTTGCAGAGTTTTTTCCTCTGCTTACGCATTGTTGCCCTTAAACAAGGCTCTTGGGTTAATAGAATTAGAGTCTCTAAGAATTCCACACTTGGAGAAAGCTACAATGAGCACATTTTGAGTGAAGCCAGTTCGTGGCCTAATGCAAACTGCGGCTGCCTTTGGGCAAACGTTAACAAAAACACCACCGTTGGCGCCGGGCACTGGTGTGACACTGGCTTAGTGCTGTCACATGGTTCTAAGAGCTTACAGGAAGCAACAATGAGCATGACTTCGAGTCTTTTTATGTTGAAAAGAGCACACATTCTAAACACCCCATAAGGAAAATGCAGTGTCTAAGTTTTCATCAAATGCTGCTATATATTTCAGACTTCCTTGCATGTGTTGAGCTTTTTGTTATTGATGGAATAGCACGAGGAGAAAAATCTTTACACTTAGTGCTTTGTCTGTTCATTTCTCTCAGGGTGGCCCGTATCTTGACTTATTTATCCTGCTTGAAAGCTGTTTGAGACGTGTACTGCTGTTCTAAACAAGTGATTCTAGTTCCTTTTGTCTCCGGCATAAGATGATATAACTTGATGTTAAATGTCTTGATGCATAAAAGGTAAAATGTGGCTTCTTTTAGGATCTGTTTTTTAATCGAGGTCTTGGGTATCCATTCAAATGTTGTGAAAAGCAGACATCGTGCCGTGTGGCTGGGTGCCTGCTGCTGCCCATTGGTTCCACGTAAATCCCTGACAGTGTTTATTTCCTGTGTCTTGGAGGAAAATCATTTGGGGGGAGAGGATTTCTTGAGTGAAGAGCAAACATTAAATTCAGAGATCACCCCAGCCGAAAGTGAAAGACCCACTTTGTGAGCAGAAACACGTCCTGAGAAACTTGACAAGTACCTATCTATTTTACCATTATGAAACTTACCATTTAAAAAAAGTTTAGATGCCTTCTCCTTTTGAGGGAAAAAGGGTGCTTTTTATTGTACAAAGCAGCGTCTTACGTATTTTAATATACCATTGTTTGAACTTCTGTCTTCAGCTGATAGATGCTCTGATATCCTTGATTTTGGATGTTCAGCATGTTTGTGAGCGCTTTCTGGAAGACTTTTGTCCGAGGGAAAAAGCTAAACATCAATGTTTGGGTGATTGTGTGAAGCTCACCATATAAGAACATCTTTTTGTCTAGGTTTTATTTCTGCTCTTTATTGAAGACAAACATTCACCAAAAAAAGGGGGGGGAGTTTTGAGATAAACTAATTTTCTTTGACAAGAGTATTACTTAATATTTTGGCCTATTAAAGTTTTCCTAGTTAGTACTCAGATTCCCTGTGCTAATTGTTCAGCTTATATATTATTATATAGATACATTGTTTATTCTGTACCAAACTGATCTCAAAAGTACTACATTGAAAATAAACTGGTGACTGTTTTTCTTCATAAAGTTCTGCGTTTGGCATCTTCACTCCAAAATGTATCTGTACATCAGAAATGTCACTATTCCGAGTGTCTTTTTAGTGTGGCTTTAGTATGGCTTCCTTTTAATATTGTACATACATTGTATCTTTGTTTTATGGTAATAAGTAATAAAAATGTAGACTTCATATTTTGTACAAAATGTCCTATGTACAGAATTAAAAAGTTCATAGAAACAGCAAAAATAGGTAAGTGGCACAATTATTTTTCTTTAGAAAAATATCTGTAACTTTATGCTTTAGTGAAATGTTAAGTACCTACATATTTTTTAACATTTTGTAACTCAAAACTTTTTGTTTTGACATTGTTTATGGAGAGAAACTTCATACACTTGCCATTTAATATGCTCTTTTATCTAATTTTAAAAAAACTCTAAAAATGGTGTATTATATGGACTAAATAAAGAAATGTGAATTTTATTGCTCATCATGAAACTAAATTTAGTCCTGCTGTTGGGCAAGCTGGTTCTGACCATTATCAAGACACTGTTAGGGTCCGGCAGCCACGTCAGGGACACTGGCTGGAAGCTGGCAGCAGGGGTCCCTCACTCAGCTCAGGGCTGGCTGCCCACTGGGCTGTCGACTGAATTCAGGCCTTTCCCCAGCTTTGTGTGAACTCATTCTCCACTTCTCTAAAAGAAAAGTAGAGGTGACTTGTTACCAACAGCCTCTCCTTTTCTGAGTAGGGAAATATGAGTCGGAATACAATTTATGAAAATGGAATTATCTGAGTCCTAACTATCATGTTGAAAATGATTCTTGAAGTTAACGTCTTGAAAATAGAGTAGAATCACTGAGAATATGAATTTGGGATCTTAGTGGATCCACCCCCTTCTTATTGCAGCTCATTATCCTCACCGATGCTGCTACTAAAACGTCAGTGAGAGGAGGCCTAGAATAAAGCTATTTCATCAAGTCATGGTGATAACCTCACCTCTTCGTGGTTGTGTATGATCAGCATTGTGGTGGGTGGGTTGTGACCTGCGCTCCTTAATTTCCTTGGCTATCAAAAGGCTCTGTGACTCCCTTCTCATGGAAGAGGCCCTAGGACCTCCCCATGTGTCTGGCTGCGGCATCAGGTAACCTTACGGGGTGTTTTGGAGAAGCACGCACTCCCCACGTCCACCTGGGAGCAGGTACGCTGGTGAAGGATGCTTTAAACCTGGCACAGCTACTGACACTGTATCCTCAGAGTACATGTTCCTGTCTCCCTCCTTGAAACCGGAGGAAGCTGTAGTGTTTAGTAACGTCCTTTGGTGCAAGAATTCTCGAGAGAACTTACTGAATAGAGGCATGCTACGATTTCAGTCTAGCATCATGCTGCACTTTTTTCAAGGTGAAAAGAGGCCTAAAAGTAAAATTGAACTGGCTTTGTGTCTCCGTCCATGAGAATTGGTCTGACGCTATCAACAGTAACCATGACAGTAAGTGGTAACTTCCCGCCACGTTTATGCCACAGGCTGTTATAGGTGCCTCGCTCACTGTGTTAATTCCCACCACCCACCAAAATATTTACTACTGTTACCCTCCCTGACAAATGAGGAAACTGAGGCACAAGGTTAAGTCACTTGCCCAAGGTCACACAGGTACTGAATGGAGCCAAGTACTGAATGGAGCCAAGTAGTGTGGCCCTGGAGTCCAAGCCCCTCACACTGTTACAGTGTAGGAACACCCAGAACATTTTAGAAGCCGCTTGAACACATGATGGGGTCCCAGGATCACTAGAGAAACACCGTGGGAACTACAAGTTCGAGGGATGAACACAGGCGAGAGCTTCTGACCGTGCACTGCTGGAGCCCGAAGAACCTCAGAAACCATCTCGTCCAGTGGCCTGAACCCCCACTTCAGAAGCTATTGTTTCATGTAAATTTACACTTAATGTAGGCAGATTTCTACAAGATGTATTTTGGAGACAGAAATGAAAATAATGAAGTTACCAGACCTAAGAGAGATGGGCCTTAGACTGACGTCTCACGTTACAATTTAGTGCCGGGTCCAAGGTCCTGCTGTGCCCTCCACAGAGCCCTCCCCTTTACGGGTGAGGCAGCTGAGACCCCGTGCGCGTTGGCAGACCCACAAGCGGAACTCCGGTGCCCAGGTCCCCAGAATGTGCCCGGCGGTGCCCGTGCAGAAACACGAAGGCTTGACATCTCTCTCTCTCTGCCTTGCCATGTTGTTCAAAATTTTTAAAAGAACAAAGTGTAAGTTCCCAACCCTGTGTGCCGCCCCCCATCCCAGCCAGCCATCCAGTTCCACCTGTTACCAACTTGTGTATTTTTCCAGGGATTATTTTGCCTGTATGTGAGTCAATGCGTGTTTTTTCCGAGAGTTGCAGTTCCTGGCGGTGGTATCCCCTAAAACCCAGACAGCGTCACCTAGCATTGCTAGTCCTGCTATCCGCACGTGACAAAGGCAGAGCCTGAGGCCCGGGGAGCTGGGTGACCGGCCCAAGGTCACAGCACAGGACAACGGAGGGTCTGAGTGTTAAGAAGGGCTCTGACCCCGACGGGCATCGGGGTGGCGCTCTTCCCAGTGTCCGCCCCCTTCCTGTTCTCTCTCCCCGTTGTGATCACGCCCCCCACCTACCGGGAGTGCTGCTGTATCTGAATCACAGGTGTGAGGACCTTCAAGGTGGAATCCAAGTCCCGCTGTACAGATGGGCACACCGAGGCCCGGACAGTCTCCACACGCGCTCCCTCCTCTGCTCCCTCTGGCCGCCTGCGCCCTCCTGCCCTCGCGCCCCTTTCGTGAGCAGCCGGCTGGCTCTGGCTGCGGCCGGAGACCCACCCGAATCGGCCGCCCGCCTGCCTGCTGCCCAGCGACACCCCCTCTGCACCCGCCCCTGCTGGACCGTGAGCTCCCGGAACGGCGCCGCAGCCCGTGTCCGTGTCCCGCGCTGTCCCGTCCCATCCGCCCCACACGCGGGCTCCACCAGTGTCTGACGGGAGGACGAGCGTCCCGGGGGGAAGAGCGAGCCCCGCGGGGGGCGTGCGGGAAGCGGCGGGCGTCCTCCAGGGCCACCTGGGCTGGAGCAGAGGGCGGCCGGCAGAAATAACGCCAGGGCCTTGTCTTCCGCCCCGTCGGCGCCTCCGAACCTCGGAGCCTGGCCCTGCGCCGACCAGCAGCGCACGGACGGGCGGCCCAGGGCGGCCAGGCCGGCGGGGCCCAGCCTGAGGGCCTGGGCGAGCCAGGAAAGCACGCCCGCCCGCAAACGCACACACAAGCCCGACAGCCTGCTCCGCACGTAACTCGAAGGCAGTCACGGTTCCCAGGAGCCCAGCCAAGGACCGCAGGTTAAATACCCCTAGTCTACTTGGAACAAGAACGATCCAGAGTGCTTGGAGCGCGAGCCAGGCCGTGACAGAAGTGAGGAAGGGACCGGGGGCGTCAGAGCAGGTCCGGGGACAGCGGCTCGGAGCCAGGGAAGAGACGGCGACGGGAGGCCCTTGGGGCCACGATTAAAAAAAAACTCATCACATTCTCCATGCGACAGGAAGCCAAGCACTCGCAGAGCGAGAAGCGCCGCTCAGAAAGATGACGCAGGCGGCGCGCGAGGCCGCACCAATACGTGACGGCTCCTCCCCCCGATGCATTGTGGGGCTTATGGAGGCACCGGCAGGTCGTCGCTTCTCGCGAGAAAGCGAGATTCACGCGGATGACAGACTTGGGCGGGGAGGGAATGACGACACTTCCCCGTCCGGAGCAAAGTCCCGCCCCTAGCCGGGAAAGGCCAATCCCAAGGCTCCCCGTTCTGGCCGCGGGAATTGGTCCAAAGGCTCACGTGACCGAGCGGCCGCTGCACACGTGACCGAGCCTGCTACCCAGGTAGCCGACCTGGGCGGCGGTGTCCTTGAACCCAGGTCTTCCCTGCGGTGGGAAATGGCCTGAGAGACCTAGACGCCAAACCCGGGTTCGGGAAGGCGAACCTCGCGGGCGGCCTGCGGATGCCAGACTCCTCCTGCGGCCGTCGGCAGGGCCCGATGGGTGCCTGGCTAAGTAAAGAGCGCGCCTGATTCGTCCCGGTCCTGCTGTCAACGTGGTGAGGACCTCAGTGCGCTCGCCTGTGAAATGGGCGGTGTCACCCGAAGAACAAGGTTGCCCGAGGCCTGGGGGGGGGGGGGCAGGGTGCGTGGAAATGCGCTGCCGGGTGTGAAGCGGGGCGGAGAACGCGGACGGGGAACCGCTGCCGAGCGGGCAGAGCCCCGTCGTTGGCTGACTTCAGCAGGTGGCGACCGCGCGCTGTGGGTGCAGGCCGCTTGACTGGTCATCTTACTGAGTGTGCGACAGCAGTGAGGTTCCGGGGTGTCCGGGGGCCCGGGTCCCCACGCCCCGCCGCCCTTCGTGGGGGGTCACCCCAGCCCCGGTGACACTGCCTTTCTCTGCGGCTTCCTGCTCAGAATAATGGAGACCCTGGAGTCTGGAGCCAGCGGCTTCCCGTTCTCCCCTCCCAACCGGTGTGTTGAGCCGGTGGCACCGGGGGCGGGAGGCTGTCAGCTCCAGGAAAAGACGAGCAGCGGAGGGAGTGCGGAGCCTGGCAGCCACCACGGGAAGAAAAAGGATGAGAAACGGGCAAAAGCCCGAAGAGAAACCACCACCCACAACTTAGTTCATTCAACACCGAGTATCTGTTGAACCCTCCTCGATGCCGGGCGCTTGTGCTAGGCCTGGGGACCCAGCACTGAACGGAAGTAGAAATCCCCGCATCACAGAACCTCCAGTGCAGGAAAGAGACGGACAAGACAATCACCATTCTTACTGTAGTATAAGTGACAGTGCTACTGGGGAAACGGAAAACTGGGGAGAGGGGTAGGAAGGATCCAGGAGGGGGGGACAAATTGACGTAAGGGGCAGGGGAGACCTTACTGAGAAGTGACTTTGAAGGGAATGAGGGAAGAGCATCGGGGCAGAGAGCACAGCACGTGCAAGGGCCCTGGGGTGGGAGTGAGTGTGGGTTTGAGTAGTAGGAGAGGGTCAGAGAGGTAACAGGTGGCACAGAAAGCTCTTGGAATTTAACTCGGAGTGACAAGGCCATTGCATGTTCTCAGGCAGCGTTCGCATCATCCCCTGCCCCCCCAGCCTCTGCTGTTCTTACCACGCTGGACACACCCCAGAGCAGGAAGGCAGTATGCTTCCTAGTCCCCAAAGCCCAAACCACACTGGCATCTCCGTCATCTTTGCCCAGGGAATGACAGCAGCCCCCGCTCAGGCCCTCAACACCCAGCCCTCTTCCTTCCACCTTGGTTCTCCTATTCCCGATCCCCAACCCATCCGGTGGAATCTTCACGGGGAAAACCTGACCCTCACTGGTGTCTTCCTGTGCGTCATTCTCAGCCCGGTCTCTGAGCTCCAAGACTGCCACACAGGGTTGTGCAGGTGCTGAGATGGCCACTGGAGTGAAATCGCCATGCTGTGTGTCCTGGCGTGGCGCTGCACACACACAGGCAGTTTCCACAGCACAAGAGGGGCCTGCAGCTTTGCAGACTGGGCACAGCCAGTTCAGAACTCCCTTTCCCTGACTCCCGAAGCCGCCCGTCAGCCCCATAAGGATGTCTGGCCCTCAGGTGGAGGGGCCCAGGAGACGTGGTCATCACAACATCCACTGCCTCACTTTCTCTTCTTAAATAGGCTTTATTTTTCAGAGCAGTTTTAGATTTTTATAGAAAAATTTGAAGTACAGAGAGTCCCTCCCCCATCCCAACACACATACACACACACACACACACACACACAATGTTTCCCTTATTAACATCTTAATAATGTACATCTTCTACAGTTGAAACAATACTGATACTTTATTATTAACTAGAATCCATAGATTGTTCAGATTTTTTTAAAATTAAAGTTTATTGGGGTGACCATGGTTAGTAAAGTTACATAGATTTCAGGTGTACAATTCTGTAATACATCATCCATAAATCACATTCTGTGTTCACTACCCAGAGTCAGTTCTCCTTCCATCACCATATATTTGATCCTTTTACCCTCATCTACCAGCCCCCGCCCTGCCTTTCCCTCTGGTAACCACTAAACTGTTGTCTGTCTATGAGTTTTTGTTTATTTGTCTTATTCCTTTGTTGTTTTCAGTTTTATATCCCACATATCAGTGAAATCATATGGTTCTTGACTTTTTCTGTCCAAACTTATTTTGCTTAGCATAATAATCTCGAGATCCATCCATGTTGTCGCAAATGGCATTATTTCATTTTTTCTTATGGCAGAATAGTATTCCATTGTGTATATATACCACAACTTCTTTATCCATTCATCTATCAAAGGACATTTTGGTTTCCATGTCTTGGCCACCGTAAATAAAGCTGTCATGAACATCAGAGCACATGTATCTTTACGGATAAATGTTTTCAGATTTTTTTGGGTAGATACCCAGGAGAGGGACTGCTGGGTCATATGGTAATTCTATTTTTAATTTTTTAAACAACCTCCACATTGCCTTCCATAGCGGCTGCTATTCAGATTTTCTTAGTTTCTCCCTAACGTCCTTTTTCTGTTCCAGGATCCCATCAAGATACCACGTGACACTTACTTGTCCGCCTCACTTGTTAAATTGTGAAGATGCAGTAATGAGAAAGGAAGTTAAAGGAGCCGTAATTGCTTATCTTTGGCTTTAAGCCTCTCCATAAGTGCTAGGGATGGGGTTTGCTCCTTGTGGCTGCGTTTCGTGTTCTGCCTGACTGGTGGCAGTGCCTGAGCCAGCCCTGTCCTGTATGGGAAGGAAGGAAAGTCGGCGAGGGCAGTAGGCAGATGTGGCGCTGGGGTGGTTGGGACGAGGACGGCGACCGCTGGGGATTCCTGGGAGCATTAGGGACGGCACCCAGGCCTGCGGGCAGGACCTGCAATTACACTGAGAAGCCAGTAGGTGTCAAGATTCCCTCGGGCCTGCGTCCTGAGTCAGCAGGCTGATTGACCTTGGCATCTTTCTGGGCTGATGCTCAGAGATCCTTCAGCACCCTCCGAGATCACGGTTTGCACCGAAATCGTCATTTTACAGATGGAAAGCTGAACTTCGGAGAGCAGGCGCTGGTCGACATTTGAGAGAGGGTGGGGGAGGACTGGAAAAATGACAGAACATGCCCCAGCCTAGGCCCTCCTGGTGGTTAAAAGGCTCTAGACACAGGCAGTGTCTGAGTTTGAACCCCTCCTCTGCATCTTGTTACCTAGGAGACCTTAAGCCAGTTCCTTCTCCCTCCGAACCTGTTCCGGCCCCCATCTTCAAACTGCAGTGATAATAATATATCTCATTGGTGTTGTGAATGTTAAAGCAGTTAGAACAGGCGAGCCGATGGCGATGGCACAGCCTGATTAGCTCAGACATCACACTCCAGCCACAAACTTGGCTGTGGGGGGAGCTCGACTTGCTTCATTGTCTAGGACAGCCTACTTTCTGCCCCAAGCCCCCATTCCACGATTCCACAGGCTGGCACATCACAGCACTCGGTTTCAGAATGCTGCTCCTGTCCTCAGTCAGGACCCCTACAGGGACAGGGCCCTGTGGAAGAGCCTGCTGGTCACTGGCCATAAGTCCGCACTAGTTACTGCAGCCGCCTAGTCCCATGCCTCAGCGCTGCCGCCAGCCTCACTGGGCATGAGGGCCAGCCTGCCTGGGGTTCTGCCACACCCTTCCTGCGTTGCTCTCTGGGGGCTGGCGGGCAGCAGGCCCCGAACCTTACCACCTGCCTCTCCTACCCCAACCCAGGGGAATCTTCCCAGGATGCCTCATTATCCCCTGCTTCTCCTGGATACTTCGCATACAAGGGAGACCCCGTTCTCCCTCCTCCCCCATACACGCTTATTCTCTTAAGGACTTGAACTTTTGGGAAAATCCCAAATCTGAAAGACCCACAGATACCTTCTGCTTTAAATCGTAGGGCAATGGGCCCAGGCCAGCTTCTACTTGAATAGGGAGAAGGAACAGGTAGAGGGAGGGGAAATTTTTCAATACAGGCAGTCCCTGCTTTGCACGGTTCCAATATTCACAAATGTTAGTTACTGATCTAGTTAAATAATACCAGTCCCCCAACAAAACGGTTATTGGCCAAAATACTGTCAGTTACCACAGTATATTCATTGTGAGTATTTGCATCAAGTACGAACTTCTGTCAGCTCTTCAGTCCACAAATGACCAAATAACAGATGTGCATCATGACCCATGACCATCACGTCCGTTCTCCCGAAGTCCATGGTCACCGCCCACTGTGCACCTGGCACTCATTCCCACACAATCTAGAGCCATGCTGTCTTCTGTGATGAACTCAGTTAACTGCTGACAAAAATGCATCATGGAAGCAGGGAAGTGGCTAGTGGAGGTGAAAAGCAGCCAAGATAGGAAAAGCGATCGCGCCGGAAGTGACACTAGAGTGGCACAGTCATGGAGTCATAGAGAGAGCTGCTGGAGGAAATGTGGACACTGACCCTGCTCCCAACACCGAGAGGGGCAGCCAGAAGGGCCCAGTGGGGGTGGCTTGTCGACATAAGTGAGGAAGGCGGGGGTGATGGGGATGAAGGTGTCCCGAGCAAGTGGTGGGAGCAAAAACGTCACATTAAACAACTCTTGGAGACGTTTCACATCATTGAATGTGCAAAGGATAAAATGCTGAAAGCTGACCCAAACTTAGAAAGGACTTTGACAATTCACCAAGGTATGGAAAAGCTGCTTGCTCAGTTTTGTAAACACCATTAGAAGAAGGCAAGGCGTGCTCAAACTACTGGTAAGATTATTATTATATTATTATTATTATTATTATTATTATTATTATTTTATTATTATTTCTCTACATACTTATAACCCATAAGAAAAGTTCTTAATGTTTTGAAGATCATAGAACACTCATACTTTTCCACCGATTACTTTTTCTACATGTTTGTTTAAAAATGTTTTTTATTGAGATAAAATCACAAAACATAAAATTCACTACTTTAACCATTTACAGTATACAGTTCAGTGGTTTGTAGTATATTCACACTGTCCTGCACCATCACCACCCATAAGATGGCTTTGCATGTTTTCAGTTGCACCATCATTTTTATAGTCCCACACTATCTTGCAAAGCAAGGACTACCGTACTTCAAAATATTACCCCATCACACAAATAAGCAGCCTGGTCATTCATTCCTAGAGCAGTAAGTGGTGTGGTGTTCTGATTCCAGGCTGGTAGTCTCGGCTGTGCCACCACCCAGCAATGTCATTTTTAATGAGGTACGTAAACTCTGTGAGACTTGGTTTTCTCATCTACAACTAAGGGCTAGTCATCCATTTGTTCATTCAGTACATTTTTGTAGCGTCCCAGCTCTGTGCTGAGCCCTGTTCCAGGAGCTGGAGACACAAGACCTTGGGCTTCCTGGGTACACGATGGGGCTCCTACTGCTAGCAAGGTATGCACAGTGGATGCTTTCTGTGCTCGCAAAACAAAAACTTAGGTCACAAGGAGCCAACAGGGGGACAGTCTGGAGAAAGAGTGTTGCAGGCATCTGCTCGCAAAACTCCTGTACAAATGGTAAGGGGTATACAGCTGTTTTGATTATCATAAGTAGTAGTTCAAAATTTCCTACTTTTACCTGAGTATCCAAGTCAAATCCACTCTTTCTGCAACTTGTCAGCTCTCCTCTTACAGTGCCCTTACAGGGTTCACCCATTACTGGACAGGCCTCTTGTACATTTTGAATTATGTTAATGCCTTATCACCTGAGGCATTGGGGATTAATCATTAATAACAAATTGGTGAAATCCAGGAATCATAAAATATTGGTATTGGAGCATCTGTGCCCTTAATTTATTTTAACTTAAAATATGTAAAAGAAAAAATATTCATATGTAAAAGAATATTTATTCGTTTATTAATTGTGCCAGAGACAGTTTCTTTGAACCCTCATTTAATCCATTTTCTAGTTGCTGAAGTTTGAAAACTAAAAAAAAAAAAAAAAAAATCTGTTTTTCCCAGACTCTCTTGCAGCTAGGATTCTGTTGGTAATTTGGTTTTGCCAAAACACACCCACACAAGTCTTGGGAGGTAATCTTTCAAAGGAGAGTAAGAGAATGGTTGGGCAACCAGGCCCTGGTAGGTGTATGTGTTGACAGTAGCTGACCCACATCCCACTGCCTGGTCACCTGCTTCAGGTGCAGGTGACTAGACAGGAGCAATTCCCTGACTTCTGGATGACATCTGTGACAGTGGGCCTCAAAGCACAGGTCCAAGGGCAGCCCCTGACGTCTGCACCTCTAGCCCTTCCAGCACTTCTTCCTACACTTGACTGCCTAGATTAAATTCTTTTCTACTTGAAATACCTGGAGGGGACAGAAATAGGAGATGAGTATGGAGGGAGAGCCAAGGGTCTAAGTGGGCAAGCCAACAATGAGATGAGAAGCCATGGCAGTGTTGGGCAGAGAGCTGCCGACTCTGCCTTGTGTTTCTAAAGACTGTTCCCCTTGCACCTGGAGAACAGCCTGTAGTCAGCTGCCACGGGAGCCCAGATGAGGGTCGGAGGCATTTGAACCAGGGCTGAGGTGCAGGTGGAGAGGAGAGGTCAGATTTTGGAGATATTTGAGGAGAGTGGCAGGGTTTGCTGTTGGACCAGGCAGAGCTGTGAGGGAACGAGAGGCACCAAGGGGTACCCTGAGCACAAAGTGAGTGGCGGTGGAGTTACTGAGATGGGGCACTCTGGGAGAGGAAGGGGTTTGAGGAGAATCATGAGTTCACTTTGGGACAAAGAACAGGTGGGACAAACAGAAAACAAATTGCAAGGTGGTGACTTAACCCAGCCATAGATATATTCCCACCACACACAGGGCAGGGATTTTCAGAGAGGATTTTTCAAAAACAAGAGGCAACTATGTGCTGCCTTCCAGAAACCACTTTAAATATAAAGGCACCAATCAGCTAAAAGTGAAGGGTGGAAAAAGATACACCCCACTGACACTGATCAGAAGAAAGCTGGAGTGACTATGCTAAAATCAGGCAAAGAAAATTGTACAGCAAATAATACTGCTAAGGATAAAGGGGCATGTTCCAAAATGATAAAGGGGTCAGTTCATGAAAAGGACATAATGCCATATGTTTATGCATCTAATAAGGGAGCTTCAAAACACATGCAGCAAAAACGATTTGAACTGCAAGGAAGAGAGACAAATGCATGACTATAATCCACATGCCTCTTTCAGTAACTGATAGAACGAGTGGCTAGAAAATCCGTAAGCATGTGGAAGACTTGAACAGCAACTTTCAACCAACCTGGCCTAATTGGCGTGTCCTAGAACACTCCACCCAACACAGAAGGCCCCCTAAGGTCCATAGTCATCAGTGTAGAGATGTATTGAATGTCACAGGGCCAGGAAGTCACCTCAGGAGGGATCGTAGCAAGAACACAAAAGCCATCTGAGGGCTGATCAAGGCCACTGCAGCATGAGGACCGTGAGCTCGTCACTGGATTTGGCCATGTGGAAACCCTCAGTGACCTTCACAAACGCGCTTGCCCAGGAATGGGGGGGTGGTTTGAGAGCCCACCTGATCAGTATGTTCAAGACAGGTGAGAGGCAGTCCCCACAAACTCATTCTCAAGAACTTTTGATGAAGAGGGCAGCAAAGAGATGAGGGGCTGGCAGGAAGGTGTGGCAGGGTTTTCTCTCTTCTTTCTTTCTCTTGCGCGCACTTGTGCCCACGTGCCTTTTTTAAAAAAGATTTTTATTAAAATATAGATAACATACAATATTATATGTTTCAGGGGTACACCATAGTTCAACATTTCTATACCTAGAGAACTGACCATCATGATAAGTCCAGCAACCATCTGACACGGTACCATACTATCACAATATTATCGACTATATTCCCAATGCTGTACGTTACATCCCTGTGACTTACTTGTCATGGAAATTTGAACTTTTTATTCCCCTTCACCTTCCCCCGCTTTTTACATTTTTCAATTATAGTTGACATTCAATATTATTTTATATTAATTTCAGGTGTACGGCATAGTGGTTAGACATTTATATAATTTACGAAGTGATCCCGAGTTGTACGTCGTAATCCCTTCACCTTTTTCACCCAGCTCCCTACTTCCTGCCCTCTAGCAGCCATCATCTTGTTCTCTGCATCTATGAGTCTGTTTCTGTCTTGTTTGTTCATTTGGTTTGTTCTTTAGATTCCACATATGAGTAACATCATATGGTGTTTGTCTTTCTCTGTCTGACTTATTTCACTTAGCATGATACCCTCTAGGTCAATCCATGTTGTTGCAATCTCTTCTTTCTTTTTAAAGTAGGGATGCACTGGAACAGATTGGACACCACTGAGAAGAATTTAGGAGGGAGAGAGAGAATGTTTGGGAGCAAGAGGAGAATTTCAGAGGCGACATCCACGAGAGGGGTTAGGGTCCAGCGCACCCGGGAGCGGTGGCCTTGGCTGGGGACACAGACAGTTCTGACTTAAAGGAAGGGGCTCGTACCTCCAGAGAGGAGTGGCTAGGGCAGCGCCGGGTTCAGAGGGCCTGCGGGCAGGACAGCGACTGTGAATTGTCTGGTTGGAGGCAAACTTTTCTAACTTTAACAACGGGCGGTGGGGTACCGGCTGGGCCTGCGGCTGATATTCCCCTCTGGTCACTGCCATTGCTCACTCTGTAAACCTGGACAAGTGACCCAGGTGACCTTGGGAAGGTGAACCCCGTGGCGCCACCCGTAGGGATGGTGCAGCGTACTGGGGCGGGGCCTCCCCGCAGCGGGAGGAGGTTCCGCTTGCAGGTCTCCTCTGCACCACCAGAGGACGCAGGAGACCGCGCTGCTCCCGGCGTTTCCCCCTCCCTCCCCACTACCACCCCCAGCTGGGCTCAAGCCTCCAGGAGCCCTGTTTCTTTCCAGCCTTACTCTGATGCTCTCTTATAGAGGAAGCGAGACCCAAAAGGGGGTGGGTCCTGGGAGGAGCTTCATCAGAAGTCCTGTAGCCCGGTGATCGATAGGTGGGTGGAGTCCCACGCTGGCAGCCGCTGGGAAGGTCAAAATCCAAAGTGTGCCCTGTGGGCGGACTGCTGCTGTCACCGCCAGCACCCCGTTTCCTGGGCATAAGGCATTGGATTCACAGCCATTAACCAAGCATCTTGGCCAGACCCTGCTGGTATTGGGAATGAGCCCATGGAATGAATGAATGAATGAATAGATGAATGAATGAATGGGCAAGCCCAAAGTGGAACTCCAGGGAGAGGAGGAGACATCCCAGGCACAGAACCTGAAGGTGCCCCCAGGGTTGGAAGGGGGAGGGTGGAGGGAGGGGGGAGATGAGACTGACCCCAGGGTTGGGACTTGAGGAGCCACCCAGTGCTGTAATTTAAGGAGAAGGGCGGGGAGTGGACGGGTCTCCTCCGTGTAGACAGTTCACAGCCAATTTCTGATAAAATACAAGTGCCTCCTTAGCAGTAACTATCATCCCCCATCAACTGAGAACAAAACTTCTCTCCAGTGCCCCCTGTCCACTGCCAATTGAAAGCTGATTCTACTATGGCCTACAGAAAACTGAGATGCCAATGGAACAAGAGGGAGGTGGGCCCCACCCACTCCCACCCAGGGTCAGCTTGGGGCATCATGGGGGGAGGGGCAGAGTCCTGCAGCAGGTGGCCAAAGGGACATCTCACAAGAAGACCCCCTCACCTTTCAGCCCTGGGGCAGCCTAGCCAGCCCCAGGGGAGGAGTTTAGAGTGCTCAGCGCCCCGAGTACAGTAAGCACTCAATAAACGATGACCATTCTTATTTATTAAATACAGCAAACATCTTTAGAAAATAGAAATGCAAGCACTTTGGGTCAATGTATGAATCCTTGTAGGTTGATCGTTCAGGTTCCTCCGATTTCCATTCTCTTAGAAATAAGCCCTTTAGTTCTGAACCTATCACACAGGGCTGCCAATCTGGACACTGCCGCTCTGCTGCCCTGGCTCAGGGCCACGGTGCAGATGTTGGAGTCGCCTGGATGCCTGAGCGGCAGTGTCTCCAGGCTGGTGCTGACTCACCGTGCAGCCCGCAAGCAGCCTCTCTCCGTCTGTCAGGTCGCTGCTGGATTTCTGGGTCTCAGATGGCGTGCGGTCAGTTCACAATTCACTGGCCTGCTCCTAATAGATTTTCCTCTTCGTCCCTGTTCTTACCCCAAGGCCATGGTGGTGGGGGAGCACTTAGCAGCAAGCCTAGCATTGAGTGAGCAGTGTTAGCTGTTGATGGTGCTACGTATTACGTATACTGTTAGATAATAGCACAAACTCATCATAGTTGCCTCCAGTTCCTAGGAGACTATTTCAATCTGCTTGGGCATATTATCCAAGAGTGGACTGGTGCATGGCAGGAGGACTGGGTATTAATCTATCACCTCTTCCATTAGCTCCTTAAAGACAAGAATTGTCTAATTAGTCTCCATGTTCCAGCAGCCGCTGGAGCCTGGCACCTGCTAATTGAGCAAGGATAAGCACATTGTACGATTCGAAGTTTTCCAAAGATGATTTGGGGAAATCAAATCATCCCATCATCGTTTCACCAATCAGGACTCAGCTCTCTGACTGTGCACCCTGATATAAAAATAATGTCTTTGGCCTCCCTTCCTCCACTCAATTTAAGAAGCAAGTTATGAGTTTGAACTATCAAAGGCCAATGAATGCTCCTTAAAAGAATCTGTCATCTCTAAACTAACAATGTGGGCCACCTGGATTCTGGCCCTAGTGTCCTCTCAGTGTAACGAGGAGGTTCAGAGGGAAGGGAGCTGGGGTGGGGGAACCTTAAACAGCAGGCATCTCAGCCTTCTGTGGACCCAGATACCCAGGACCACGAATGACAGTGCCAACCCCAGTTGCGAGAGGAGCATCATTGTTCTAGGTGGATGCCCTCAAATAGGTCCCACGGTCCTCACAGCATCCTGGGGACAATTATTTTGTCATTAGCAGCCAGGAACCACCACAGCTTGGCTTTACCCCACCGTTCAGGACTCCAGCTGTCACCTTCAAGGCCCTGCCTTTGTAGAGGTTAGTTCCTCGGCTGGGAATGCCCCCTCCCAAACTCCCTCTTTCCAGCCTAGCCATGTGGCACGCCTGGACGCGCCCCTCATCCCTTCCCCCTCTGATAAATGTCCTTACTCTCCATCTATACACCTAATAACACATATGTCACGACTATATTTTAGCACTTAACACATTGTAGTCATTCATTCGTTCAATGAGAGAACACGGCTTCAGGGTTAGAACAAAGTCGGGCACAAACTAAGTGCACAAACAAAAAACGTTAGCGCTCGTCGTTAATACCATTAATTCATTCAATATTTATGAAGTCTCAGCTCCCACCTGTTTGCTGCCGCCAGTGCAGTAAACAGGACATACCTAGCTCCGGTGCCGAGTTCCCATCTTTAAGGGATTGCAGTGCCTAGATCGGGGGGCGCCGCCCAGCGCTGGGACTACAAGTCCCAGAAAGCTGCGCGGTGGCGCCGCCGGGGCCCGCGCGCATGCGCGACGTCATGACGCCAGGGCCGCGAGCCCGCGCCAGTGGCTGTGGCGGATCGCTGGCGGGCGGGGCGGGGCTGGCTGGCGGCGGCCTTTAGGGCGGAGCCGGTGCCGCTCGCTTCAGTCGGCCGCAGGCTAGCGGCGGTGGGCGTCTGGTGCCCGTTTCTCTCGTTTGCCCGCTCGATCTCGCGCAGTCTCGGCCGCCTTCTCAGCGCTGCCTGCAGGTCCCGAGCGCGGCGTCATGTCGGAGCCCGGGGGCGGCGGCAGCGAGGACGGCTCGGCCGGCCTGGAGGTGTCGGCCGTGCAGAACGTGGCCGACGTGTCGGTGCTGCAGAAGCACCTTCGCAAGCTGGTGCCGCTGCTGCTGGAGGATGGCGGTGAAGCGCCGGCCGCACTGGAGGCGGCGCTGGAGGAGAAGAGCGCGCTGGAGCAGATGCGCAAGTTCCTGTCGGACCCGCAGGTCCACACGGTCCTGGTGGAGCGCTCCACGCTCAAAGGTGCGGCGCCGGCGCCCCCGCCGCGCTCCCGCCACACCCCCGCCGGCCGGGGCCCGGGGCCCCTTCCGGGTGGCGGGGAGGGGAGGGAGCGTCTGTGTCGCCGTCGCCCACAACAATAGGGTCGCTTTGTCTGCGCGGCCTCAAGATGGCCGAGTGGGGTGGAGACGGCGTCTCCCGGGCCGGGCGCGGGCGGAGGCCGCATCCCGGACTCCAGCGTCACATGAGCTTTTCGGTTTCGTTTTGCGCCCGGGCCAGGCGGCCTGCGGAGGGACGTGTCCGCGGCAGAGCCGTGCAGCCGTGGACAGCTGGGCGCCGGCCCTCGCGTGGCGGGGGCGGGGGCGGGGGCCGCCTGGCGTCTGGGCACCTGCTGTGCGGACCCCGCCGCCCGAGCGACAGGCCTGCGGGCGGGCGTCGCTTCTGGGGGCCGCGCGTGGCGGGCCCCGCTCGGTCCTCGCAGCCCGGTGGGTCTGGCCCCCCCCTCACACGCGAGGAAACTGAGGCCCGGGGAGCCACGGCCTCCAGCTAAGCCTCGTCCTTGGGGTGGACGCCGCAGCTCAGCTCCCTGTCCACTGCCCGTTGTCGCTAACCCTACCTTTGGATGATCCCAGTAATGCCCCTGTGACGTTCGAGTGTATTTGACAGATTTTCTTTTAAAAAGGGAGACTCAGGTTAGGCACCTAGTGAGGGGCGGGGGCGAAAGGTCTCCTCAAATGTTGACCCCCCAAAAGCAAGGCCAGGTTAGCCTGGGGAGGGGAGCTTGCCGTCAGGGGGCTGTTGCGCTGACGCTAAGGCCGCGGCACATGTGACAGCCCGCGGGTGGGTGCAGCGCTGTCCATGCGGAAACGCAGGGACGACGTCTAAGCAGATTTTAAGGTCGGTCCCAAGCGATTGTGCGTTGTCTGACGGTGTTCCCCAGCAAGCTGTTTATAGTCTCAGAAAGCCGTATGGACTGTCAGTAAGAACCCATGCTATCTGCCTCACCCCCACACACTGGTTTCTTTCTGATAATTTGTTTCTTTCAAAGGCTCTTCTTAACTCAGGCGATGCTTCATTGTAGCCTCTGTTTCTTCTGGAGGAGTGGAGGGTCAGAGACTGAAAGATTTTTCTTAGAGCCACATGGAATGTTGCAGCAAAGAAGCCATTGGGCGTATTTAGAGCATTAATGTATTAATGTCTAGGATTTTCTCTTACGTTTGGGTTTATGTTTTCCTGAGTGGCAATCCACTAGTTTAAAAAATAAATTAACTCACCTACTCTTTTTCAGAAAGAGTATATAGCCATCGTAGAAAATTTAAAGTATACAGATAACAGATAAAATTAAAACCACCTGGAATCCTTCAACCCAGATAGAAGCACTGTTCGCATTTTGGCGTCATTCTGGTCATTTTTCAATGAATACACATTTTATTACAGTACGTTTTAATCTGTTAAGTTAAATGTATTTTGAGTAGTTTGACCTTGACTAATTCTTGATCATATTTTCATTGCACAGTTTCCGTATTGAAATCAGCGATTTCTACTTTGGCTCTCAGTTTCTTTTTATGGAAAAAAATGTGTGTTTTCTCGATGGGCGTAGAAGCGAATATCCAGGCATCCAAATCTTGGCTCCATAATGACTTGCACTTTTGAGCGTTGACTAAGGAATGAGACAATCTAAAATTGAAATCCTACCTCATTCCTGCATATATAAAAATCCCTGAAGTATTTGTAGTAATCCAACCTGTCTGTAATTTATTTTTCACTTACAGAAATCTAAAGAAAGGCTTTGTGGTCCCATCAGTCCTGTAGCATTCTGGCTACACTAGCATAATTGAGGTAGAAGTACAGACCCAGGTCACTCAGTAGGAGGGCTTTCTCCTGGGTGGTTTTTATGGGTTAGCATTGGCATCTGTGCATTGAAGCAAAAGATGAGCAGCCAGTAGTAACTACAGTGAAAAGGTAGGCTTACATTATAATATGGAAAACAACTCTGAATTATTTAAACTGAATAAAGACCATCACCAACAGTGAAATCACATGATTTACTTAACGAACGGGAAATTCCTTTTATGCCCCTCCGCCTTTTTCTGGAAAGAATTTTCCAAACATTTGTAATTGAATATAGAAGCATTTTTATATGAAAAAAAAAAATATATATATATATATATATATATATGTGTGTGTGTGTGTGTGTGTGTGTGTTTGTGCATATATATTATATACATGTTTATATATTTATACATTTTTTTACCCCAAGCTAACCATAAACTGTTTTTTTGTTAAAGTACAGTATTCCTTAAAATGTAGAATGAAGGTTGTGAATTGACCGGTTTATTTTGCTAGGGAAGAGTTGGTGGGAAAGGAATGTTAAATTCCGGCTCCTTACTTTGAAGAGGAACCTTCTTTCTCTAATCGCTGGCCTGTAGAACATTGTTTTCCTCATGGTGTCCTTCTAAAATTATGACCGGGTAGGGCTCATTCTTTAATAGGCATTTCAGTGTTAATGATGTTTCCTAGCACTTCTTCCTGAAGTGCAGTTCTGGTTGTGTTTTATCCCGGGGAGAGGTTTATGGTGAAGGTGGACTGGTGGCTCCAGGACCTGCCTCTGCGTTCCAGCTAGTTGGTGACCAGGCTGGGATCCGGTGCTGTGGGTTTTGTTTGTAACACAAACCCAGGTAAAAAACTAACTTAGAGCTTTGAGACTGAAACAAGTGGCTGCTTTTAGTCAGTACTTACTCTCAGCTTAGAATTAGAGTTTTTCTTGATGTATAATATGGGGGATTTTACTTCTTCATTAGATGGCGAGGGACTGGAATGTGAAAGAAAACTAGTTTTTTAGAGCACTCAATTTCTCAGAGAGGATGGTGTGGGAAACTTGATGGGGAATTTTTTGATAGATTTTTTTAAAAATTATTTTTCTGAGGACTTAATTTCCCTAATGGACAAAGAAATGTAGTCGATTGATGACCGCAGAGCACTTGTTTCTGGTGTATGCTTAGCGCCCAGAATGGTTACTACGTTCACCGGAAGTTTTCTGTGACTCCGTACTGCCTTGGCACACTGGGCCCGGCGTCCAGCGACCTGCGTTCTTACTGTGTGTGCTGTCACCCTGTAGGCGGGCCGAACGCCCTGCTTAGGACAAACCAGTCTGCAGCAAGATTCGTTTGAATGTGCAGTATAGCATGGTAAACGAAATTTATATACAGCAAAGGGAAACCAGTCATCTCTTCTTTTTAAAAAGTAAAAGGATGGAAATTCTGTTCGCCAGCATCACGGAGGACCAGACTGGGAGCAGTGGAGAGATTTTAGCCCCACCTCCGGTGCCATGAGAGAGGAAACCGGAACCCAAGATTTTAAGATCCAGTTGGGGAAAAGAGGTTTTAAGTAGGATTCTGAAACCAAAAAGCCAAATTTCTCTGTTCAGTTCTTTGGTCTCCATTAAAGTAGGAGTGTTTGTTTTCATTTGTTTCGTATCCATTATTTCTTTTGAATTAGTAGTAGCCTTAAAAATATTAAATCATACGTCCCTTAGGCATCAGTAACTTACTAGATTTTTCAATTATTTCTCTTTTTTCTGTAAATACCAAGATTTACCCGTTTTACAGCATATACAAGTATTATGTGGGGTTTAACCCTCGCTTCATGTTCCTAACCATGTTACGTGGAAGTGTTCAGGTTGAAGAGAAAACTCAGACTTTCTCAGCAGCTTTTAGCCTTGTCCCAGAGCAGGGAGTGGGTGTGGCAGAGAAGTCACAGACCCTCAGAAGGAAGACGAAGGATGGACCTCAGGGTGACAGGAGAAAGCACCAGAGACAAGAAAGGGGGAAACTAAAGCAGCCACCTGCAGCAAAAGGGGAGGACATGTATGGCAGTGAGCAACCAAAATCTGTGGTGTTAGCCTACTTTTTATTTTAAAAGGGAAAGATGGAAGGTAGAGAACCAGGAACATGTAACCAGTGATTTGGTGGTGTGTGGGGGCAAAGAAAATGACTGGCTTCATTCGCTGGGTGGAGAAGAGACTTGCCCTGTGGCTGGGAGGGAAGGGAATGAGGGAATGACCACGGGTGCAGGGGGCCGGGCAGCCTCGCCTGGTCCTTAGCAGTTTGCTCTGTTCCTTTTCCAAGTGCACATTCATCGGACTTTGTGGAAATGCGCCTCTCGCCCCAGGAGAGGCAGCACGAGCCTCACTGTGACCGAATGTGCATCTTTTTTGATTTCATTAAAGGAGGCGTAATGCTCACCTAGTTCACAATGTAATGACACAAATCATTCGTAGTTTGCAATCAATCAGTCCTTCAATAGAAGTGTACGCAGATTAGTGCTAAATGACACTTGGAACATCTCTAAACACTTTGAACAGCTCTAGAAATTCTATGAACTCTCAGAAGTTAGCCAAAGAAACGTCCGCGGGTTGTGGGTATCAGTGTGGCTTGCAGCAGAGGAACTCATGAGGCAGGCCCAACACTTTCTGTCCTGGTCCTGGGTTCTTTGACTGTATTAACAGGCAGTGCTGGTCCGTTATGTATCGACCAGTAACTTCAGCAGCATTAGGAAAGTGACGCACACTTGACTGAAAGAGATGACCTGATAAAACGGGCAGGTCATATTTGTCTATAAGCCTCTAAACATAGCACGATCAGTAGCCTTCTTGTTATTAAGCCTTAACTGTCAAGTATCTTTTCTTCTTTGAATAATTTTTAATGTTTCTGCAGAAGTAGAATGTCAAAGTATTGTTATTTGGAAGAGGTAATCATTTACAGAGAGGCAAAAAGGGTACTTGATGGCAGTTTATAAAACAATAGCAGAGTTTCTTTAACTATATGAGAGTCAGACATATTCAGACTTCATTTGATCTCTATATTTATGGGGAATAAGCAGTTAACAGACGAATCCAAGGTGTATTCTATGACTGAGCGATAATGACCTGCGTGAATTATTGTCAGAGACACGTTAGACTGTTACCAAGCCGGGGAGCATGCCTTCTTGCGGCTCTGCATCTGAGGATTACGTCACTGGGTGTGCCTGGCTGGGCCGCAGTCCTGCTGCAGTGCCGGCTTCCTCCTGTGACACCACCTGGCGGGGTGCCCAGTCCCCAGCCCGTGTGCATTAGGAAGTACAGGCAGCCGGCACCTCCAGCCCGTGGGATTTCATTTGTGTAGATGATGAATCTTTATCTGAGAGGAAGAAATGATTCGAAGTTCACATTTTCAGTTATGTCAGTGATTTCCTTTGGGGATTACAGAATATTACTTTTATTTTCTACATATTGTTTGGGTGTTATTTTGATGGTGTATTTTATGTAAATTGTAGAATAGTATTATGAAAGTTCAGAAAATTGAGGGAGAAAATATTTCATAATTCCACCCCCCTGACAACTATTTTAGCTTGGCGGTATGTCCTGATACTATGTGTACTTGTGGTTGCATTTTATGGATTGCAGTTATATGCGTGGTTGGTTTCAGGCAGAATGATTTATCTTGTGGTATATCCACGTTTCAGTAGTGATAAAACTTAATTGATTTGATGAGTTGGTATTCTGTTTTTTAGTTAGTCATTATTTTGAAAAACAGCTTGTAAGTACCTGGCATACTAGAATGTTCTACCACCCTCTCCTCCCCTTCTAAAAATTAATACGAAAAACAATATTTTGGAAGAGTTATTGTCTTAGATATACTAATTGTGTGAATTTTGTATTTGTTTCATCTTACAGCTAATGAAGCAGATTAGCTTTTGCGCAGACCCCATACCCTCAGATTTCCTAGTTTTTAGCCCTTAAAGAAACTGTACAGACCACGTAATTTAATACCCCACTCCCTCTGCTGCGCACTTCACAGCTCACGAATTGGAAGCCCAGAGGCAGGAAAATCACTTTCCCAAGATCACTTAGCTAAGTCTGGTGCCTTGGCTGTTACGTGACAACAGAAAAGGGAGGCCAGCCCTGTGTATACCTTGTTGATTTCCTCCTTAGACAGTGACTTTGGCAAATGCAGGTGTCCCACCTGACGTGTCACTGCAAAGCTAACTCGACGGGAGCACTGAGGCATCCAGTGGGTTAGTGCTAGGTCTCCAGGCTTGGGGTACGTCCCATTCTCACACATTTTTAATTTTTCAGTTTTGATTTTTAACTATTTAGAAACTTTGTCTACATGTATCTTGAGCTGTCTTACTATTAAATTCATTAAGCTTTTTTAAATGACTGCTGTGTGTGGTGTTTGCTGTGTGGGATACAGCAGGGTCCCTGCCTTCCAGAAGCTCACTGCTGGGGAGAAAGAGACATCCATAAGAGGACCCCAGAGCAGGCCCTGAAAAGTGCCATAGGGGCAGAGGGAATGGTTAGGTGAATGCAGTTTGGTTTTTTGTTTGTTTCAATAACATTAATGATGCAGCTCTTTTTTTTAAATTTTATTGGGGAATATTCGGGAACAGTGTGTTTCTCCAGGGCCTATCAGTTCCAAGTCATTGTCCTTCAATCTAGTTGTGGAGGGCACAGCTTAGCTCCAAGTCCAGTTACTGTTTTCAGTATTAGTTGCAGGGGGCACAGCCCACCATCCCGTGTGGGAATTGAACCGGCAACCTTGTTGTTCAGAGCTCGCGCTCCAACCAACTGAGCCATCCAGCCGCCCCTCTGGGAGTTCAGCGGCAGCTCGTTGTCTTCAGTCTAGTTGTGGGGGGCGCAGCTCACTGGCCCACGTGGGACTCGAACCAGCGACCCTGTACAGAGCTCGCATTCTAACCAACTGAGCCATCCGCTGCCCCCTGAATGCAGTTTCTTGATAGCAGTTTTCTTGTTGGGGGTTTGCCCTGGGGGGCCTTGCTGAGGGAGGGGGCCGGCCATGTACTGGTGAGGACCCTGGGTTTGGAATCACAAACTTCTGAATTCTCACTTTGTCCCATTCCAGCTACATGGCAATTTATTTACATTCCTTACTTGGAAAACAGGCATAGTAACAGCCATGCCAGCCCCCATGGGTTAAAGGTGTGCCACACCTAAAGTACTTAGTAAAATGTCTGTCACATAGTAAGTGCTGAGTAAACAGCTGCACAGAACAGGCAGGGAGGTGGGTGGAGGTGACTTCTGTGTTTGGAGCACGGGTGAGACTGTGGGATGGCGCGGGCACAGCAGGCTGTAGGGGGCACCTCGCACTGCCCGGCCAGGCCCTGAGGTGGCACTTCTCTGCGTCAGCTCGGTTCACCCTCCTAAAACACTGGCCTGCCGGTGCTGCCCTGATTTACAGACAAGGAAACGGAGGTCAGAGCCGTTAACCACCTTGCCCAGGGTCATGCAGCGAAGAGGTGCCCCGTCAGAAAAAATGGGTAGAGCCAAGTCAGAGGGGTTTAAATGTCAGGTTGGGGGTGGGGTGAGCTAATCATTCTCTAAGCAGTTGATAAATTAAAAATTGGAAATGTTGACAGGGATTTGATGCAATATTTATTATGATTTGTAGAGGACGTTGGTGACGAAGGAGAAGAAGAAAAAGAATTCATTTCCTATAACATCAACATAGACATTCATTATGGAGTTAAGTCCAACAGGTGAGTAGTGTGAAAATGCCGTGATCTCGGGCGCTGAACTTGCCAGAATTAAATGTCAATCTTAATTGACTCAAACGAAGACATTAAGAAACACTCAAAAGATTTCTGCTCTCTAAATTCAGTATCTTAGCTTTGATTTCATATGTTCAAATTAAGAGGGTTTCTAAGTCAGTATACATTCTAAAATATTTTTACTTTTGTTGCCATGTCATGGTACCCATTTTAGGTTATCTAACAGCACTCAGATTATGTCTGGATTTTCATAATTATAAATAACTAGTAAACAAATAACTACAAATAACCAGTAAACATTCTTAAGTACATTTAGGATAAATCCCTAAACATTGCATTCCAGGTTCAGATGCAATGCGTCATTAAAGTTTTTAATACATGTTACCAGATTGTCCACCTTTCAGAAACATTGTGCCAATTTATACTCCGATAGACATATAAATTTAAATACATAAACGTTATAATCAATTCTGCATTGGCTTTTAAAACCTTTTTATTTTGAATAATTTCAATTCTTACAACAGAGGGACACGAGTAGTTTCTTGAACTACTAGAGAGCCATTATGAACATTTGCATCATTTTTTCCTGGACCATTTGAGAGTCGGTTACGGATAACCTGCCCCCTTCCCTACATGCTTCAGGGTATTTTCCTCAGAACAAGGACATTCTTGTTCATACAGGTATCAGTATAGGTGTCAACCTCAGGAAACGTAATGTTGGTATCACACTAGTCAGGGACAACACGTATTCAGATCGTCTCAGTAAGGTTCTTTACAGTGATTCCCCTGTGATCCGGATTCAGTTCTGTGTCTTTCTTTCTGTGTCTGCCTTTTTGTGTCTTTCATGACATTGACGTTTTTGATAAGTATAGACCAGTGGTTTTATAGAACGTCCTTCAGTTGGGTTTGTCTGATGTTTGTGCATGATTAGATTCAGTTTGTACATTTTTGGCAGGAATACTATTGCGACTCAGTTCCTTCTCAATGAAGTCAAGAAAGCCTCATTGACTCCTTAAATAATGCTAAGTATTATGTATAAAGTACTGGCCTGGGACCTGGAAAATTCAAATATTCATTTTCTTAAAGCTATTAATTCAACCACCTTTGAGCATCTGTTATGTGTATGATGTGGCAGTAGGTATGCAAAAAATGAAAGCTAGTTCCTGTTCCTAAGAAACTTGTGGTCTTTGGGGAATAAGAATGGTAGATACACAACTAATTGTAATAGTTGACAAAAATCTACCGTGAAACATGGAGATTAGAGAGACTGCTTCTGATTAGGGAAGGCCTTGCGGAGGAAGTAATGCTGGAACTGAGTTTTGAGGGTAACTGGAATTTCAGCAGATGAATATAGATTTCTTAAGCAAAAACACAAAAGCACATGACACAGTTAGAGAATGGGACATCTAGCTTAAGTAGTGCCTCAGGGTGGGGAAGGGGTGCGTAGCAGGAGACGGAGCTGGGAAAGGTGGTTTAGGCCAGGCTGTGGGGATCCTGGAATGCCCACTTGTCACTTTAACCTATTGGTGACTTTTGTTGTTCAAGCTGATATGTGACTTAGTGCCGTCAATGAATGCTACAGATTGTTATAAGATCACAGCTAAGCACATTGTGGCTCGTAACTTGCAGTTGCCAGGGAGGTCAGTTTTAGTGAGGCCAAGATTAAATTTAACCAAGATATGGGACAAATAACTGCCTGGTTTCATGGTCACATGCTATAACCATAACCTTGATTTGATAGTTCTCATGGAAGTAAATGAATAAAGAAAAAGGAGCAGTATATTTCACTATTAGAAAAGCAACAGTTTATTCATAATAAGATTTTTCAACTAAAACATTCATATGAATTTTTAGTTTGTATGTGACACAAAGAAGGCTGCAGTTGTTAAGACTGATTAGGAATGAGACTTCTTATTCTAATTTCTTCTTGTGCTTTCTTTTAGCTTGGCGTTCATTAAACGTACTCCAGTAATTGATGCAGACAAACCAGTGTCCTCCCAGCTCCGAGTTCTTACACTCAGTGAAGACTCACCGTATGAGACCTTGCATTCTTTCATCAGCAATGCGGTGGCCCCCTTTTTTAAGTCCTACATCAGAGAGTCCGGCAAGGCAGACAGGTAAAAACTGTTTCTGGTTGGTTTGGATCGTATTTCGCTTAGTGTTTACAAGACACTGGGAGATACAAAATTCAGGAATTGGGACGGTAAAGCTAACAAGCCAAGAGGGTATAAATCCACTGCATTAAAAAATGTATATTATTACTACTTGACCTAAAATAAGAGCATCTCTTTGGAGGCCAATAGTGCACTCAGTTTGGAGGTATTTCCTATCTTTTTAGGGATGGTGATAAAATGGCTCCTTCAGTTGAAAAAAAGATTGCAGAACTTGAAATGGGACTCCTTCACCTGCAACAAAATATTGAAATTCCAGAGATCAGCCTGCCAATTCATCCAATTATTACAAATGTTGCAAAACAGTGTTATGAACGTGGAGAAAAGCCAAAAGTTACCGACTTTGGAGATAAGGTTGAAGACCCAACTTTTCTCAATCAGCTACAATCTGGAGTTAACCGCTGGATCCGAGAAATTCAGAAAGTAAGAGCACAGATTGAAAGTATCGTGTACAATGTTTCGTTCTTTGCTGTCTGTGAGCAAACTGGTCCCAGATTCTGTCAGTGAGGTCAGTTCTGCGGTGACTATTAGCCGTGCTACTCTTGGTCCTGGGGGAGCCCCACAGAGGACTGACACGGGCCGGGGGTGTGTGTGAGATTGTGTACTTACTAACCCTGACGGTGCTCATCTCAGCCATCTCATACCTTTGATTTCAACAAGTTAAACCATTTACAAGTTACAGGGAAGGAAATCTACTTGAAATATAAACAATGCAATTAAATTGTGATGCATGTGTTTAGTTAATGATACTTATTCTATCTTTGTTTAAATAGTAAATACTCTTGAATGTTATTTTTTCTTTAAAGGTTACTAAACTTGATCGAGATCCTGCCTCAGGAACTGCTTTACAGGAAATTAGTTTTTGGCTGAACTTGGAACGTGCGTTATATCGCATACAGGAGAAACGAGAGAGCCCAGAAGTTCTCCTTACTCTGGATATCTTGAAACATGGCAAGCGTTTCCATGCCACCGTCAGTTTCGACACTGATACAGGTGAAAACTAGAACTAATAATCTGGTCAAGTAATTAATCTGGCTTTTGTGAGATCTTACTGATAATTTAGATGAAAATGAACAGATTCACCATCTTTCCTGACCCGTTCCTCTCTTGCATCTGTCTCATCCCCTCCTCCCCCCCAGTTCTAGGTAATGGAAATGACTTTTCCACACCCCTCCCTTCCCTTCAGGGCTTTTGAGAACATGAGCCAGTTTCCAGGCCTGAGTATAGAGAGCCTTGGGAGTTTCCCTCCTGTTCCTAGTTCCTTGGTTCCTTGAGCAGGCTGCGCTTTCTTAGTGTGAAGTCGCTGTGCTTCTGCCAGTCCAGGCAGGAAGATGGTTTACATTAAGCAGAAGTTACTTGGTGCGCAGGACTGTGGAAGGAGAGCAGCCACTACTTACTTTCTCTTCCTCCTTTGACCTGCCCTTCCCGTGCTCTCCGCCTTCCTCCCTGCTCTGAAAAGTGGGTGAGGGGAATTTAGTTTCCCGCCTGGGTGACAGTGTGAGTGACGCTGCATTAGCACACAGTAGGCACACGGACGTTGGAACAACCTGGCACGGTTAGCATTTCTGTACCACTCCGTGCCCACAGAGATGTGTTGGAATGAGTAGGCAGGGCTGCGGTAGTTGTCGTGTTCTTTTCCTTTCCTGCCAAAAAAGGCATGGTGCCCACGTTTTAAATGTTAGAGGAAGTTCCGGGTGGAAAGTGCCCTGTTACATTGGTTACACTGCACACCTTACCTGGGCATTCACTGGGGCTGAAAAGTATATCTTGACTTTTTTTTGTAATACCTCTGAAACCTTTATTTCCTTCCTAATACATTTTTTTTTTTAATCTAATATCAGAGGAAATAAAAAAACAGACTGGGACCCAGGTGCTTCGTGATTCTGTGTCCATAACACACTCACCTACTTTGAGCCATGGGTATATAATTTAAATTTTAGTGTGTTTAAGGAAGATAAAGTTCTAGTTTTTCTAAACTCGGATAATATAGAAAGCAAAAGAAGATGAAATGGGAGGATACCACCCACAGCCTTTAGTGTGTACGAGTTGACTGATTCGCTTTGAAAAGCAAAAAGGAGACCACACTAGGACCCGCCTGTTAAAACATGGGTTTGTTCTCAAATATCAAACCATTTCTGTCACTAAATCTTCTATAACATCAAAACGTCAATTGTGAGGATACGTTTTAGTTTACTCACCCAGTATTAAGTCTGTATGGAGTATCCTTTTACTACCTTATATCCTTGTATTACCCTGTTTTTTTTCCAAAATTTTATTGGGGACTATTGGGGGACAGTGTGCTTCTCCAGGGCCCATCAGCTCTAAGTCGTTGTCCTTCAATCTAGCTGTGGAGGGCGCAGCTCAGCTCTAAGTCCAGTCGCCGTTTTCAATCTTAGTTGCAGGGGGCGCAGCCCACCATCCCATGCGGGAATTGAACTGGCCACCTTGTTGAGAGCTCGTGCTTTAACCAAATGAGCCATCTGGTCACCCCTACCCTTTTTTTTAATTGAGGTGAAGTTGACATGTAACATTATATTATGGTTGTATTACTCTATGAACACTGTTCACTGTTTCTCTGTTAAACTAGGTCTCAAACAGGCTTTGGAAACTGTCAATGACTACAATCCTCTGATGAAAGATTTTCCTCTGAATGATTTGCTGTCTGCCACTGAGCTGGACAAAATCAGGCAGGCACTTGTGGCAATTTTCACCCACCTGAGAAAGATCCGAAACACAAAGTATCCCATTCAGCGGGCGCTGCGTTTGGTGGAGGCCATCTCAAGAGACTTGAGTTCTCAGTTACTCAAAGTGCTGGGCACTAGAAAACTGATGCATGTCGCTTATGAAGAATTTGAAAAAGTACGTTTTCATATATCAGAAATTTACCTCAGGGCGTTGAGGAGAAACCATGCTCTAATAATAAGCTTGCTTTCTTGAATTACATCCTAGGTTATGGTCGCATGCTTTGAAGTTTTCCAGACTTGGGATGATGAATATGAGAAACTGCAGGTGTTGCTGAGAGACATTGTCAAAAGGAAAAGGGAAGAAAACCTGAAGATGGTGTGGCGGATCAACCCAGCCCACCGGAAGCTGCAGTCCCGCCTCGACCAGATGAGAAAATTTAGACGCCAGCACGAGCAGCTGAGGGCTGTCATCGTCAGGGTCCTGAGGCCACAGGTAGGACTCCCGTTCTAAAAATTCCTACAGTCAGCGTTTTAATGATGCACGCTTTTTTGTTTTCAAGAATTAGCTAATTGTTTCTATTTTGCACTGTTAAGTACTTCTTCAGCTTTATTTCCATCCTGTCACTGTCATCTTTGCGATCGAGTAATTGTGTTTTGTACTATTTCAATCCAAATCTTTTTAACGTTCTGTGCACATTTATTCCCACCCCCAAATTTCATGGACTCTAGAGCCAGACTTCTTGGTTTTTAAACTGTGATTCCACCGTTTAACTAGCTATGTGACTTGGACACAGTATTTAACCTTTTCTCCAGATTCCTCATCTGCAAAATGGGGATAATAATTGCATGTGTTTGAGATTTATTGAAAGAATTAAATGACTCATTTTCATTGTACCTGCTTTTTTTCTCTTTTCTTCACCAGTGCTTTTCTTCTCTTAAAAAATCTAGTCCAGAAATATAAGATGGATTGAGATATGTAGGTAGAGGAATTGATAGAGAGATATATGATAAAGCCAATACATAGCAAATGTTAATTGACTGAATGTTAATTATAGACCCTAGGTATGGGGTATAGGTGTTCAGACTGTAATGCTTTCAACCCTCCTGTGGTTTGAAAGTTTTGTAATAAATTGTTAGGGGGGTATCCAATCTAGAAATCATGCCATCTAGGAAGATCCATTTACAGATTGGGGTGCTTACTGTTCAGGGTTGAGTAATTGTTGATAACGAATCCTCAGCATGTCTTCACTCTGTGTGGTACTAATGTACGTGCACGTGTACGGGGGCTGGCTTTTAATGTTTGACACGCGAGAATTTGAGGCTCGTGCTGACTCCCAGCTTAGGGCTCCTTAGCCCCTCTTGCATGTATCTCTGCTCATGTATCATTTTCTTAAAGAGCTTTGTATATTTTCTTTCTGTTTTTTAAATCACGTGGTACACAGCCTTTCTGTCAGTAAAGTTGTATAAATCTATGAATGCGTATGTTTTTAGTGTGTTTTATTGGCATGTTTAGTCAGTTCATGTATGCATATGTTTTTAGTGTGTTTTATTGGCATGTTTAGTCAGTTCATTCAGTATAACTACCGATGTGGTTGTATCCAGATGTGCCGTTTCCTGTTTGTTTCCCACCCACCTCATTTTTCTTGTTCCGCTGTTTTCCGGCTCCCTTCTTTTATGTTAGGTTTAGTGTATCATTTTAAGTTCCTCTCTAGACTTGTAGCTATATGTCTTTGAATTTTTTTTTAGTGATTACTCTTGGGATTACAATATGCATCTTTAATTATGACAAAATCAATATTGACTTCCAGTAGAATATAAGAACCTCGTACCTGTATAGCTGTTTCCTTCTGCTTGTCATATGTACACTGGGGAAATAATTCTATTCTTGTCACATATGTTACATCTGTGTCTGTTAGAAACCCAACAATACAGTGTTGTAAGTTTTGTTTTAAACGGTCATACACATTTTCAAAAAATTAGGAGAAGAAAAGAAAAATAATACATATATTCTTTTATATTTGTCCACATATTTACATTTTCAAATTCTCTTCATTCCTTCCTGTGGGTCTGAGTTAGTGTCTGGTGTCTTTTCCCTTTAACCTAAAGGAATTCCATTAGTATTTCTTGTTCCATGGTTCTGCTGGCAACAACAAATTTCCTCATTTTTTGTTTATCAGGAAAGATATTTCACTTTCATATTTGAAGAATAGTTTCACTAGATACAGAATTCTTGGGTGACAGCAAGTTGTAAGTCTTCCCAGATTTTCATTCTTACAGGGCTCCCTGGGGTCTCCTGTGTGGATATAATTTCCTAGCTCAGCCATTCTCAGGCTCTCTCATTTCCAGAATCTACCCTTCAAACTCATTGCTATTCTGCTCCCCCCAGCAAAGCTGCAGGTTTTCCTGCCTGAGCTCGGGGATGGCAGCACCTCTAGGCAAGAAGGTGTTCTCACTTTGTTGTGAGCGAACACTTCTCAGGTTGTTGGCTGCCTTTGGTTCTTTCCATTGTCCTGAAAAGGTCGTTTTTAAAAACTTTTATGCAGTGTTTGTTGTTACATTATCATTACCAGGAGTCTTCATAATGTTTTAAATGCATAAATTAAAATGGATAAGTTTGCCAACAGTTAGCAATAGTTTTGAAATTGTGATCGAGTAATCCTTGTGCTCCTCTGTGAACACACAAAATAGCCACGGGCCTACTACTGTTATTTTGAGGTAGTGATGGGCATACACAGGCTCTCAGGATATGTACAACTGGAATGTGATGGGGAAGAACTGATTGTGCCAAAGTCAGGCACTGCGAACCACTGGGACTGTGGCCTGCATTCGTAGGTGGAGGCAATGTTACGTTGTAGTTAGGGGCTAGTGAAATAATGATTTTCATTTTCCCCCAAATTCTCAGTCTGTCTAAAGGGCATCTGTAGACCCCAGGTCAAGACCCTGCCTGGCTTTCTAATACTGTGGGAGCGTGGGCGTGCGGCACGTGCGGAAGTGTAGCACTTCCTGCCGGAAAGACCATGTGTTTACCCGGTCCTCTCTGGTAGAACTGAAGAGAGGTTTCTTATGTTATTAGAGCACTTTACCTGTCCCTCTGCTGTGTAGTTATGGGTTAGAATTTAAGGTACCATGGGTTAGAATTTAAGGTTTTTAAAAATCAAAAAGGAAGATGGATACTGAGTTTGTACGTAGCACTCCTATGAATTACTGAGCTTTCCAATGCAGTTTTAATTGTCAACTAGACATTGAAAAGGGAAGTGCCCAAAACCCAGGTTTTGACACATGTTAATTTAGCTTCTTAAGCAATGAAACTGCATTGTCAGAAGACCTGTACATTGCAGAGTTAGAATATACTCTAGTGTTTAATTGGGCTTTGTTGAGTTGTGGTTACAAAATGTTTGACTGACAACCTCTGTAGCTGACAGGTAATTTTGTGTGATGTGTGCTACGGGTGCACCACAAAATAAGAATCTTCGCTTGGTGACCTCTTTGGTTACATATCCTTCTCTTGTAGGTCACAGCAGTCGCACAACAGAATCAAGGAGAGGTACCCGAGCCCCAGGATATGAAAGTGGCTGAGGTTCTCTTTGATGCTGCCGACGCGAATGCTATTGAGGAGGTCAACCTGGCGTATGAGAATGTCAAGGAGGTCGACGGGCTGGATGTGTCCAAAGAAGGCACGGAGGCGTGGGAGGCTGCCATGAAGAGATACGACGAGAGGATTGACAGGGTGGAGACGCGGATCACTGCCCGCCTGCGGGATCAGCTCGGCACCGCCAAGAATGCCAACGAGATGTTTAGGATTTTCTCCAGGTTCAACGCGCTGTTTGTCAGGCCTCACATCCGCGGCGCCATCCGCGAGTACCAGACCCAGCTAATCCAGCGTGTGAAAGATGACATCGAGTCTCTTCACGACAAGTTCAAAGTGCAGTACCCGCAAAGCCAGGCGTGTAAGATGAGCCACGTGCGTGACCTGCCGCCCGTGTCAGGCTCCATCATCTGGGCGAAGCAGATCGACAGACAGCTGACCGCCTACATGAAGCGCGTGGAAGACGTCCTGGGTAAGGGCTGGGAGAACCACGTGGAGGGCCAGAAGCTGAAGCAGGATGGCGACAGCTTCCGCATGAAGCTCAACACCCAGGAGATATTTGACGACTGGGCCCGGAAGGTCCAGCAGCGGAACCTGGGCGTCTCGGGGCGCATCTTCACCATCGAGAGCACTCGGGTTCGGGGCCGCTCTGGAAACGTCCTCAAGCTCAAGGTTAACTTCCTTCCTGAGATCATCACACTTTCCAAAGAAGTCCGAAACCTCAAGTGGCTTGGTTTCCGAGTCCCACTGGCAATTGTGAACAAGGCTCACCAAGCAAACCAGCTCTACCCATTTGCCATCTCACTGATCGAGAGCGTCCGCACTTACGAACGGACCTGTGAGAAGGTGGAGGAGCGGAACACCATCTCCCTTTTGGTCGCCGGCCTGAAAAAGGAAGTGCAGGCTCTGATCGCAGAGGGCATTGCGCTGGTGTGGGAGTCCTACAAACTCGATCCGTACGTGCAGCGCTTAGCAGAGACTGTCTTCAACTTCCAAGAAAAGGTGCGTTCTGAGTTCCTCTCCTGTGTCCAGGAGGGAGCCAAACAGTCACAGCTAACTCACTTAGCGCTTAACTAACTCACTTAGCACTTAACTAACTCACTTAACTCACTTGTTCTCCCGTACAAGGCGTGTGTGACTGACGGAGCACCAGGCCATGTGAGCTGAACGGAGAAGGGGCTGTTTGATGGGGTTGGGCTTTGGGGAGGCCGTTCAGCAACAACACCCTGATTTAGAAGCCAGTGGAGAAGTGACAGACACCGGAGTCTGACAGGAGGAGAGCTTTATTACAGATAAAGCTGCGTGGAGAACGTGGCTCTGGGTCTGCAGCCATGGCGCTTGCTGTCGATCCACCCCAGACCTAGGCTTCCTCCTGGGCTCCAGGGCAGCTGGACAGTTGTCAGCCTGCTGGCCCCGCGCCTGCCACTGCAGACAGACCAGCATGCGAGCGTCCGGTGCACAGTTTACTTCCTGCTCCTGACTTAACAATCAGAGGTCGCCTTTCCCAGGAGCAGGAGGGAGTGAGGGGGAGAAGCTGGCAGTTTTCGTACGTTTCCCTTCCCTCTCAGCCCAACAAATGGGATTAGCTGTTTATGGAAGGCTTCTCTACTTAGAGCATTTGTTAGTTAATTGAGAAGAATGTACATAAGAATAAAGGGGTAGAGTGACAAGGTGTTTTAAATATTAAATGTACCTTCCTTTAGGTGGATGACCTGCTGATTATCGAAGAAAAAATTGACCTGGAAGTCCGTTCCTTGGAAACGTGCATGTACGATCATAAGACTTTTTCGGAGATCCTGAACAGAGTCCAGAAAGCCGTGGACGACCTGAACCTGCACTCCTATTCCAACTTGCCCATCTGGGTCAACAAGCTAGACATGGAGGTCAGTCGGGGCTTGTCACCAACGCTGCCTTGCACTGTCCTCCTGTCAGCGTAAGGCTGGGACCTCCTTCTTGAGCTTATTAGTTTGTCCCTGAAAAGCAGTTATCAATGATGGTTTAGTTTCTCCTCAGAAATCTCATTTAACTAGTAACGATAGAGCTCAGCTGTCGTACTAGCAGTACTCACGTCTGTTCCAGGTTGGAGGCAGGCAGGGAGCTATGAGGGAGGAGAGAGCGTTCTCTGTATTCCTGGGTATGTGACAGCCTCCTGCTTGGGCCTCCCTGCCCTTCTCATAATTTAGGTTGTCCTTCCTGGCCCCCCTCCAGGCATCCTCTGATAACCCTGCTCCTCTCCACCACCCAATTAAAAAAGAAATACTCGATGACAAAAACCTCTTAGACGTGTGTGGGGAGGGGGGAAGAGTGTGTGTGTGTGTGTGTGTGTGTGTGTGTGACAGACACACGCATACATAACCGCGCCTCATGGCTTGCTTGTTGGTGGATGTAAGAGAGTACACCCCTGACGAGTCTCAGGAAGGATATCTTAGGGCTGAGGTGACCCAGTGGACAGGTGGTAACTGGTCAGTTCCAAGCCGTTTGTGATTCACAGGTTTTCTCTTCCTTTCCCTTTTAAAATGGCTAAGTTGCAATGTGTCCACATAATGGACACTAACAGTGAAAGTTAACAAACCCCACTCTTGAATCCACTGAACTTCCCCTGTTGTTCTCATAGCTGCCCTTACAGCATTTCCAGGATGGTTGTGTGGCCCAAGGCAGACTCTTCACAAAGACTGTAATACACATGTTCTGTTTGTAGGAAATTTGCTTGTCTCATTCTAGATCAGAGAGAAGATTTTGTTGTTTACTTGTTCAGAGAGAAAGTGGTTACTATGTGTGGTAACAGATGTGATCATTTTGCATTATATACAAATGTTGAATCATTGTGTTGTACACCTGAAACTAATGTAATGTAATGTCAATTATACCTCAGTCAAAAACAAAAAAAGAAAATGATTTAATCTCTGAATTACAGTTTTCTAGTTTTATTTCTGAGGCTGCCAGGAAAACACTTTTATTTTGTAAACTTTTTATCATATTAAACAGATATCGAGACCTTAACTATATCTGACTGTGTCTCCACTTGGGAGGCTTGGTGACAGCCCACAGGTGGAGACAGTCAGCTAACAGAGAGCAGGAGTCTGAGGCCCGGAGAAAACGACGGAAGTGAGACTGAGAATAGCAGGGCGGGGGGGTGTAGTTAGTAATTTTATCTTTGCCCTGAAACCTCTATTTTATGTGCTCTGTGAGCTAACTTGTGGAGGAATCTCTATTTTTCAACGTAACTTTCTCTGCAGATTGAAAGAATATTGGGCGTTCGCCTGCAAGCTGGCCTGAGAGCTTGGACCCAGGTGCTTCTGGGACATGCCGAAGATAAAGCTGAAGTTGACATGGACACAGACGCTCCACAAGTCAGTCACAAGCCCGGAGGGGAGCCCAGGATCAAAGTGAGTCTCCCCACAGCGGCTCACTTGCAAGTCAGTAAACTTCTCCCCCTAAAAGGTACCCATGAAAAGGCCACTTCACAGTGGAGAAACCTGACAGACACCACCTTTCCCAGGTGACCAGGTCAGCAGCACCCACGCTGTGGGGAGTAAGGAGGAGGGCCCTACACCTCTGTGGGCTTTCTCCCTAGATCTTTGCACCTCGTTCTAGTCAGGAGCGAAACATCAGACAAATCCAGATTGAGGTTCATGCTACAAAACCCTTGTCCAGTACTCCTCCCAAGTGTCAAGGTCATGAGAAAGACAAGGAAAAAGTGAGGACCTTCACCGATTGGAAAGGATTAAGGAGTTGTGGCAGCTGTGATGCGGTATTCTGGATTAGATCCTGGGAAATCTGACGAAAGCCTGTATTTTAGTATCAGTGCTAGTTGCTTGTTTTGACAATTGTACCACTATGACGTGTTCACATTAGAGGCAGGTGATGACGGGTATATGGCAACTTTTTGTGCTTTCTTTGTAACTCCTATGTATAAGTCTAAAATTATTTCAAAAGCAAGTTTTTAAAAATGAAAAATATATTTACCTGGAAGAAAAATCTCTGCTTCCCAAGTGTATGTGCAAGAAATCATTTTGAGAACTGAACATAATCTGCCTCAAGTAGAATTTCAAATTGACACCAAAATGTCACTGTTTACGTGAAAATCTAAATCAGAGTCTTGTGAAAGAATGCAGTAATATCACGGTGGTCACCACATTGGACAGCAGTCGTTTCCCAGCCACCAGTTTCCCATTCGTGTGAAGAAGTTGTCGGTCAGAGCCTAGCAAGCTTTCTAGAAAATTCTATTCAAACTGCAAGGAGGCCCTGTCTCCTGATGTGGGCGGTGGTTTTAAATATGTCCACAGTGCAGTAAGTCAGTAAGCCCCGCAGTGTGGTGTGTAGTTCACAGTGTTTGTGTTCCATTTATCAATAGACAGGTCTCAGAGAACTGCCAGCAGACTTTGATCTGGGAGAAACGTTTGGCTTTTTTTCCTGACTCAGACTTTACATTCTCATTTTCTCTTAATGCTTGAAAAATATTTTCACTTTGAATATTAGATATTTATCCCCAGACTATTCTTTGTAAAATACTGAGATGCGGGAAAGCAAGGGGGTGAGTATCTGAGTGGTATGATCTGTGGAGGCTGGGTGGGAATCCCTGATTGGCATAAAGCACTGGCAGGTGGCACAGAGCTCACTGGACTCACCCCTGCCTTATGCAGCACGTGTGTGACAGCCAGTGCCGCCTCCTGTCACTGCATCAGTGGCACGGGGCTCTCGGGGCTCGAGGTCATTGTGTCAGAATCATGCACATCAGATCAGATGGTGCCTTATTGAGCACCCAGGCACAGGGACCACGAGAGAGAGACCTAAGTAGTGCCTGCCCTCTGACTTCTCATCCCTCGGGGCGGGCCACAGAGCACAACCATGAAAGTGTACATAGAGGTGACAGACCTTATGCTTCACACTGAAGTCGTTTCATAGTTTAAAAAGTGTTATGCATCCAACCCGTTTTGTTGAAATAGATTGCTAACTAAGACGTGCAACCTTCTTTGCAGAATGTCGTTCATGAGCTCAGAATAACCAATCAGGTCATCTATTTGAATCCGCCAATTGAAGAATGCAGGTACAAGCTGTATCAGGAGATGTTTGCCTGGAAGATGATTGTGCTGTCTCTCCCCAGGATCCAGAGTCAGAGGTACCAGGTGAGCCTGCTGCCCCCCTTGCCCCCAGGCTCCGTGACCGCACCTCTGCCGGCCATTTAAGTGCAGCTCTGGCTGTGTCGTTTCACACCCAGACTCCAGGCTCAGCATCCCAGGAAAGCTAGAAGAAGCTGTGTGACCTGACGTTACTTCCCCAAATAGTTGTATTTGCAGCTCTGGTCTCAGTGTCCCTTAGCAATCCCCTCCATGAGTTTCTTTGGGAATTTTAATTCCTGCTTCTTCCCCCCCGCCCACACACATGCTTTTAATTATGGAAAATTGCACACATACACAAAAATAGAGGGCATCATAGGAGTTCACATCACCCTACTATTTTTTTTATCAACCTGTGGCCAATTTTGTTTTATTTGTATTCCCCTCCATGCCCCCCCACTGTATTTTTTAAAAGCAGATTCCATATATAATATATTCTATTAGTGTACTTACTTCTAGAGCAAAAGAAAACTCAAGACCGTTCTGGGCGTCTAGGGAACACTACTTTTAAACAGGACCAGTGGTATTTAAATAAAGGATTCCACAGCCTCTGCTTTAACAGGTTCTTCTAAAGAATAGCGATCCTGGTAGGAAGCACATCTCTTTGCTTGGAGCATAATCTCAGCTCCTTTCAGAGTTTTCTGAGGTACCATCTGGCCGTGGCTTGCAGTCTCGGCAGTGCGTGGCCCAGAACTTGGAGTGTCCGGCTAACCGGAACAGAGCTGTGAGTGGTTCCTGCCCCTTGAGGAGTCGGTGCCAGCCTCAGGACGTTTCTGGTCATATCTGTCCTGCCCTGAACTCACTGCTGAGTTTCTCTGCATTGTTCTCGTTCATCTCCAGATGTAACGAACTAAAGCCAGCCCCTCTGCTTGTGCACTCACCCCATCTCCCTCATTCTGTCTCTCAGTTCTTCCCTGTCTTCTGACTCTTCATGTCAGCGAATAAACTTGACCCTGTCCCTCTGCAGCCATGTGATTTCTCTGCTCCTCTTGGTAGCAGACAGCTGCTCCAGCCCCTGCCCCTCAGGCGAGTGCCCACTGCTCCGCCAGCACTGTCTGCTCAGTGTCCCCGGGGCTCCCCCCTGCTGGTGTGTGGCTCCTTAGTCCTGGAGAACGGTTAGCTACAGATCCCACAGGGTGTGCGCTCACCGCTCCTCGATACACTGTTTTTGCTCAGCTTCCCTGGTTTTCTCCCACCCCACTGGCCGGTCGCCTTTACTGCTTCTTCTCTGGCTCTCCCTCCTCCCCACCTCTAAATATTCAGTGCCCTCCACCCCCGAGCACTGTGTCTCATCCAGTCTGTCGACTTTCAATGCCAGCTGTGTGCCAACAACTTCTGTTCACATCTCCAGCCTGCGTTGACCCTGAACTCCATACCTGTCCGCAGTTGCCTCCTTGGCATCTCCACATGACCATCTGAGAGACGTGTCAAAGTGAAGGTGTCTCTCCAATCCGCCTCCCTCAAGTTTGTTCCTTCCCGGTCTTTCCTTTCCCATCCTTTGAACCCACTTGGGCCAAAAATCGTGGTGTCATCCTTGACTTCCATTGTCTCTACTTTCAAAATTCACTGCAATTTACTTCTTACCACATTCACTGCTAAGGTACCATCATCCCTCACTTGGATTATTAGAATTTCTTCTTGATTGGTCTCTCTGTGTCTGCTTAGCCCCCAAAAATCTATTTTCAACACAGAAGCCAGAGTAAGTCTTAAGTTGCATGTTGATCCTGGCAGCGCTCTTCAGAGGCCATTACTGGCTAGCTGGGCCCCACGTCGTAGCCTGCTTCTTGCATCTCTGACTTCAGCTCTTGCTTCTCCCTCGCTGGCTCCGGCCACCCTGGACTCTTCTCATCCTCACACGTGCCAGGCAGACTCTTGTCCTTGGGCTTTGCACTGAGTGATCTCCTCTCAGAATCCCTGGTGGCAAATACTCATAGACTCCCTCCCTCGTCCTGGTCTCTGCTCACATGTCACCTCAGTGAGGCCTTCCCTGACTTCCCCATTTAAAATATGGCCCCCCCCAACCCTCTACTCCCTGCCCCCCTCTTTGCTGCTTTTTCTCCATGGTACTTTTTCTGTATATTGTGCATTTCTCTTAATTGTCTCTCTCCTCCCATAAAACATAAGTCATAAGTCAGTGTGAACAGAGATTTTTGTCTGTTTATTGTTCCTACAACAGTGCCTGGCACATAACAGGCAGTCAGATTGTTGAAGCAAATGATTGTCGTGGGTTCCGTCTTCCGGGTTGGCGTAAGTCTTTGGCCATGGTATTGCACATTCTCAGACATCACCTCTCAGATGAGAGGATCAGGCCTCCCAGGTCTGCTCTGGGCGCCATGCTCTGCTCCTTAGGCTGGGCGTGAGCATGTGCCGAGGGGGAAGCCACATCTTCTAGCTTGTGGTTGATTTGATGAGTTTATCTAAGTAGGCCTCTGGTTACTTGTGATGGGGTAAGAGGGTGTTATCCCTTGCGCGCCATTTTTATTGGGGACTGTTCTTTCAGTTCATTTTAATAAGTGGGTGGTGACTTAGATTACCACCTGTGTGCACACCACTCACGTTCATCTCTGGCTTTGCTTGGTTAGGTGGGCGTGCATTACGAATTGACTGAAGAAGAGAAGTTCTATCGGAATGCTCTGACACGGATGCCTGACGGCCCCGTGGCCCTGGAGGAGTCCTATTCTGCAGTGATGGGCATTGTAACTGAAGTTGAGCAGTACGTCAAGGTGAGAGGCCCCCGTTTCACTCAGTATGCCGGGTAGCGTATGTGAGACACAATGGATATGGAACTAAAAGGTCTTGACTGTATGTAATAGGTGTCACTGGATAATTGCTACTTGAAAGCAAAGTGAACCGTAGGACAAATCTGGGCTATTAACGATCATTTTGGAAAATTGTAAATTGCATTCTTTTTCTGATACGATAATTCTCAGAATTTCAAGTGAGAATTTTTCTAATGATCAATGAACGTGAACTTTTTAAACAGACTATGACTATCTAAATGTTCTATAGAAATGAAAGTTAAACTCTGCTGTTTGACTGTTTTCTTCTCTGCAGGTTTGGCTTCAGTATCAGTGCCTATGGGACATGCAAGCCGAAAACATCTATAACAGACTCGGGGAAGATCTCAACAAATGGCAAGCTCTCTTGGTTCAGATAAGGAAGGCCAGAGGGACTTTCGACAACGCGGAAACCAAGAAAGAGTTTGGGCCAGTCGTCATAGATTATGGCAAGGTGAGCTCTGCGGTCTTAGGAGAGGTGTCGAGCTCGGGAAGTTGAAGTGGAAACAGCCTGCAAGAAAAAAGTGACCCTCTGTTGCCATGTGCTCACTCACTTGCAGGTGCAATCGAAGGTGAACTTGAAGTATGACTCTTGGCATAAGGAGGTTCTCAGCAAATTTGGGCAGATGCTCGGCTCGAACATGACCGAATTCCATTCCCAGATCTCCAAGGTGAGGCGAGGCAGGGTTTCAGCAGCATAACGAGGCTGCTGACAAACCTCGGCTCCAAGCTGAACCTCCTTCCGTGCTCTCTCTGGACAGTCTCGCCAGGAGCTGGAGCAGCACTCGGTGGACACGGCCAGCACCTCGGACGCCGTCACCTTCATCACCTATGTGCAGTCTTTGAAACGGAAGATCAAGCAGTTTGAGAAACAGGTTGAGGTGAGCTCTAGGAACAGTGACAATTCTCGCTGTCCCCCCTGTAGGCACTGCTCACAGGTCACCTCTTGTAACCACCTGATCGACATGCTCGTTCAGGGGCAGGGGCTGACATCCTGGGCTGCATGTTCTATCAGCGCTGCAGGTTCTCCCTACGCACACCAGGGTCTGAGGACCACTGCTTTTATCTTTTAAGCTCTTTCAGTTTAGTTATGGATCTTGAAGTTATCAGACTTGGATTTCCTTTTTGCTGTTTGCAGTGGGGGGCGAAGTACAGATGTGGTGTGCATAGCTCCTCTCCAGAGCCTTCTGGATGCAGCTAGAGCAGTGAGGCCTCGCCGGCCGGCTCTCAGCACACTGCCTCTGACCACAGTGCTCGGGACGGGAGGTTTCTGGACAAGGGAGGCGTATTGATATTCTCTATTCGGTAGCCAGTATTGCATGGGACACAGAGCAATTCCTGTTGTTACAGAAGAACAGAAGTGTTTATCTTTTAACTCTCAAAGCTCTACCGCAATGGTCAGCGCTTGCTGGAAAAGCAAAGGTTCCAGTTCCCGCCCTCCTGGCTCTACATTGACAATATCGAGGGGGAGTGGGGGGCCTTCAACGACATCATGCGGCGGAAGGACTCTGCCATTCAGCAGCAGGTGGCGAACCTGCAGCTGAAGATTGTGCAGGAGGACCGGGCCGTGGAAAGCCGCACCACCGACCTGCTGACCGACTGGGAGAAAACCAAGCCCGTCACAGTGAGTCTCAGCCACCATGCCGTGGCTTAGCTTTCGAATAACGAAGACTTTATAATTTAAAAAAACTTACAGAGCGTGCATTTGAAAACGGGAATGCCAACTTAGACGTCTGTTTACCCAGAACCCTCATGAGAGTCCCTAAGACAGTAGATGGTCTGCAGAGTAAATGTTTTCTGTTCTGAAGTCGTCCTCTTACTGAGGCATATGCAAAAATGGGAAGTACTCTCGTAGACGCAGGCTGGGCCCCACTGCTGCTGCACTGTCGGGGCACAGGTTCTCTGTCATTACTGTTAGGAAACTTGTGCCCAGAACCTGCCACATCCGGTTCTCTGGATTCAGTCCAGTATTTACCAAGCTCCTGCTGTTCTAGGCAGTGGAACTACAGCGGTGAACAAAGAGGACAGGAGCCCCACTTCATGGAGTTACGCTCCAGTGGGAGAGACAGATAATAAAACGTGGACGAGGAAAACTTGTATTTTACGTCATGGTGATACGTGCCATGGGGGAAGGGTGAGGGCCGGTGGAAGGGGTGTTAGTGGTGTACTTACTGCTGTGTCAGGGACGGTGACGTTTAAGTGGAGCTGTGGAGGTGGACGGGTAGAGGGGACAGCAAGTGCGAGATTTGGGCAAGCAGGTAACAGCATACCTGGTTACGGGGGCGGACCTGGATACTGGAGATCGATACCTGGTTACTGGGGTGCAGTTCAAATCTTTATTTAGACGAATGTAAACATAGACAAGAAAGGGAGAAGGATGTTAAATTTTCGTGAGTGTTGACCTGGTTTTGTAGTTTAGGGATGTGGGTCTTCCACCAGGCCTGGTGGCAGATTTGGCCTCCCCCCATCTACTGGTTAGGGCTTGTCCTGCACTGCCCTGTCTGTTGCTGGGTCCATAGGCCATTCTCTGGGTTTAATTCGGTTTCCAGGGGCCCTTGTTTTTTGTTGTTTTGTTTTCAGTTTCATGCATATTTCCCCCTATTTTTTTTTTTAATTGGGGAACAGTGTGTTTCTTCAGGGCCCATCAGCTCCAACTTGTCCATCAATCTAGTTGTGGAGGGCGCAGCTCACTGGCCCATGTGTGAACTGAACCAGCAACCCTGTTGTTCAGAGCTCGCTCTCTAACCACCTGAGCCATCGGGCCGCCCCATCAGGGGCCCTTGTTTTAAGAAGGTCCCTGCTTTTACTAATGCCAGTGCTGTGGGTTCTGCAGAATGCTGGTTGTAGTAGGGGATTGAGTATTGATCCGTAGGCAAGATTCTGGTCATCCAAACTTGGTGAATATCTCGTACTGCCTCACCTTGCTAGTAATGTGCTATAGTTAAAATTTTAATCGCTAGTCCGTATAGTCATACTCAAAAGTTAGTAAAGCGGAAAAGAGAGATGGACATAGTGTTAATCCTGAAGTACCGGCCTTCTCCATGAGGGCAGGGCTTTGTTTCTCCCTCTTAGTAACTGATGGAAGAACTCCGTGTCAGGGAGCGTGTGGCTGGCAGACCTTAACAGCAGGTCCCCGCAGATCGGGAGTGAACGTCTGTCCTGTCTGTCGTCTTCCCATCTCCCAAGGCACTTAGTGAGATGATGGCTGAATTCAGAGGTGTTCCACCTTTCTTGTATTGTTTTATTTGTGTCAAATGGAAGGGTTACACTCAGTAATGTACACAATCAGAAGAGTCTCTCTTGTTGAATGTGTATGTACGTGGACATGTTCACGGACTCCCAGCAGGCTCCCGGCTCCATTTCCCAGCCAGTGTGCACTGTCCTGAGACCCAGGTGCAGCGCTCTGTGCTTTGACTGCTTTCAGGGCAATCTCCGCCCGGAGGAGGCGCTTCAGGCTCTCACCATATACGAAGGAAAGTTCGGCAGGCTGAAGGATGACCGGGAGAAGTGCGCGAAGGCCAAGGAGGCCCTGGAGCTGACGGACACGGGGCTGCTCAGCGGCAGTGAAGAGCGCGTCCAGGTGTGGACCGCTGTGAGGCGGGGTGGAGGTGGGGACAAGGGCGTGGCTCCGTGCCTGACTCTGCGTGACCTGGGCCCTCTCGGGCCCTGCCAGACTCGGACATGGTTTGTTTCCAAAGTTGAAGTGCTTACTATTCTTAACCACAGGTGGCCTTAGAAGAGCTACAGGACCTCAAAGGCGTTTGGTCAGAACTTTCTAAGGTCTGGGAGCAGATTGATCAGATGAAGGAGCAGCCGTGGGTCTCAGTGCAGCCCCGGAAGGTATGTCCCATTAAAGGTGGTATTTGTTGTGCCTTCGTGTGTTAAGATACAGACTGTTCTTAGAAACTGCAAACAAGGAACAGTGTTGTGAGTTCACAAACTCTCACATACGGTTCTGCGTGTACATTATTACATCCAGCCTAACGTAAAATTTCTTTTAAAATATTTTTAAAAAACATTTAAAAGAATGCTGGCCAACTCAGTATTGTGTTGTGTCTCTCTTGACAGCTTCGACAAAATTTAGACGGCCTCTTGAACCAGCTGAAAAACTTTCCCGCACGATTACGGCAGTACGCATCCTATGAGTTTGTCCAGAGGCTTCTGAAAGGTTACCTGAAGGTAGGTGACGAGGCGCTGCAGTCTTGGTGTCCAAAGAAACGCACCTGTCCCTGACCTGCTTCCTCTCCGCACAGATCAACATGCTGGTGATCGAGCTGAAATCCGAAGCCCTGAAAGACCGCCACTGGAAACAGCTGATGAAGAGGCTGCACGTGAACTGGGTGGTCTCGGAGCTGACCCTGGGCCAGATCTGGGACGTGGACTTGCAGAGGAACGAAGCTGTGGTCAAGGACGTGCTGCTCGTAGCACAGGGGGAGATGGCCCTGGAGGAGTTCCTGAAGCAGGTAAAGAAATGACAGCACTGACGGCCACTTTCAGGTCGCTGTGACGTTGATCTAAGCTGCAAATATGGAGCCAGTGGTGCTGCTTTTTGTCCCCACAACCTGTGTTGCCTGAGCGGCCCGTGAACGCCCTCTCTCTGGTTTTCATCCAGATAAGAGAAGTGTGGAATACTTACGAATTAGACCTGGTGAACTATCAGAACAAGTGTCGCCTGATTCGCGGCTGGGACGACCTCTTCAACAAGGTCAAAGAGCACATCAACAGTGTGTCTGCCATGAAGCTCTCGCCCTACTACAAGGTACCGGTGGGGGAAGCCTTCCCTCCCTGATCAGAGCGTCCCCACCACTGTCACTGTAGTACCTTCTGACTGACGGTCACCAGAGCCCGTTACTTAATACGTGAGCCAAGTAACTTGCCAGGCTCTTAATGTGCATTTGGCGTGAGCTTTGGCCTATGTGTTCTGGAGGGAACGCTTAGCAGGTGGACCCTTCCTCCCGTCTGCACGCTAGGTTTTCGAGGAGGACGCTTTGAGCTGGGAAGACAAGCTGAATCGCATCATGGCTCTGTTTGACGTGTGGATCGACGTGCAGAGACGCTGGGTCTACCTGGAAGGCATCTTTACGGGCAGTGCGGACATCAAGCACCTGCTGCCTGTGGAAACCCAGCGCTTCCAGAGGTGGGCCAGCCAGGGGCCAAGGAGCTGACGGAGAGATGGGCGGGTGCCCCTTCTCCCACAGGGCTGACCTCGCCTTTGATTTGATCTCTAGTATCAGCACGGAGTTTTTGGCGCTGATGAAGAAAGTCTCCAAGTCTCCCCTTGTTATGGATGTTCTCAACATTCAGGGGGTGCAGAGGTCTCTGGAGAGATTGGCAGATCTGCTAGGAAAGATCCAGAAAGCCCTGGGAGAATACCTGGAAAGGGAGCGGTCATCTTTCCCCAGGTGAGAGTTGTTTTTTTGTTGTTGTTTTTTAAATTTTATTTAAGTGTGTTTTTCTAGGACCCATGAGCTCCGAGTCAAGTAGTTATTTCAACCTAGTTGTGGAGGCGCAGCTCACAATGGCCCATGCGGGGATCGAACTGGCGACCTTGTTGTTAAGAGCACCGCGCTCTAGCCAGCTGAGCTAACCGGCCACCCCAAGAGTTGTTTTGAGTTGCACTGAAATGACGTCTCTTCCCTTCCTTTTCAGTTGTGCTATCTTCCAGCCCTCCTCTCTCCCTTCTGGGCCTGTGTGGTGGTTCCTTTTGACAATGAGGGTCTTGTTACACATAATCCACATAATGAGGACCGTTTCCTTTTCAGGCACTGATTGCTGATTCTAACAGATAATCCTTTGTTTTCTATCTGGATTTGTTTATTAAGCTTCATTTAAAATCTCATTCACCCTCCCAGGCAGCTTGCATCTCTTAAAAATTTAGCTTTGATTATTTTCTAAGTGGCATCTTTTCCTTTTGGGATAGTTGCTTAGCGTAAATCACAGTTCGCTTAGTGTAAATCACACTGAGTGGTTCAGGTTTTTTAAATGAATTCATGAAGTAAGGTCAATGACGTGAAATTTACTGGCTTCCTCGTTGATGTCTTGTTAATAACTGTATGTCTTGCTGGGGCTGGATGTGATCCGGATCCAGTTGGGAACTGTCCTCCACCATCCCGTCCACTCTGCTTTCCCACAAGTTGAAGTTTGGCCTTGGTTCACCCTATTTGTGTTTATAGGACATTTTAGCAATTGGAATGCTGTTTTAATTCTAGGTTCTATTTTGTGGGTGATGAAGATTTGCTTGAAATCATTGGAAACAGCAAGAATGTAGCTAAATTACAGAAACACTTTAAGAAAATGTTCGCTGGAGTTTCGAGCATCATTCTGAACGAGGATAACTCTGTCGTCTTGGGCATTTCATCCCGTGAAGGAGAGGAGGTAGTTAAATTATGTTTGTAACCTCGAAAACTTCTCTCCCATTTTTGTATATCTTTTTTTTTTTTTAATTAAATTTATTGGGGTGACAACTGTTAGTAAATTTACATAGATTTCAGGTGTACAATTCTGTATTACATCGTCTATAAATCCCATTGTGTGTTCACCACCCAGAGTCAGTTCTCCTTCCATCACCATATATTTGATCCCCATTTTTGTATATCTTAATTCTTAAATTTTACTTGTTTCAGGTTATGTTTAAAACTCCCGTGTCGATTACTGAGCATCCCAAAATCAATGAGTGGCTCACGCTGGTAGAAAAGGAGATGAGAGTCACGCTGGCTAAGCTTCTGGCTGAGGCTGTTACCGAAGTTGAAATTTTTGGTAAAGCAACTTCAATTGACCCAAACACCTACATCACTTGGATTGACAAATACCAGGTAATGTAGAAGGAAGTGGGGAGGGCTAACGAGGAAGGTGCTACTGACCTCTGCAGTGACCCTTTTGGGTCTCGTGTCTTCCAGGCCCAGCTTGTGGTCTTGTCAGCCCAAATAGCCTGGTCTGAAAACGTGGAGACGGCTCTGAGCGGCATCGGGGGAAGTGGCGACGCGGCGCCCTTGCAGTCTGTGCTCAGCAACGTGGAGGTCACGCTCAACGTGCTGGCCGACTCGGTCCTCATGGAGCAGCCCACGCTCCGAAGGCGGAAGCTGGAGCACTTGGTGAGTCCCGTGCCCGACTCATTCCTCTCTGTAGGCTCTTGTGCCTTCAGCTCAGTGGTGAAATCATGCTTGAGAAGTATTCTCCTTGATGTTAAGAAAGAAAAGTAGACGGTGTGGATAGGCCCTGGGGTGGGTATTTGGCTCTGTTCCCGTCGAAAGATAATCTTGGTGCATACAGAAGTTAGGCGACATCCTGGTAAGAAGGGAGGGGCAACCGTGATCAGGACCTTTCCCTCCTCATCGCCTTCCCAAAGGGGCGGGGAGCTCTGCCCGGCCCCGAGCCGCAGCAACTGGACTGGGCTTTGCGCTCCATGCACTGAGCCTGTTTGGACAGACAGCTGTTCTCCTATCACGTCTTAACATTCGTTGCAGCTTTTACTTAGTGAGGTGGTTTTGGGTTTGCTGCAGCTCTTGAGGCTAATTAATTGCATTGCACAAACAGCATTTCTAAAAGTGAATTTGCGACTTAAAGTGCAGTAAAGAACACCCGGGTTCTCCGTTGAGATCTAATAATCCACAAACCCACTGAAAGCACTGCAGTGCTCGAGTTTGTGGTAAACTCTCATGGGGACTTTCTTCAGATTACAGAGCTTGTTCACCAGAGAGACGTGACAAGGTCCTTGATCAGAAGCAAGATCGACAACAGCAAGTCGTTTGAGTGGCTCAGCCAGATGCGGTTTTACTTCGACCCGAAGCAGACGGATGTGTTGCAGCAGTTGTCCATCCAGATGGCAAATGCCAAGTTCAACTACGGCTTTGAGTACCTGGGCGTTCAGGACAAGCTGGTGCAGACCCCCCTCACCGACCGTTGCTACTTGACCATGACACAGGCCCTGGAGGCCAGGCTGGGCGGGTCCCCCTTCGGTGAGTTAGTCCGCAAACCTGGACAGGTGCCATCTGACAGCAAACTTACTTCTCAGGGATTAAGTAAAGTAATACTATGTTTCTTAACTACATGCCTCCTGCAGTCTAAGAACTTGAAATTTGTTTGCATTTATGACATCTGTGTTGGTTTTTTAAATGAATTGCCTTTTACAGTAGTCAGAGCTGCAGCTGTGTTCCCAGCTGAGAGCTGGACTTGGGCACTGAGTTACTTATCTTCGTGTGACAGGGCCCGCTGGGACTGGGAAGACCGAGTCGGTCAAAGCCCTTGGCCATCAGCTGGGACGCTTTGTTCTAGTTTTCAACTGTGATGAAACCTTTGATTTCCAGGTGAGGAGCTTTGTGGGATCCACCCCAGATCTCACAGCCTGAGAGGGTCAGGTGGGCAACAGTGAGCGTGCACCCCTCTCCAAGCTGCTGGCCTGGTCGCAGCATGGCCTGATCCTCTGGGGACGGGTGTTGTTTGGAAGTGTGCGCAGTGTCCAACATAAGTGCTTTGGCCTTGACTTGAGCTTCATGTTCTCACTGACCTCTCTAGTGTAACAAAAGTTTTTCTCAAAGGACAGTTTGTGAAAGAAATGCTGGGTGCCTGCACGTGGCAATAAACAGATGTTAATGGGAAAGATTTTTTTAATCAGCAAAAGTGATAGAATAAAAGTAACAGCTTTGTCATTACATTTGGGGCACAGGAGAAAAGTATGATGCGCTGCATCTATAGCTAAGTCACTGTTGTCTATGAAGCACTTGCTGTGTGAAGGCGTGGCCCCTCGCCTCACCTGTGAATCTGATTGCACCTTCACAGCCACCTGGGTGGGGGCTGGTATTATGCCCACTTCAGAGATGAGCAGATATCAGTTCCAAGTAGAGACTTGCCCAAGGGCAGACAGACAGATGGCCCGAGCCAGGACTGGAGCCCTGTGAAGTCAGTGCTGAGGCCGATGGCTTTAGCTCCTCTCTGTCCATTTCAGGCAATGGGGCGGATCTTCGTGGGGCTTTGCCAGGTGGGCGCGTGGGGCTGCTTTGATGAGTTCAACCGGCTGGAGGAGCGGATGCTGTCGGCCGTGTCCCAGCAAGTGCAGTGCATCCAGGAGGCGCTGCGCGAGCACTCCAACCCCAACCTCGACAGGGGTAAGACCCCTCTGCTCCAGCGGCTGCTGGGGGACAGAGGGAAATCCCACGGGGCACTATGGCCACCTCTTGGTTAGCAGTGAGCGAGCGGGTCATTTAGCTCCTGGGACTGACTGTTGCAGGCAGGGTGGTGAGTCCTGAGTGAAGACGCAAGGGGCCCCCAGGCATTTTGTCCTCCTCACCCCAGAGCAGTCCTCTGGACAGTCTAGAGTCCTGTGTGTACCCCCTCTTCCCCCACAGCGCCTGCCCCAAAATGAGGGCTGGGCCAATGGGGGCCCTCGGTGCTCCCCACCTCCTCCCCTAAGAGCCAGCCTTCCTAGCCACCTGTTTGGCCAGTGCTCTTCCATGCAGCTCTGGGAATGAGCCCTCGGTCATGACAGGATGAGGTGGAAGCAGGTGGGGTGCTGAGGAAAGGACCCCATCAATGGATCGGTGTTGGATAACTTATGTGCTCTTTAACTTTTAATGTTTCCTTTTATTCCATAATAATAGTAATTTGTCTACCAATTTGCCAAACCTAAATAAAACAAAAGGAGTATCAACGAAAATAATACCTGTGTGTTCCATGTTCTCTTATGGAGAAACACTATCCCCGAATGACTTGGAATTGTGGGTTTTTTAATGATCCTAGGAAAGGCTAATTTTCATGATCTAAGCCTGTCAGTTGTGTCACGGTATTGATTTTTCATTTCTGCAACTGTCATTGGACTGACTCCATTTGTGGTCTTGCACTGAACCTGTGACACAATACGGCACCACTAGGTAGTGGGCTTCCTGCCCCTGCTGACTTCATCTATTACATAATCAGACACTTCTGTGTAGGTGAGGGTGGCCGTGCCTGGTGAGTGCCTACCAAAAGGCCACCACGCCGCTCCCCTGCAGTTCTGGGCTCCGGGCTGCGAGGCCAGCAGAGAAATGGGTGCTGGGTAATTTTAGAAAGATTTTTAAAATAGGTGTTTAAACATCATGAGTCTTAAGGCCTTCATCCGATTTCAGCCGCTGCCCCCATTACCTGTGAGCTGCTGAACAAACAAGTCAAGGTGAGCCCAGACATGGCCATCTTCATCACCATGAACCCCGGCTACGCGGGCAGGTCGAACCTTCCAGACAACCTGAAGAAGCTGTTCCGGAGCTTGGCCATGACCAAGCCCGACCGGCAGCTGATCGCCCAGGTCATGCTGTACTCACAGGGCTTCCGCACTGCCGAAGTCCTCGCCAACAAAATCGTCCCGTTCTTCAAGTGAGTGACTCAGCCATGAGCATCAGTTTCTGCCACAGTTGAATGTGCCCGTTGAAAGTTTCTCTCTAATTATGGCACATCTTTCGCAGTATGCTCTGATTTCTTGACATTTGATGCTCTTGTGGCTTAAAGCCCACCCTTAAGAAAACCCTTCCTCTGCTAGGCTGTGTGATGAGCAGCTGTCGTCTCAAAGTCATTACGACTTTGGTCTTCGAGCTCTGAAGAGCGTGCTGGTGAGTGCAGGTAATGTGAAGAGGGAGAGAATTCAGAAGATAAAGCGGGAGAAGGAAGAACGAGGCGAAGTAGTCGATGAAGGAGAAATTGCGGAAAACCTGCCTGAACAAGAGGTCTGTACGCATGCTCTTTAAATTCACCTTGTCGACGTCCAAGTCATGCCTTGACTCTGTGCCTTCTCACTGCGACTCACGTTCACTGGAGTGAGTAGCAGAGATAACATTTACACAGTAGATTGAGTGAGTCCGTGGGGGCGAGTGCTGGGTCACACTGTTCACTTAGCAGCGTGTGGAGATGCGGCAGTAACTGCGAGCCGGGCTCCCTGGCCCTTGGCGCTCAGTCTCCCTTTCCCCGCATAGATTCTGATACAGAGCGTCTGTGAGACGATGGTGCCAAAGCTGGTGGCAGAAGACATCCCTCTGCTCTTCAGTCTCCTGTCAGACGTGTTCCCTGGAGTCCAGTATCACCGCGGTGAGATGACTGCACTTCGAGAGGAGCTGAAGAAAGTGTGTCAGGAAATGTACTTGACATACGGAGATGGAGAAGAAGTTGGTGGCATGTGGGTGGAAAAGGTAACAAGAAATGTTCTGGTGGCTGCAGCCCCCACACACCCGCTGGCGGCAGGATAACGACCATAGGCACCGGGAGGAAATTACATTTTCTGGAACTCTGTCCATGAAAAAATTGCAGTACTTGCCGTTAAGAGTTCATAGCACACATTTCTTGCTTGTTGACGTGGCATGTGGCTGAGGAGCCTTGGCCATGCTTTGCATGGTTGTGATGCTGCTCCTTTCGGTCCTTTCGCAGGTTCTCCAGCTCTATCAGATCACTCAGATTAACCACGGCCTGATGATGGTGGGGCCCTCGGGCAGCGGGAAGAGCATGGCCTGGCGCGTTCTTCTGAAGGCTCTGGAGAGACTCGAGGGCGTGGAGGGCGTGGCCCACATCATCGACCCCAAGGCCATCAGCAAGGACCACCTTTACGGAACCCTGGACCCCAACACCAGGGAATGGACAGATGGGCTGTTCACGCATGTGCTGAGAAAGTAAGTTCGCTTGGATCCACGTTGGCATTTGGTGAACACAGACCTGGGTGTGCTGAGCTCATACAACAGTGTATTTTACTTTTCCAACCAAAGTCTGAGCACATTTAAAAACTACCTGAGAAACCCTAGGGCGGATGTTAAATCTTAACCGTCTTGAGTTAGTCAGCAGCTGCTTAAAACCCTCCCACCAGGATCATAGACAACGTGAGAGGCGAACTGCAGAAGCGCCAGTGGATTGTCTTTGATGGCGACGTGGACCCTGAGTGGGTTGAGAACTTGAACTCGGTGCTGGATGACAACAAGCTGCTAACTCTGCCAAACGGAGAGCGCCTCAGCCTCCCTCCCAATGTAAGTAGCCCTCCTGGGCGTCCTGGACCCAATGTTCTAACTTGAAGTTCATGGGCTAGCCGACTACAGTCTGGAGACAAGGTGCCAGGTTCCATAGGGTAGCAAGCAGGTGTGTAGTTAATTTTCAGTCAGTCAGAGTCTCTAGAGTTTTTCTGTTCCTGTGGCTGGCGAGAGATATTTCCATGGACTTTATTAATAACTTTCCACTGTTGAATATTAAGCCTCCCTACGACCCTATAAGGTGGGGTTGTACTTAGGATTTCTGTAGTTACTGTACATCTGGGAAGGGGCAGAATGAGGAAGCCTCAGGGCTGTCCCCTGTGAACGAGCATTTGGTCCGGGTTCTAGCAGAGCAGGGAGAGTGGGCAGGCCTGCGTGGATTTGCATCATTCTTTGATCCAGCGCTTGGGGAGTGCTGTCATGTGTCGGCCTCTGTTCTAGATTCTAAGGGTACAGCAGTAACCAAAATAGCAATACAGTGGTACCTCGGGTTTCGAACATCTCCGTTGACGAACATTTCGGTTTACGAACCCCATAAACCCAGAAGTAAATGCTTCCGTTTTCGAGCCCCCTCGGAAGTCAAACATGTCACACGGCTTCCGCTGAGTGCAAGATCCTGAGGCCTCGCTGTCGGCTGTTTCTGAATGTTTCAGAACTTGAACGGTCTTCCAGAACAGATTACGTTCGAAAACCGAGGTACCACTGTACCTTCACTCTCCTGAGCTTATAGTCAGCTGAGATGACAGACAAGCATAAGTGGTGATGGTGCTAAGGAGAGAATGGTGAGAAGTGAAGGTTGCCCTGTCAGAACAGGCGGCCGGAGGCTCTGCTGGGAAGATGGTGGTTTAAGTAGAGACTGAGGGCTGGGGCTGAGGGGTGAGGTAGTGAGCCCCGTGGGCTTTGCGGCATCCAGGCCAAGGGCAGGTCTCAGGGGGAGTGGTCTGGGTGTGCCCAGAGTGCGACAACAGTAAGGGGGCAGTTGGCTGGTGTGGAGTGAGCTGGGGGAGGGAAGTGGGTGAGACCACAGAGGAAACAGGGCGATCAGGTTGGGCCTGGGGGTCCATGTGAGGACAGGAGCTTGCCCCACAGTGAGTCAGGAGACATGGGAGAGCCTGGGTCTGGGCGATGCAGCCTGTTTGTTTACAAAGACCCCTCTGGCTGCTGTTGGGAGGACAGCTGAAGAGGGCAGGCATGGATAAGGAACCGTAGGAGGCAGTGTGGTGCCCCGGGCACAGTGTGGAGATGGGCTAATGGATTTACAGCTTGTGCGGTGGAATTCGCTGATGGACTAGAGGCGTGTGTGCCAGAAGGGGGTGGAGCCTGACTCCCAGGGTGTTGGCTCAAGCAGCCGGTGACATGAGCCTTTATCACAAAGGCTCAGCATTGGTGGCTGTCATCACTTCAAAACCAAGCCTTGAATGCTTAGTGCCCATCTGCACATGTGTACCCACTCAGACGCGAGCTTGCTTTGACTTGTCAGGTTCTTTTCTCGTAGCCCATCGGCCAGTAGATTCTGTTGTCAGAACAGTTGTCACACAAGGTGTAAGGCACATTAGCCCTGAGGTTAAGGCTCGACTCAGCATGTGGTTTGAATCTCAGCACCACCATCTGCTGGCCGTGGGACCTGGGCAGGTACCCACCCCATGGGGAAGATGAAAACACTGCGGGCCTGCCTCGAGGCCCTGGCAGGAAGACTGAGTGGGTTCCAGTTGGGAGCATGGGCCCAGGGTCCACGCGCTGTGTGGTTACTGCTGGCCCCCCTGCAAGGGAGCTCCATGGTCCTGGTCTCACTGCTGGTCCCAGCATGCACATCGTCGCGCCCAATTTCTTATGGGGAGAGCTTGATGGATGTAGCGATGTGAACTGCAGCTATTTTTACATTTAAACTAAGTACAGAAAAATTAGATTTAACTCGCCCTTTCAGTGTGTATGCAGGTAAAAGAATTTTAACATCCAGGTTTCTACCAACCCTGCATCATGCAATCTGCTTCATGTTTTCTCTCGAGGTGCGAATAATGTTTGAAGTGCAGGACTTGAAATACGCCACCCTGGCCACAGTGTCACGCTGCGGCATGGTCTGGTTCAGCGAGGACGTGCTCAGCACGGACATGATCTTCAACAACTTCCTGGCCCGGCTGCGCAGCATCCCGCTGGATGAAGGGGAGGACGAGGCCCAGCGCCTGCGCAAGGGGAAAGAGGACGAGGGCGAGGAGGCCGCCTCCCCCATGCTGCAGGTGGGGGGTGGCGAGGGACGTCCCGAGGGTCTGGGGCGGTCACTGCTGAAGCTAGGCGCTTGGTCGGTCGCCAGCTCCTAATTAAGGAAGCCCAGGAGTCACAGCAGCTCCAGGCAGATGTGCACGGGAAAATGCAAAGGACTCTTGCAGTTAGTCCAGTGTCCCCAGGAAATGTAGCTTTTGCGAACCACCAGGATGAAGGGATGAGGGTTGTTCACTGAAGCGTCATCCTTCATTTTGTAATCCAGAATTAATTTTCAGAGGTCATGTGATCCGCTCCCAGGCCTAGGTTAGAGTTAGAAGGGATGAAAATAGCTGGGCTTTTTGAAAGGACTGGTTCAACACCGTTTACTACTCTTGTAGATCCAAAGGGATGCGGCGACCATCATGCAGCCGTATTTCACGTCCAACGGCCTGGTCACCAAGGCGCTGGAGCACGCCTTCCAGCTGGAGCACATCATGGACCTGACGCGCCTGCGCTGCCTGGGCTCGCTCTTCTCCATGCTACACCAGGCCTGCCGCAACGTGGCGCAGTACAACGCCAACCACCCCGACTTCCCCATGCAGCTGGAGCAGCTGGAGCGCTATGTGCAGGTGGGGTTGACCCCCGGGAGGGGGTGGTTTCACGCAGGGCAGGGAGTGGTTCCCTGGCGCCCTGATCCAGAAACACCCATGGGCGCCAACCTCAAGCTTAGTGCTGCCATAAATGACTGTCTTATTGTGGTTGCAACTTTACAAAATGAGACCTTACTTCCTGTTTCAACAGCGGTATCTGGTCTATGCCATTCTCTGGTCCTTGTCTGGGGACAGTCGGCTGAAAATGAGAGCGGAGCTGGGCGAGTACATCAGGAGGATCACGACCGTGCCGCTGCCCGCCGCGCCCAACATCCCAATCATTGATTATGAAGTGAGTGCGCGAGGCACCGCCTTCCTCCCTTGGTCTCTGGGGTAATTCCGCCTGCAGTCACGTCACTGTGGACTTGGACGTAATCCTTCTGTTTCATAAAAGCGGTTTATCCTTTTGGTTTTATGCAGTCCAAGGAGTGCAGATTGACTTGAAAGTTCTGATTTGTATGAAAGTGAGGAGGCACGTGGGCCCCGAGTGACCCCTCCCCGTCCCTGTGTGCAGGTGTCCATCAGTGGGGAGTGGTCGCCGTGGCAAGCCAAGGTGCCTCAGATCGAAGTGGAGACGCACAAGGTGGCAGCCCCCGACGTCGTCGTGCCCACCTTAGACACGGTCCGCCACGAAGCCCTCTTGTACACCTGGCTGGCCGAGCACAAGCCGCTGGTCTTGTGCGGCCCCCCTGGGTCCGGCAAGACCATGACCCTCTTCAGTGCCCTCCGGGCCTTGCCCGACATGGAGGTAAAGGGGCCGGGAGGGGGGCAGCAGGCTCTGGTGGTCAAATGCGGGGCCAGCCCTGTGCTACCTGATTTGTTCCTTCCTTTTCAAGGTTGTGGGTCTGAACTTCTCAAGCGCTACGACTCCAGAGCTCCTCCTGAAGACGTTCGACCACTATTGCGAGTACAGGCGCACACCTAACGGGGTCGTTTTGGCTCCTGTTCAACTTGGCAAGTGGCTGGTATTATTTTGTGATGAAATCAACTTGCCAGACATGGATAAGTACGGGACACAGAGGGTCATCTCTTTCATCAGACAGGTTTGTTTTTGTCCTTGAGCCCCCTTGTTCACCCCTCACGTTCCTTGTTCACATTTGCTCCTGATGTGTGACACTCCTGCTTTCCCTCAGATGGTGGAGCATGGAGGCTTTTACCGAACCTCAGATCAAACCTGGGTGAAGCTGGAGAGGATCCAGTTTGTCGGGGCCTGTAACCCGCCCACAGATCCTGGGAGAAAGCCCCTCTCTCACAGGTACCATGGCTCTGTGTCTTTTCTGGCCTCGCACACCAGTTCCAGGCTGGCTCTAAACACAGCACGACACAAATCTGGGTTTAATTCTAAAAAGGTAACAATACTGCTTATAGCGTCCCTCCTGGGTTACTTGCCCTGTGCTGTAATACGAGGAAACACACTTGAAAAGAAAGTATTTTCTTGGGCAGTAGTGAAGTGCCCCCAGAGCTGTCTGCAAGGCCGCTGTGAGACTGAAATAAGCCTGCATTATTCCCCACCTTGCCTGAATCGTTTGCAAGCATTTTGCATCTACCCTTGTGCCAGACCCGGCCTGGGCAGGCTGTGTGGCCTCAGGTGACTGACATGCGGCCTGTGGAGGTGGGTGAGGAAGCGCGTCGGGTCCAGGCCCAGAACGGGGCTGTGCTCGGACACACTGCTCCTCCCGGGAGGGACTGAGCCGGCTGTCCTGGCACAGGTTCTTGCGTCACGTGCCTGTGGTGTATGTGGATTATCCGGGGCCCGCCTCCCTGACACAGATCTACGGCACCTTCAACCGGGCCATGCTGCGGCTCATTCCGTCGCTGCGCACGTATGCCGAGCCACTGACCGCTGCCATGGTGGAGTTCTACACCATGTCTCAGGTAGGCGACCCTGCCCTCTAGCCATCCAAGAACTCTGTGGAAACATTGAGCCTGTCTCCAAAGTCCACCCTCCAATCATTCCCTGCCCGGGTGTTTTGACTGCGAGCATTTCCGTGCTTACTCCTGCCATCCTCATTCCTGCACATGTACACAACCTAATTTCCTGTAGGAAAGTGGGACTGTACTGTGCAGTTTGCAAAAGGACACGTGCACTTGTTTCAACAGTATAGATGTGAGCATCTCATTATTCTCCTGCAGTGTTTGTACTGACTACGTGTTGACCCGCTTACACTCCCACCAGCAATGCTTCCTTCCCTGTATCTTCGTTAACATTTTAATAGTATTTAGAAAGGTCTTTGCCCACTGAGTGAACAGAAGTGGTTCTCATTTGCATTTCTTTCTGAAGGCTTCTCACTTTAGCCCTTTAACAAGGGGTCACATGAGAGAACTGTAGGATTTTCCACTGATGCTCCATCTGGCTCATTGGGCTTTGTGAGCACTGTCAGCACATTGCAAACATTTCCAGTATTTGCTTTTAATTTTATGTAATTGCAGGTTTTTTCCCTACAGAATCTTTTATGTCATCGGGTTAATTATTTCTGCGTTTGAAATCATGCTTAGAAGGTTCTCTTTCAACTTAGGAGTTAGATTATTTTTTTCTCCCTAGACCGTGACTCAACTCAGGAGGTAGATTTTTAAAAATATTTTCAGAAGAATTTTCTTATAGTTTCATTTTTTTTTCCAACATAAAATGAGCAATTTGGATCTAATTTTGCTGGAGCAAAATTTGAACATTAAAAGTTTGAACATTTAATTCATCCTTAAATATTGCAGAGTCTAGATTCTTTATTTTTAATATAAAAATGTTACACAGCATTTACCTTTTAATCACTTTTCCTGTCTTAAGAGATTTACATGTAATTTCCGTTTTTCCAACTCCTGCAGGAAAGATTCACTCAGGACACACAGCCCCACTATATCTATTCACCCCGTGAAATGACCAGGTGGGTGCGCGGCATCTTTGAGGCCCTGAGACCTCTGGAGACTCTGCCTGTGGAAGGCCTCATTCGGATTTGGGCACATGAAGCCCTCCGTCTCTTCCAAGACAGGTAAAACCAAGGGTCCTCTTGGCCGCAGGTCCCCTGCTTCTGACCCGCTGAGTTCGGGTGGGTGTGTGGCCGGCCCGCCCACGCGGGAGCCAGGCTGTGAGGGGCATGGGGGGCAGAGGCGGCCGGCAGCCTTGTATCTGGGATTCTATCACAAGCACCCCTGGTGTGAGGGGCCACAGTGCACGGTGACTGCCTACCGCTGCTTACCTGCTGTGTGGCCTTGGGCAGAGCACCACTCACACGAGGTGGCTAGTTACCTGTGATAACCTTGGCAGAGCACAGAGGTTGCTGGTGAATTGCAGGCCTTCTAGCGACTCCCTGGGTGCGGGTCCCATAACCCCCATCCTCCTCGCCTTCAGTCTTCACTGTCATCCGGAATTCGCACCTGGCTCTCTGGGACATGGTTTTCTCCTTTACCTGGTAGCCCTGGTGGCAGCTCTTGCCTTGTAGGTTTTGACTTTTCCTAGTTAAGTGACCAGCACCTAAGCAGAAGAGTGGCTAGTGACTAGTGATCAGCACCAATCACAGGTTTGTGGTTTGAGCCACCGTGTCACAGCAAAAAGCTGAATCTTTTTGTCTTTCAAGGAATCTTGAAAACTGTTGACATGTTTCAATCAGAACTTTTTCCTTGCATTCATTTTAGTTCCATACAATCGTTGTTTTAGAATAAATTCTTCATTTTCGTGGCTCTTGCCTTGTCATTCTTTTTTCTTACATGTTTAATTTTATGTAGTTTAGCACTGTAGTCCTTCACAGAATTTTAGGCTCAGTTTAGATTAGTGAGAAAAAGTTAAATTTTTGTTGCTGTAACTACTAATAAACAGCAAACCTCAACTGACTTACTGTTTAATGCAACCCCACAGTTTCCTGTTGCAAATCATTTGGGGAAATTTTCTGCCCGTGAACCAGGTGCTCGGAGTGGGGGAGGGCAGGGCAGGTCCCCTTGCTCCCGGGAGAGAGCGAGTTTTCCCGAGGTGGCCCATCTACAGGACACAGTCCCAGTAGGACAAGCTCCTCTGGTCACTGCTCATCTCAGGTGTGGTACGTGGTAGCAGTTAGTTAATAGTTACTCCCCTGGGAGGACCCAGGGTAGGTGGTCCCTCCAACTAAGAAATAAGCCATTAGCGGTCATCCCTCTGGACCAGTCACCTGTCTCCAGGGGCTTTTCTCATACAGGCTTCAAGGAGTCTCTGAACACTGCCTTTTTGTCCATCGCTGGTGTTCAGGCCACTTTACAAAGAGCCAGGCTGCGAGATGCGGGAGGCAAGGCAGAGCAGGGCCGCTAGTCCTGCAAACCCTATTTCTCTCTCTCGTTTTGGGTTCTCCACTTTAAAAGTGTCTTTTTGTTGTTATGTGAGCTATCTTCACTGTCCGTTTTTGCTTTTGTTTTAATTTAAGAGTTTTAGCTACAAAATACCAGAGCAAACTTGGTTGGATTCCAGTGCAGCCCTGGCAGTTGTGCGTCTCAGCTCTCTGGGCTTTAGTACGTGGGTGCCTTCACTAGACCTTCAGCTGGAAGCCTGCTGGGTGTACTGTGTAGTCAGCTTCTCAGAGGCCCCCCACCCTGTAGGGACAGTCGGTCTTACCTGCTTTCCCTGCCCTGCCTCCAAAGCTGTACAATCTGCAGTCCTGATCTCTGTGCCCTTGGTGCCCCAATACTCAGAACATGTATATTAAGCAAGCTTAGAAATGAAGCAAATTTTCATTTTTCAAATCAATGTGATTGAACCTTTTTAGGGGAATTTCTTTAAGGGTAGTCGTGCCATAGTTCTGAGGATCTTTATATTTCATGTTAAAATTTTGTATTGCTTAAGCCATCTTAAGTTCAGAGTCTTAGGTTCTTCCATTCGTGGAAAAGATTTCTGGTAGAGGCGATTCCAGCTCTTGGAGTAGCTGCACACACCACACCTGGTGTTCTCTCACCATGGCCTCCAGGACTCAGAGGTGTCCACTGCTCTTCTCCCGACAGGCTTGTGGGGGACGAGGAGCGGCGCTGGACAGACGAGAACATCGACATGGTGGCGCTGAAGCACTTCCCCAACATCGACAAGGAGAAGGCCATGGGCCGGCCCATCCTCTACAGCAATTGGCTGTCAAAGGTGACACGGCCCTGCACTCACAGATGCCTTCTGTCCGGTAGTTAGGGTTCTCTTGGAACCAAAATACCTTGTTTGGAAGTGCTCTGTAACTAGCTGTGATCGTAGGCGTGACGATGGCCTGCATATTTACAGCCATTGATCATTTGGGGTAGAAAGCCCCAGGGCTCTGGCTGGCTGACTGGCTGTGTGCTTCTTATGCCCGAGTGCTGGTCACTCCCACCAGTAGACGAGGTTGCTCTGGCGGGTTTGCAGTGAAAGAAGGCCCCCACTCCTTTGCTTTCATTTCCCCCACACTAAAAATAGGGTAATTGTGAGTAAAGGTGACATTTCCAGAAGAGCCGTGAGTTGTCCTTTTCTCTGAAAAAGAGATTGGAACGTTTTAGTAAGTTACAGTCTTGCTATGCGTTTCATGCAGTACACTCCTGATACAGGGCGAAGTAAAAATCTTCCTTTCAGGAGCTCAGGGTCTACAAGGGGAGAGGCAGATGGACATGGCTCAGTCTGGGGAGAGATCTCGGTAGAGCTGACCCCTGCGTTGGGTTTTGAAGGGTTCGAAGGCCTTCTTCTGAGTGTCTAAAGTGCATGCCAGGCAGAGGGCCCCACAGAAGCAAAGGCGTGGTAGCCAGGAAATGGCAAGGCAGGTTTCCTCCGTGTTGCTACAATTTTCATTTCTATTTATTTCTGGACTCTAGATACTAATCTTCCATCATTTATAGGCAACATCGTCTCCCAGTGGCTTTCTTTTCACTCTCTTTATAGTGTCTTTTGAAAAACAATTGTTCTTGAAGATATATCATTTAAATCTATTAGTAATTTTGTGTATGAAGTGAGCTTTTTCCTGTGGACATCATTGTCCAGTGCTGTTTGCTGAATGGCCCTTTACTCTGAAGTGTCACTCTATCATACTAGCCTTCTCTAGGCGTGGGTTTATTTCCAAGCTCTGTCCTACCAATCTATCACTTCCTGTGCAAACCACATAGCCTCGATTACAGCCGTAAGTCTGTGTGACAGGATCGGTCCTCACACCTGGTTCTCTAGGGAGAGCTCGACCATTTGGGCCCTTTCCTCTTCCATATGAAGCTTAGAATTGGTTTGTCAAGTTGCACCTAAGCAACCACTGCCATCCACCGTTGAGATTTTGAGTGGGATTACATTGATTTTCGATGTTAGTTTCTACAGTAGTGTGTGTTTTTCTCCGTGTTCATTGTATATCTCTTCAGTTATTTAGGTTGTCTGTGATGTGTTCAGTGAAATTCAGTTTTCTCTATAAAGATTTTCCGTATTTTTTGATCCAGTTCTAGTTAACTTATTTTTTTTTTTTTGCTCTGTTGTAAATGATACCGTTTTCTGTTGCATTTTAATAGCTGCTTAGTATATGGAAGTATAACTGGCTTTGGTTTAGTAACTAAGATGATTTCTTAGTAACTTGGTCTTACCTTTTTCCTACAGGATTACATCCCAGTAGACCAAGAAGAGCTAAGAGATTATGTCAAAGCAAGGCTGAAAGTCTTCTACGAGGAAGAGCTGGACGTCCCTCTGGTCCTGTTTAATGAAGTGTTGGACCACGTGCTCAGGATTGACCGGTGGGCTTTTTGTTGTTACAGCCTTACCTCCTGCCTCCGCTGCCCTTGATTTAGGGTCGGTGTCGGGGGCGGTCATGCCAGGCCTAGCCCATCTCCCGACGGACCTCCCGCTACCTCCCCGTCAGCCTTCTCTGCCAAGCGACTCCTCTCTTCTTGTTTTCTAAGTCCAGCTTAACTGTCCTAAACTTTCCCACTAAGAGCTTCCTTCAGCTCTTCCTAGCACCTGACGCCTACCATGGTTACAGCCCCTCAGCCTCCTGCTAGAATTGGGTCTGTCTCCTCGTGTCATCTGAGTGTCTGCAGGACAGGCCCATGTCTTACTGCTCTTTGCATCCCACGGGGCCTGGCAAGTAATAATTGTTCATCAAATGTCTGATGTGCAAATTCAAGTTAAAATACGTTAGAAGTGTTGTTGACTAAATCCTGAAAAAGTTCAGGGCAGAGTGTCAAAGGGGACGCAGCATGAAAGCCTTAAAATCTCTCCTTCCTGATAATGTTTCAGAATATTCCGCCAACCTCAAGGCCACTTGCTTCTGATTGGTGTCAGTGGTGCGGGGAAAACCACCCTGTCCCGCTTCGTGGCCTGGATGAATGGTTTGAGCGTGTACCAGATTAAGGTGGGTCTGGCTGCAGCCTCGTAACCCATGAGCATTTGTGGGTGGCGCACGTGGCCCCGTGCCTGAGTGGCCTGACCCGCCGCGCGTCTGCAGGTCCACAGGAAGTACACGGGAGAGGACTTTGATGAGGATCTGCGGACGGTGCTGCGACGCTCCGGCTGTAAAAATGAAAAGATCGCCTTTATAATGGACGAGTCCAATGTTTTAGATTCTGGATTCCTGGAGCGCATGAATACGCTTCTGGCCAATGGAGAGGTAGGTCAGCGATGTGTTACGTCGTGTCACATGTTGCGTGGCATCGGGTGACAAGGACCGGTCAGGCAGCGTGCTGTTTTATTCCTAGGTGCCCGGTCTCTTCGAAGGAGATGAGTACGCCACCCTGATGACCCAGTGTAAAGAGGGCGCCCAGAAGGAGGGCTTGATGCTGGACTCGCACGAGGAGCTGTACAAGTGGTTCACCAGCCAGGTCATCCGCAACCTCCACGTCGTCTTCACCATGAACCCATCCTCGGAGGGACTCAAGGACCGCGCGGCCACCTCCCCGGCACTTTTCAACAGGTACACCACTCTGCGCTCAGCTCGGTCCCGGCAGCAGGCTTCCTTCCAGGGCTCAGCCTGCTCTTGGTAGCCGTTCTGAGATGTGCGCATCTTTTCAGGTGTGTGTTGAATTGGTTTGGAGACTGGTCCACAGAAGCACTGTACCAAGTTGGCAAGGAATTCACAAGCAAAATGGACCTGGAGAAGCCGAATTATATCGTGCCTGATTACATGCCAGTCGTGTATGACAAACTACCACAGCCGCCATCCCATCGGGAAGCTATCGTAAACAGCTGTGTGTTTGTTCATCAGACTCTTCACCAGGTGGGTTCCGTTTTGAGATCAGGAAAAGCAAAAGTAACCGTTGTACTAAAGTAAAACTAAACTGACTCAGAAATAGAGCCTACGGTCCTTCGTGTTTGACACTGTGCCATCACCTGTAGGAAATCGGCTTCGCTCCTGTGTTCTTACCTCTGTCAAGGACAGCTCAGCCTTCTTGTCAGCAGCCCTCTTACTGCTCCCATTGCTTCTTCCTCTGTAAAGCACTCTCTGCTTTTCTCTTGTCACTGCTACTGTGTCCCTTGTCCTGTCCTCTCTACAGGGGATCGGCACCCCTTTTCTGTAAATGGTTCAGGCTATGTGGGCAGACAGGTGTCTGGCACGACTGCTGGGCTCTGCCATTGGAACAGAAGCCCCTGTAGCCGTGTGAGGGCGTGGCTGCCACCACCACATTGCACTAGGAAACAGCAGTCTGACCTACTGGCTGCACAGCTCACTGACCCTTGCTCTAGAAAAGTCCAGTCCACTCCCATCTGGAAAGCTTTGTGAAAACCACTGTGAGCCTGTGAGTGTCCCATCGGCCGCTTGCATGGCCTCCTGGCTTCCCCTGTGGTCCCATTCCCCACTGCCCTGCTTCACACATCTCCCTTCAGGCAGAGGGGACCAGAGCACTTGGTGACTTGGAGCCTGTGCCGCTTTGCCCCTCTCTTGCTGGTGCGTCTCTTTTGGTATCTACTGAAAAGAAGCAGTAGGTAGAGGAGGCACGACTAACATTTACGTGGTAATTACTAGTTTGGGGAGCCTTTTCCTGTGAAGTACACCTCCGAGGTTGCCATAATCACCTTCCTCATCTTAGAGAAATTTGAGGAGAAAGCTTAGAGGTTTAAGGGCCTTTTGAGATCTAAAGATCCCAACTCCAGTAGCGGGATTCCTGAGGGCGGGGTCCATGCCACCACGTCACACTGAGGTCCAGCAGGCAGAACAATTAGAGTTTCTTGAGGTCAAATCACAGAGGATGTCCTGAAAGTGAAAGCTTTAACTTCCTTTTCTGGAAGGCTAATGCTCGGCTAGCCAAACGAGGGGGCAGGACCATGGCCATCACACCTCGACACTACCTGGACTTCATCAACCATTACGCCAACCTGTTCCACGAGAAGCGCAGCGAGCTGGAGGAGCAGCAGATGCACTTGAATGTGGGGCTCAGGAAGATCAAAGAGACGGTCGACCAGGTACGTCACAGGCCTCAGCTTCACGGCCTGGGGCAGGCGCAGTGAGGTCCCTTAAGTTCTGTTTGCCTAATGTGGCTTCTGTTATTTAGGTAGAAGAGCTGCGTCGTGACTTAAGGATAAAGAGCCAAGAGCTGGAGGTAAAGAATGCAGCAGCCAACGACAAGCTGAAAAAGATGGTGAAGGACCAGCAAGAGGCCGAAAAGAAAAAGGTGCTGCTTCTCTTTCAGGAAGTGCAGCCTGTGTGGGCTGGGGGGCAATCAGGGCAGGGCTAGGGGTGTCGTTCTAGGGTTCACTCGGCAGATTAACCCATGCTTACCCAGAGCTGAGCCATCCTTCCTTTCTAGGTCATGAGCCAAGACATTCAGGAACAGCTGCACAAGCAGCAGGAGGTGATTGCAGACAAGCAAATGAGCGTCAAAGAAGACCTGGACAAGGTGGAGCCAGCTGTCATCGAGGCCCAGAATGGTACGTACGTCCTGGCGGAGGTCTGCTTCCTAGAAAGGATGCTTTCTTCTTGCAGCTGGAGAGTGCAGGGGAGTGAACAGGGCTTCCGTCAGGTTCCAGGCGTGTGCGCCTGTAAAAGCCTCCCTGCTGACGTCCAAAGGCTGCTTCTACATACTTAGGGCTGTCTGCAGCTCTTAAGAGCAGCGGTCCTATACAGCTAGTCTGCTTTGACTGGGGCGAAAAAAGGGACACAGGAAGCTTTATGTTGATACGTTATTTTCTATCTGGTGACAATTAAACATTCTGTTTATAAACCCCTGACTTGAATGTCACCAAGAAATACTGTGAAGTATGCAGTGCTGTCATCCCGTAGTCATTTCTGAGAGGTTCCCGTCATGCCTAGTGATTACTGATTTAAGGATTGATGACAGTCACACTGCATGTGTGTGGGAAGTGCCGTGGAAAGAAGTAGGGCACCTGTCACCCTATTTTTATTGGCAACTTGCACAGTAATTAAAAGTAGCCTGTGCTCCCTTCCTGCCCATTAGCATTTAACTGTTTCAAATAACCTAATTAATTATGCGTAGTTTTCATGTTGTACCACAAGATGAATTAAAAGTACCATCCAAATTATAGATTTTCATTCAGAGTAGGGTTTACAGGAGAATTTTATTTAGTTCTCACCTGCTGAGTAATTCCTTAAAAGTGTTTTCATAAAAGTTCAGGCTGCAAAACTACATTTCAGCTTGTGGAAGGCACTGGCCATTTTGTAAGAACTGTTAAATTCCACATCTTCACGCAGCCAGTCAGGCAACTTCTAAACAGTGGCAGATCGAAAGTGTCTTTGTTTGAATTGTGTGAAATGCAATTTCACACAATTCAAATACAATGCTTAACTCATAGCTGTGTCGTCATTACATTTAAAAAACCTTTTTTTAACCTTTCTGGAGGTAAAGGCATGAGAATGAGAACTTGTGAGACATTTTCAAAGGTCACATCCTGCTTTTTACAGAATGTTGCAGTTTGGCCTTAGTACAGCAAGAAAGGTCGGCTCCTTAAGCTATTCCAGAGGATTTTCAGACAGGAACCCTGACATTTGCTTGAACCTTCTGAGCAGCTGTCGCTTTCCTAACTGGAGTCCGAGTGTCTGGCCATGCTTTGGTCCCTCTCACTGCCCCGCTTTCTTTCTCCCACTCCACCCTCTCACACGTCTCTGCGCTCAGCTGTGAAGTCGATAAAGAAGCAGCACCTAGTAGAGGTCCGGTCCATGGCCAACCCTCCTGCCGCCGTGAAGCTGGCTCTCGAGTCCATCTGTTTGCTGCTGGGGGAGAGTACGACCGACTGGAAGCAGATACGCTCCGTCATCATGAGAGAGAACTTCATCCCCACCATCGTGAACTTCTCCGCGGAGGAGATCAGGTGACTTGCCGCGAAGCAGAAGGACTGTTCGGGTGTCCGGTGGTTTTTTTCTTTTTTCCTGGCCTTGTTGTGTGAGCTGTCAGATGCCAGGAGGCAGCGTCAGTTACATTCGTCACACAAATGCCTTCCCAGGCCATTGCGATATAGTCAGATGTCTTCCCCACGTTCCTCCTCACTGTAGTTTTCTGATCCCTTAACGTAACCCTGCGAGCCGAATCCTTGCTGTGGTCAGAGCAGGGGCCACCCGCCTGCTGCCTCAGAGCCAGCCCTAGTCTGTCTCCCGTTGGGGGAGGGGGCAAGAGGCCTGATGGTCAGAGTCCTCAGAAACAGTGTCCACTGTCACCTAGAACAAGAGTTATTCTGGCTCGTCCTCCGTGGTCACTGGGCCAACAGGTGGAACTGGGCTTTCCATTTCAATTTCCTAAAAACATCCCTTACTGTTGCCCTACATGTGCTTAGAAATGCACCCCTCTTTTGCAGTGATGCCATAAGGGAGAAGATGAAGAAAAACTACATGTCCAACCCAAGCTACAATTATGAAATTGTGAACCGGGCCTCCCTAGCCTGCGGCCCCATGGTGAAATGGGCGATCGCACAGGTAACGCGCAGGCCGGGGACTCCTGCGGGCGACACTGTCTGTCTGGTCATTGAATAACAGTTACCATTCACCCTGCTCAGCTCAACTACGCAGACATGTTGAAGCGGGTGGAGCCTCTGCGCAATGAGCTGCAGAAGCTGGAGGACGACGCCAAGGACAACCAGCAGAAGGCCAACGAAGTGGAGCAGATGATCCGAGACCTGGAGGCCAGCATCGCCCGCTACAAGGAGGAGTACGCCGTGCTCATCTCGGAGGCCCAGGCCATCAAGGCTGACCTGGCCGCCGTCGAGGCAAAAGTAAGTGCGTCTTGGGGCTTTGGGGCTCGCCGCCGACTCCCCGAAGTTCACATGCTGTGCTCGCTGCCCCGTTTGGTAGAAGCAGGGTTCACACGTTAGCATGTGCTGCATGTATCACGGCCGTCGCAGTGAATTAGCTCTGTGATATCCTAAGGTCCTGAGGACGCTGTCCTGCATACGTGTAGATAGGGACCAACTGAGCAGTCTAAAGTGAGGACGTCTTTGTCAGGGTCTCCACCGCCGCCCCATTGCGCATGCCTGCACTCCTCATCAACCCTCAGAATACTCTAATCCCTGCCCTCAGTCCCTCTCCCTCCAGGCCAACCCTCAACAGCTGTCCCTCCCACCTCTTCCTTCTTCCTGCCCCATCTCTGCTCACACACAAGGCTGACACTTAATCTGCGCACTCTCTCCCGCTGATGACGTTTTAAGACTGTCGTTTTTGACTGTGGATGATCTGGGCCCCATCTCCTTGGGGACAGCTTGAGCGGGTTTCTATTTTTAGCCCGCCCAAAACCCTGCACCTAATGTGGCGGGACAAATTTGCACTTTTCTGTATAACTCCTGTTGGGTCTTCCTTTTAGGTAAACCGGAGCACTGCTCTTCTGAAGAGTTTGTCTGCGGAACGCGAGCGATGGGAAAAAACAAGTGAAACTTTCAAAAACCAGATGTCTACCATTGCTGGTGACTGTCTCTTGTCAGCTGCGTTTATTGCTTATGCGGGTTATTTTGACCAGCAGATGCGGCAAAACTTGTTTACCACCTGGTCCCATCACTTACAGCAGGCCAATATCCAGGTAACGGTCCATAGGGAGTTGAAAAACATGTGAGCCAAATTGGTGTTGGGTAAACTTGTCCTGAGCAGACACCGTGACAGGACAGCCAACTGCCCTACTCTCTCAGTTCCGCACAGATATTGCAAGGACGGAGTACCTTTCCAATGCTGATGAGCGTCTTCGCTGGCAGGCCAGCTCCCTACCCGCGGACGACTTGTGCACCGAAAATGCGATCATGCTGAAACGCTTCAACAGGTAGGGAGAGCAGGTTAGATAGAGGGCAGCAACCCCAGTTTCATTTTTATTCAAAACACACCTTCGAAGAGATGAACAAAAATTGAGAGTGGGCGTGTGGTGCTGACACGGTTTGCACGGTCTCCTGGTGAGGTGTGCGTGGTTCTTGTTATCCATCTGACTAAATTGTTCTGCGGTGAATGCTCCTCGTGTAACCATTTGAAATTCATTGTCAGGGTTGTGTGTCAGGTTGGACATTAGGACAGACCCTCTTCCAACATTATAACTGAAAATATTCAGCTAGAAAGAGTTAAAGGGGAAATTGCTGTCTGTTTTTCAGTTAAGAAGGCCAGAGTAAGAAATGAAATGTAACTCAGCGACACTGCAGATCAGGGGCAGTCCTCAGAGCTGAGCCCGAGAAGGGCACGCTGCCCTGTGGCGGTTCTGACACCCAGCACCCTTGGGGTTTCTTTTTCCTTTTTTTTTTTTTTTTTTTTTTTTTTAGAAAAAAGGAAACTTACTCCCAGATTTCTTTTTAATCTCATCTAATTGTGTTGAGACCTTTGAGTCATTGTCCCAGGGACACAAAGAAGATAGAGCACTCGTGTTGGTGTTGTCTGATTTTTATGCGCAAACCTGAGGGTTCCATGAACGAATGGCTCCATATCCCATCAGGTGGTGCTGGTGAGACTGTTGAGTCACCAGTAGTCTGCAGGGCCGGAGTCGTCTCAGAGCAAAGTGTGCACATTTCTGTTTAGTCAGTGGCCCGGCAAATGTGGAGAATGACAGATCTGAAAATGTTCTTGAGGATGGAGTGCGTACTTGGCAGAAGACAGGAAGTGCCCCAGATGCCCCTCGTTATGGGCCAGTTAACACATGACTGTGCGTCTCCACAGTGGCAGGCCGGGAGACCAGGCCGTTCAGGCAGAGCCTGTGTGCACAGGGCGCTCCAGCAGTGCTCGTGAGGAGAACAGGTGCCGAGCAGGGCGGGGGGTGCTCCCCTGGACACGTGTGTCTGCAAGCCCCTAAGCCGCCGCATGGATACACCAGAAACGGGCCCCAAGGATGGGGGTGGTTCTCACGATGTGCCCTTTCATGTGTGTGTATTACGTTTTTACATTTTTTAGTTGGCTATGTGACTCTGAACACTTCAGTCTTTTCGTGCCACATTTTCCTCATTTGTAAAAATGGGTGTGAACAGTCCTCTCATCAGGCTATTGTGAGGATTAAAGGAAGTGTGTGTGCTTCGCCAGGAGCCCTGGCAGTTTGAACTGTCAGGTGTTGGTGGTCACTGTCTGGAAGGGCCGTCAGTAACGCACAGAACAGTAATTCTAGGCTCAGCCTTGGGAGACGAGCGCGGGCAGGACACTGAGTGAGGAGGCCCCGTGCGTGCCCCAGAGAGTTACCTGCTTCCCAGAGTCTGGGACCTGTCACCCCTCATTGCAGAAGTTCTACAGAAAGACGATCATAGCATGAAGCCTTCAAGTCAGACAGTCTCTGTGGGGAAGTCTGGAAACCACACTGAGTGGGGGCAGGGTCCGTGTGCCTGGTTGGGGCTCTGCCCACCGTGTTCTCGTGCTTCCCTTGGCTTCTTCACAGCTCTTCCACCTCCCCCTTAGGTACCCGCTGATCATTGACCCCTCCGGACAGGCCACAGAGTTCATCATGAATGAATACAAGGACCGGAAGATCACGCGGACCAGCTTCCTGGATGATGCCTTCAGAAAGAACCTGGAGAGTGCCCTGCGGTTTGGTAACCCCTTGCTGGTGCAGGTGTGTGCGCACCGCGTCCTGCCGAGGGGGTTCTTTAGGGCCGTGTCTGGGTTGTTTCAAACACGGCTGATATGAAACCCAACTGAATTACATAATACAAAGCGACAGTTCAACGCTGCAAGACTTCATTTGATACCACAGCAAGGATAAAACCTTGAGATTGCTCTGTTAAAAAATAAGCCCAACAAAAGCGGCTTTTGCACTTAAAATCCCTCTTAGTCTGGACCACCGTCCACTGGCTCTTTGTGCAGTGATGGACGGACATGTTTAGTGTGTGCTGGTAGGATGGGAGCCACACTGAGCTCCGCGTGTGACTAGTGTGACCAAGGGATGGGACTAGAAACATGGCCAGTGGCTGTCATAGCGGCCAGGGCAGGTCTGAATGCTGGGTGCTGCTGGGAAGGTGAGTCTGGAGTCGGAAGCTGGTGTCAGTACAGCAGACACTAAAACCCTGACCATCGCACTCCTTACCTGTGCCTGCAGGATGTGGAAAGCTACGACCCAGTTCTGAACCCAGTACTGAACCGTGAGGTCCGGCGGACCGGGGGCAGAGTGCTGATTACCCTCGGTGACCAGGATATAGACCTGTCACCATCATTTGTCATCTTCCTGTCCACACGCGATCCGACTGTAAGCAATAAGGCACTTCTCGTGTGGGAATGTGGCGGTGCTGGGTGTTCCAGCTGAAGTGACAAAGCAGCCTGTCCTGTCACCCCTCCTGCCAGGTGGAGTTCCCACCAGATCTCTGCTCCCGGGTCACCTTTGTCAACTTCACAGTCACCCGTAGCAGCTTACAGAGCCAGTGTCTAAATGAAGTACTGAAAGCGGAAAGACCTGATGTGGACGAAAAACGTTCCGATCTTCTCAAACTCCAAGGTACATTTCTGGGTCTGGAGGCAGGAGGAGGCTGAACTATGAAGGGACGGAATGTTGCCAGTGCATGTCCGACTGTCAGCTTCCCTGTGAAAGAAGGTAAGTCCTCCAGCCGACTCGGGATGTTTTTGGTCCCTTCAGGGGAGTTTCAGCTGCGTTTACGGCAGCTAGAGAAATCGCTGCTACAAGCTCTGAACGAGGTGAAAGGGCGCATTTTGGACGACGACACGATCATAACGACTCTGGAGAACCTCAAGAGGGAGGCGGCCGAGGTGACAAGAAAGGTCGAGGAGACGGACATCGTGATGCAGGAAGTGGAGACCGTGTCCCAGCAGTACCTGCCACTGTCCACTGCCTGCAGCAGTATCTACTTCACCATGGAGTCTCTGAAACAGGTGACCACGTGGTGGCCCAGGCGGGTGAGGGCTCGTGGTGCTGAGCCATGGGGAGCTCATGGCCCCGCCCACCACCTTCTTTCAGATACACTTCCTGTACCAGTACTCCCTGCAGTTCTTCCTGGACATCTATCACAATGTCTTGTACGAGAACCCGAACCTGAAGGCCCTCACGGACCACACGCAGCGCCTGTCCATCATAACAAAGGACCTCTTCCAGGTGCGGAGCTGGCCCTTGGCGGTCCCGGGGCGGGAGGAGCTGGCGCGTGGCCATCCCGGGGAGGGGCAGGCCCATGCAGGCCGGTTCCTTGCAGCTGCAGTGTTTCCGCCTTGTCCCCAGGTGGCGTTCAACCGGGTGGCCAGAGGCATGCTGCACCAGGACCACATCACCTTTGCCATGCTGCTGGCGAGAATCAAGCTGAAGGGCACCATCGGGTAAGGCCGCCGCTCTGCCTCCCCTCCAGCCTAGACGGCGGTGCATTGCCCGCGAGCATTTCATGTTACGGGAGTTGTGGTTTCCCTTGAAGTCATCGTGCACGTTGAGTGCAATAGAAATGAGTGTAAGCCCTCGCTCGCCTCTGCCCCTCCGCAGGGAGCCCACATACGATGCCGAGTTCCAGCACTTCCTGAGAGGGAAGGAGATCGTGCTTAGTGCTGGCTCGACACCCGAGATCCGGGGCTTGACCGTGGAACAGGCGGAGGCGGTTGTGAGGCTGAGCTGTCTCCCTGCCTTCAAGGATCTGATTGCAAAGGTTCAGGCCGACGAGGTGGGTATTCTTCTGAATGTTCCTTTCCCCAGGAAATTGGCAGTGAGGGACTGCGTGTCGTGTAAAACCCAGAACCTCGTGTTTGTGCACGTGCGTCAAACGTCTGCATGCTAGTCCCGCCTTCTGTGCCCACAAAGGCGCGCTCTGCCCCTGGTGACGATCCCACTGTTGTCTCCACAGCAATTTGGCATCTGGCTGGACAGCAGCTCCCCAGAGCAGACGGTGCCATACCTCTGGAATGAAGAAGCCCCTGCAAGTAAGCCCCGGGCCTCTCCCTCGTGTTGCCCTTCTGGACCCCCATGTCATGTGGGGCCCCACTGCTGGAAGAAGGGACGCTGCCAGGAACTAGTCACTGGTTCCTATGAGAAGTATCTGTGTTCAAACTTTCGGAGTTGGCTAGACGTGGGAGAGCAAAACATTCCTAATTCCCGTCCAATGCACGCTTAAATTAGACCAAAGGAGGAACGAGAGGAAGCTCCTTGCCAGCACGGGAAAATGGGCAGTTCTTGTTAGCCGAGGCCCTGGGCGAGCCAGGCCCCCAGAGGGGGAAGAGGCGGTGAGCCCCACCCGGCTGCAAGTGGTGACTGACCTGCAGACGCTCCTGAGAGTTCAGGGGGCCAGCCTGCAGCAGCCGCTACCGGTGGAACCATTTAAAATCAGCAACTGCCACAGCACCCAGAGACCGAAGCAGTAGGTGCTGTCATCGCTTTGTCCAGAGTGTCCATGGGGACACAGGAGGTGGTGACTGTCCTCTGAGCTGTGTCTTGGACACTGCGTGTTTGCCAAGTGCAGGCTCATAACAAGAACAGACCAGGCAGGGGGACAGCTCACAGTCTGTCCTGTCACCAACCCCCTGACCTCTGTGTGGCCTCATTTCAGCACCCATCGGGCAAGCCGTCCACCGCCTGCTCCTGATTCAGGCCTTCCGGCCCGACCGCCTGCTGGCCATGGCCCACGTGTTTGTCTCCACAAACCTCGGGGAGTCCTTCATGTCCATCATGGAGCAGCCGCTCGACCTGACCCACATTGTGGACACAGAGGTGCTCCTCGTCCCTCTGTCCTCCCGCAGCCTCCACGCCAGTCGGCCAGGTGCTGGGACTGACCCCGACCCGTTCATCTGCAGGTAAAGCCGAACACTCCCGTCCTGATGTGCTCTGTGCCCGGGTATGACGCCAGTGGACACGTGGAGGACCTCGCAGCCGAGCAGAACACCCAGATCACTTCTATCGCAATCGGTAAGCGGCTCGATCTCTCTCGGGCTGGGGCCCCCACAGCTCGGGTGGGCTCTGAGGTCCGCGCCTGCCGTGCTGACACCAAGCTTTCTGGCACCAGGCTCGGCAGAAGGCTTCAACCAAGCCGATAAGGCGATAAACACAGCTGTGAAGTCCGGCAGGTAGGCCTGCTTGTCTATTCGGAAAGCCCTGGCCCAGAGCTCAGACGGGAGCCTGAAGCCGGCCTGGCGCTCACTCTTCCCGCAGGTGGGTGATGCTGAAAAACGTCCACCTGGCCCCAGGGTGGCTGATGCAGCTAGAGAAGAAGCTGCACTCGCTGCAGCCGCACGCGTGCTTCAGGCTGTTTCTCACCATGGAGATTAACCCCAAGGTGCGCCGGCGCGCGGGCAGGTGGGGCGGGGCGGGCAGGTGGGGCGGGGCGGGATGGGACGCTTCTCTCGGTGCCGTTCGGGCTCTTTGTGTTCAAATGGGTGTGTGTGTGTATGTACTGTGTGTGTGTGTGCTGTGTGTGTGCTATGTGTGTGTGTGTGTGTGTGTGTGTGTGTACACTGAAGCGCCCGGACAGCCGAGTGGTGACAGGCGCCGTCTTCTCAGGTGCCCGTGAACCTGCTGCGCGCTGGCCGCATCTTTGTGTTCGAGCCGCCCCCGGGGGTCAAGGCCAACATGTTGAGGACGTTCAGCAGCATCCCCGTGTCACGTATCTGCAAGGTAGGAGCGCGCTGTGTCAGCCCAGACAGGCCAGCCCCTGAATTCACACACGGGCCCCACGCCTCCCAGAAACACCAGCGTGGCTAGTTGTACAGGGAATTTTATTTAACTGCAGGCAAGTTTCCTTCCGGTGAACAGGGGTGTGGTGGCAGGGGCGTGACAGTTAGGCTCCCAGGTGAGCAGACACGTCCACAATAAAACTCTAGCCTGAACCCAGGTGTGCATCTTAGACCAAATGGGAACCCCCCGCTCCCAGGCATGGGCCACCCCAAGGCTGAGGCCACGGGGCAGGAGGAGGGGGACCCTTGAGCAGCGCGGCAGGCATTAGGGGTACTGACCTCTATGCATTCAAAAGTCTGTGGATAAGTTTTGATCCCCCGAAACTTCAGTCCCTCAGTATCCACAGGGATTGGCACTAGAATGCCGTGTGGACGCCAAACTCCATGGAAGCTCAAGGCCCCCCATAAAATGGTGTGGATCGATGCATGTAGTCGGCCCCTCTCATCTGCGGGTGCACAGCCTGGGGATAAGGCTGACTGTGGCAGACCGGCGCAGTCCAAACCGTGGTGTTCAGGGGCCAGCTGTACTTAGTGCTATAATGCACCTTTTCCGACACTTAGAAAAAACACCTTCTGTGTAATTCTCTGTTGGCTGAATAACGTGTCTCCATATCTGCTATTTGTATTCATTTGCTCATGCCGAGCCCTGGAGTGCGAGTGGTGCATGTTAGACGTGGGAGCTCTTGTTAAAGCTGTCGTTCTCTTGGGAGGATCCGCTCTATTTTCTCAGAAGAAAGGACGCTGCTTTTTGCTGATTCTGTCCTTGATAACACTCTCCCTCCAGTCTCCCAACGAGCGTGCTCGCTTGTACTTCCTGCTGGCCTGGTTCCACGCCATCATCCAAGAACGCTTACGATACGCTCCCCTGGGGTGGTCAAAGAAGTATGAATTCGGGGAGTCGGATCTGCGGTCCGCCTGCGACACCGTGGACACATGGCTGGATGACACGGCAAAGGCAAGTGTGGGCTGTGCCTCGTGAGGTAGACAGGAAGCACGTGGTAACGTGGTGACGCAAGGTCGCGTGCTCAGCTCACATGTGCAGGTGGGAAAGCCCGTTCGAGGTGAGAGTGCGGGAGGAGGCTGCAGGCAGAGCCAGGCTGTGCCAGCCCCCGACCTGAGCACTCACTCACCTGTCCCCACCCAGGGGAGGCAGAACATCTCTCCGGATAAGATCCCGTGGTCTGCACTGAAGACCTTGATGGCCCAGTCCATCTACGGTGGGCGAGTGGACAACGAGTTTGACCAGCGTCTGCTCAACACTTTCCTGGAGCGTCTGTTCACGACCAAGAGCTTCGATAGTGAATTCAAGCTGGCCTGCAAGGTCGATGGGCACAAAGACATTCAAATGCCAGACGGCATCAGGTATGAGCCTGCCTCTCGTGACAGCCACCGTGGCACCACTGGGCAGCTTCCGGCGTCGCGCGTGACAGCATTTCTAATGTGCTCTTTGGCAGGCGAGAGGAGTTTGTGCAGTGGGTGGAGCTGCTCCCCGACACCCAGACGCCCTCCTGGCTGGGCCTGCCCAACAACGCCGAGCGGGTCCTCCTCACCACGCAGGGTGAGTCCCTCCCGGTACCAGCTGCCCCTCACCCTCGGGGAGGGGGGGCGTCATCAGCCCCACCTAGAGTCTGTCTTGCAGCCCAGGCTCAGTGCTGGGCAAAAGGCCTGACATTCGTGTAAACGAGGTCTGGACATGGCGTTAGCTTTTCCCCTTACGTTCAGAAATAGTTCCACTTTCCTTCTTAGGGTTGCCAAGTACTGGTGTTAAGTCAGAGTAGCAGCTGGGTCCCTGTGAATGCCCTCTCAGGACTACAGTGACTGTCATCTGAGCCCCCGTCACACCAGCACTCTGCTAGGGTGTCACCGCCAGTCCCACCTTAGAGCAGCACTGCAGCCGGGCCTAACAGGTTGCCCAAGGTCACTGGCCCACGTGGAGGCCCTGAGTCCTGAGCGCTGAGCCGACACCTCTGCCGTCCGGCCTTCAGGCAGCCACGCAGGGACAGGCATTTGAGAGGGAGCAGGTGGTGTGCTCCAGGCCGCAAGTAGCCGCGAGTCCCCAGGGCAGGTGGCCCCGAGCCCCTCCCTCGGCCGTCCCGCAGAGGCCTCACGCTGGTCCCTGCACTCTCAGGCTGCTGGTCCAGGCCCCGCAGTCATGACTTGGTCTGGTACCACTTCTCTGTATTCGCCTCCCCGTCTGTGTGGCCAGGCCATTTGCTGTGCCCACTCGGTATGTTGCGAGTCCACGTGGGCCATGGTCTTTCCACTTACGTCCTCCTTCCTCTGCTCTCCTGCCCGTCCCTCCCCTCCCCCACCCTCCGTGGGTGCACCTGCGGCCCAGGTGTGGACGTGATCAGCAAGATGCTAAAGATGCAGGTGCTGGAGGATGAGGACGACCTGGCGTACGCGGAGACCGAGAAGAAGGCGCGAGTGGACGCCACGTCGGACGGGCGGCCCGCCTGGATGAGGACACTGCACACCACCGCCTCCAACTGGCTGCACCTCATCCCCCAGACACTGAGCCATCTCAAACGGACGGTGGACAACATCAAGGTGGGCGGGCAAGCTGTGCAGAGGCGCAGGCTGGGGGCTAACGCTCAGAGGGACCAGAAACGCCCCCAGGTCGTCCTGCCACGAGCTAGCTCAGTAACTCCCCACGCTGCTTCCGAGCAGCTTCCTGCACCGTCTGGTCCCAGGTCGGGCTCGGGCTCAGCTGTGGGGACCTGGCCGGGGCCGTGACTCCTGGGGCTCCCGGAGGTCGGCTTCCTCTGGCTGGCTGCAGCAGCGGCCGCTTCTAAACGGCCCCCTCACTCTGGCTTCTCTCCACACAACAGGACCCTCTGTTCAGGTTCTTTGAGAGAGAAGTGAAGATGGGAGCGAAATTACTGCAGGACGTCCGCCAGGACCTTGCTGATGTCGTCCAAGTGTGTGAAGGGAAGAAGAAGCAGACCAACTACCTGCGCACACTCATAAACGAACTGGTGAAAGGTGCGCAGGGAGGCTGCGTGCCGGGCGCGCGTTGGTCCTGTGTTGACACGTCCCAGGCCGTCCGCTCCCTCTGCAGCCGGCCCTCCGACTGCAGCTGGGGGCCCTCCCTGGAGCCCAAGCTCAGAAATGTCTGAAGAGTTTTCCTTCTACTAAAATCTTTCTGCAATTGCTGCAGTGTTTAGGGGCGGGCGCAGGACAGAGGAAATGTTGGGGGGCACTTGAGTATGAACAGCAGGGCAGCCGCAGGTGTCTCCCGTTGTCCCCGAGAGCCTGAGCTGCCAGTGACAGAGTCATACCGGGCAGTGTGTGACGGGAGTGGGTAGCTGTGGTGTTATGGGGGAGAGCCTGGTCCTCCAGACACCCCGTCAGTCACACGGGACTGTCAAGTTGGGGTGGGGGGCGAGGCTGTACCTGACGCCGGCCTGGGGCCTCCCTCCCCTCCGCAGGGATCCTGCCTCGGAGCTGGTCGCACTACACCGTGCCTGCCGGCATGACCGTCATCCAGTGGGTGTCTGACTTCAGCGAGAGGGTCAAACAGCTGCAGAACATCTCACAGGCGGCTGCGTCCGGCGGCGCCAAGGAGCTAAAGGTGGTGACGGCAGCTCCTGAGAAGCCTGGTGGCTGCTGGCAGCTGCCCTGGGTTTGGGGCAGCAGCTGGGGGGCCAGGCAGAGGCCCGGCTCTGAGCTGGGAGAGCAGGTCGGGCTCGCTCCTCACCGGCTGCTTCCTCCCACAGAACATCCATGTGTGTCTGGGCGGACTGTTTGTGCCCGAGGCGTACATCACCGCCACCCGGCAGTATGTGGCCCAGGCCAATAGCTGGTCCCTGGAGGAGCTCTGCCTGGAGGTCAATGTCACCACCTCGCAGAACGCCACCCTTGACGCCTGCAGCTTTGGAGTCACGGGTGAGTTGGAGTGTGCAGACCCAGGCCCGCGGTCTTAGCTTCTGTCTCAAGGCCCCCACCTACACCCACACAGGTGTTTAAGGGGCCGGATGGCGGGAGCGGAGCTGAGCCCGAGGCCGGTGGGTTCCGGGGCTGTTCCCACTCCATTGATTTGACTTCCTCCGCCCAGGGTTGAAGCTGCAGGGGGCCACGTGCAGCAACAACAAGCTCTCCCCCTCCAACACCATCTCCACCATCCTCCCGCTGACGCAGCTGCGCTGGGTCAAGCAGACAAACGCAGAGAAAAAGGCCAGTGTGGTAAGGAGCACCCCCGTCCTGTGGGCAGGGAGACGCTGCGAGCACGGCCTTAGTCATGTCCCTCTTCCCACCGCCGAGTTCTGCCCGTGACGAGCAATCAGCAACTCCCGGGAGAGAGCGCCCGTTGCCCTCTGCCACAAAGCCCTGCACCCCACAGCGCCCTCAGGCGTGTCGAGGCGGGCGTCTCGCCGTCCCCTGGGCCGGCGCTGAGCCCCTCTGCCCTTCCTCACAGGTGACCCTACCCGTGTACCTGAACTTCACCCGTGCAGACCTCATCTTCACGGTGGACTTTGAAATCGCCACCAAGGAAGACCCTCGCAGCTTCTACGAGCGTGGCGTCGCAGTCCTCTGCACAGAGTGAAACACTTTTCTAGCTCCCTATTTCTGTACTGGTAAAATGCAATATTTAACATTTATTCATTATTAAAACGTTTGGAAGCTATGGACTTGTCAAAGGAAAGTCGTTGGTTCGAGGTTAGAGGAACGTGAAGGAGGCCTGACGGTTGGGACTGGTGGAACGTGGAAGGACGACGCACGTGTTTGGAGGAGCAATAGCATGGCTTGTTTTATGAAATAAAACACTAAGCATGACCCGCCTCCCGCCTCTTCTGTCTCTGCGCTGGTCCCGGGCACTTCGGGCACTAGGGGAGCTCAGCACCGGCGAAGAAGGAAGAACCTGGGCCCTTCAGGGACACGGTAACGGCCAGAAAAGGGCCTGGTCCGTCCTGGGTCAATAGTCGACCCCTTAGCTGTGCGCCCCAGCTTGCCACCCCTCGTGGTGGGGCCTAGCGCCATTTCTTGCATCACAAAAGGTGCTGACGCCCTGGTCCGGCTCTGCCACCCGTCCCGTCTCCTCCCTGGTACCTTCATTCCTGCAGAGCCTGAGGTGGCGCCAAGTAGAGGAAGCGGGTAGGCAGCTCCTGTGGGACGTGACGGATGTGGTGTCCCTGGGAAAACAGGCCTTGTGAGAGCTCCTGGGGTGGATCGGTGAGCAGCCCGGGCCTCAGGCCCTGTGATAAAACCTGTTCATCCTGCTGTTGGACCACCCATGACCCACCTACCCCATGTGACCCCTGTGTTTGGCCACCAGCCACGTGATGGTCTGATTCCTGGCTAGACGGTCAGGCTCTGCCCCCCGCACCCCTAGGGCTTCTGTGAGCTGCCAGGTTCCAACTGTCTCCAGGCCTGAAGGCTAGACTCAGCCTGCTCCTTGCCCACTTCTGGAATGTTCCACCAGGGGTCTCTAGGTGGCTTGGTTACAGTCCAAAGCTGTATTCCACTGAACACGGGCTCATTTTAAATGTTTTCCTCTGAACCAATAAAGATTTTCAGCATTTCTATGGTGGGCATGCTGGACGGTGCTGCAGGGTCTCACCTGAGAAGAGCTGGGCCAGGGCCCTGGCGATGACAGGGAGTCCACAAAAAGGCTTCCATGGACGAGGGTGCTGGAGCACAGGCTGAGGGAGCGCAGGGCAGCTCCCAGCAGGGCGCAGCTGCCTCCAGCCCAAAGGGCAACCAGAAGAGCAGAAGCAGCCCTGCTCCCAGCCCCACCCACCCCGGCCACCACCGAGACACTCGTCTACCTAGAGGCTGGGGGCTGGGGACGGGTAGGTCACCACAGGTACAGGATTGCGGTTCCCTCATCCAGGGCTGCCATATGGACCCCACGAGTGCCCAAGGCCTACCTAACACCCCAGAGGACAACACCCAGGTCCGGGCCTTCTTGAGCTTCACTCCCAACCCACCCCACCCCCACACTGAGCTCAGTCCATGGGCCTGAGGGGGACCCCACCTCTGGGGCCGCCTACTTGCCCTGCAGTTGGAGGGTCAGGCTGTACAGTGGCCACAGTCCTACTTGTCCTCACCAGTAGAGCTGGCAGAAGGGACCAGAGCAGTCTCCCGAGGGGCGAGCTCCACCAGCCACGTCACTGCTGTCCCCACCCACCAGGAGAGACAAGAGCCTACGGTCATTGGGTGCAGCCCTTTCATTGGCACTGGACAGCGGCCATAGAGGAGAGGGGCTCAGCCACCCAGCGCTAACACCAACTCCAGAATGTCGCTGGGTTCATGCCTGTTGGAAAGGGAAAAACCCTGAAACTGGGAAAAGCACAACAGCCACCCACTGCCACCCACCCGTTTTAGATACGACCACGTCAAGGCCACCATCACGCCCACAGACTGAGCCCCAACCAGCTGCTCAGAAAGTCCCTGCTCCATCAGCAGTGACAGTGGGGAGAGGCAGCGCTATTGTCCACGCACATCCGCTTGCGCTCCCTGCTCCCCATTCCTCTGGCGTCAGTCAGCACCCTGCCCTGAGCTAACCTCTCACCTGGGTCTCAGCCACGTGCTGCTGCTTTCTCTTATGTTTTTCAGGCTCTGCAAGTAAAACCTCCAGTTTCCTCTTAGACAGAGCTTGGGCCCCTTGTCCCTCTCATTCCCGAGTCTGGGTGGTGGCCGTGACACTCTGGCCCTACCCTGGGCACGTCTGCCAGTCTCTGGGGGCTCCACAGTAGGGAGGGGGGTTCCGTGCTCCTCCTCCATTATTCTCAGGTTCTCTGGGGACCCAGGCAGCTGGGCGGTGGACACAAGCGCCTTGGGGCGGCCTGCCCCCGTGGGCTGCATGTCCACATCCTCGGCCTCCAGGGTGGAAAGGGCCCCGCTGGCAGCTTTCCAGACAGTGGGTCTAATAAGTGAACTGGACTCCTGGACTTCAGCACGTGCAAAGGCCGGTTACAGGTCATGTGACCCAGGAAACAGTCGGTGAAGCTGTGGGCGGAACGGCCAGGGATATCTTCCAAATCACCGTCAGGGTCTAAAAACTGGTGACAGACATGTTGGAGCTGGTTAGCAATTCCCAGCAGTGGGGTCCAGTGCGACACATCTGCACAAACTATTTCTTCCGTCACTGGCGTTGGCAAACTTGGCACCATCTGCCTTGCAAATGAATCTTTAAAAATGCATTTGACAAATAGCCCATGGCACCCAAAAAGCCTGAGGGTCCAGCAGTGCTGGGGGCCCAGCCTGAACCCTGTCATTTAAAGGCCTCATCTGGGGTGGTCGGTTAGCTCAGTTGGTTAGAGCGTGGTGCGAACAGCACCAAGGTTGCCTGTTCAATCCCTGCATGGGCCACTGTGAGCTGTGTCCTCCTTAAAAAAATGAAAAATAAAGGCCTCATCCCAGCTCCCAGCCGGCTCAGTCCACACCGCCCCACCCACCACCGGGGGTCTGAGCTCATTCCTCCCACGTCCCCTTCAAGGCGCCACGTCCCTGGTGAAGGCCCAACTCGGCTCTGTCCTGCTCCCTGACCAGTCCTGCACCCACTGTGCCTCGCACATATGACCAGAAGAAGCTGAAATGAGCCTTGAAGTCCAGTTGTTCCCCACTTTCAAAGGTCTGTTCTCGAAGGCCGTGTGTGCGTGTCTGAGCAGCAGCCCCCCACCCCCACCCTCAGGGCAGTCAAGCACCTCTCACCTCTATGACCACTGGCTGAAGGGGGCTTTGGAGCTTTCTGGACATCTAACACCCTCCTCACCCAACCTTTGTGCCAGGATTTCCTATGCCTTCCGCTGCCTTTCTTCACCTTCCCGCGTCAGTGCTCTTGACTTGAGGGGCTCCGCAGTAACGGTCCCCACAGAAAACCGAAGGCTTTGCAGCTAATCCCGTCCCCTCCTGCACTTCCCATCACTACTCCCAGTGCTGTGTTGAGACATCCTCCCAAAGAGGACCCGGTGAAGTCTGGAAGCCAGTCAGGTTTATCAATGCGACTAGAGGTCCATACGTCCCCAGTGTCCGTGCCTCACCCACACCAAGCGTGGCTACATGACAACCAGAAAGGACCCAGGACCGAGTCAGTGCAGGGACCCCCGTGGGTAGTGAAAACCCCCCATCACTCACTTCCTCTGGACAGTTGATGCTGTTATTTATTCCAGAAAAAAGGTAAATATGGAAATGGTTAAACACCATGATCTGTAGACAGCTGTAATCATTTCAGATTCAGAAACTGGTCAGAACTGTTGGAATTCACAAAGCTGGCACCCATTCTGTGACACCGCCTGCTCCCTAAAGTACCCCCCCACACACACACACACACAGAGCAGCTAGCATCCCCGGCCCCAGGCTGGGGGTGCATGTGTGGGGTGGGTAACCATCTCACACTGCAAATAAGCCAGCAGGGTCAGTTCTTACCAACAAAGAGGTGCCAGGCTGCGACATCTATCTATCCACTGGGTTTGGGTCAGAATGACTGGCCGCACACCTGCTCGTCAAGGCTACCTGGTGCCTTAAAACACCACGAGACCAGGTATTAACCACACCTCAACTGATTACTGAGATTGATTTCAGTTTTGATTGAGATTAATTTTGAAATTGACTAATTGTAAACCAATGGTCTTGTCAATACTCCAGGCAAACTACTTTCAGTCCTTGTCTTATTTAAAAAATTTTTTTGAAAAAGGAAAAACAATTTAAATATCAAAGTGAAGTTTTTTTCCAAAATATGATAACACCACTATGCAAAGAAGACTCCACACAGCAGGCCCGAGACAGCTCTCCTTAGAAAGTTCTGCTGACTAACGGGCCCTTGGCTGGCCCCTGGGGACTTGGGTTTCGGGAGGCCTCCCGCCATTCCCTACATAAGAGTGGCTGCTGGCTCATTCTGGCTCACTCTGTAACTTACCTCTCTCCAGATACCTTCAACGAAGTCCACGTGGTTCTTTTTGTGATAGACCTGGGGGGAAAAAGGCTTGAATAATCCTTCTCTCTAGGAAGGCATCAGCTTAGTGTTCAAGGGCAAGAGAACAAGGGCGCCCACTGCCCATGCCAGCGGTCTCCACCACACTGGACACTCGAAGGACAGTGGTCCTGGCGGGGTGGGGGAAAACAAAGAGAAACTTCTCCCCAAAGCCTGAGCAGAGACAGAGGACCCCTTAGAGGTTTGGCTTGAGGGACTAAAATGCAAACGTGGGCAGCTGCAAACAGGAATGTGACAAGGAGACAGACTTGGCAGCTGGGTCAGCCCCCATCACATTGGGAAGAGACAAGCGTGCCCAATTGATCCCACAGGGCACCCTGGCGCTCCTCCTGGACCCAAAGCCAGAAGATCCTGGAAGACACTGGACCATCTCCCAAGCCCTTCCGTTCCAGAGGCAGAAGCAGGCCCAGAATGCGGCCGGGCCTTGCCCAGGGCCCCTCAGAAGAACCCAGGGCTGGCATCGGATATTCTAGAACCCTCCCCACTAAACCCAGGCTGTGGGAAAAGCAACTCTTCTGTTTCTTCTTAATTAAAAGAAAGGTTCCCAAAGGACAGGAATGTGAACACCTCTAGTTTGGGGGAAGAGAGAAAACACCTGTAAGGATGACACCAAGTCAGGGCCTTCTGGTCTCGGGCACACAGGGTCTCCCCCCACCCCCACGAAGAGGGAGAGGGCTGCAAGCAGGAGAGTACCTGCAAGCCATTGGAGCGCGCCCGCCTGCCTCTTCTGGAAGCGGGCCCTGATGCAGGTGGCACTGAAGGCTGACCTGATACAGGTGGGTCGGCCATGCCTCAGCCCCGCCATGGCTCGGGCCTGTTACAGACTTGTCACTAAAAAATACCACGTTCGTGGGGACAAAGCACAGGCCAGTGGTTACAAGGGGTGGGGGAGGGGCTGACCACAAAGGAACAGGCGGGAACTTTCTGGAGGGTTCTCTCTTGACTGTGGTGGTGGTTGCTCCCCAGGGTGCATTTGTCACAGGTCAGAGTGGTGGCCTAAAGGAGTGAATTTTACTCTAAGTTTTAGAAGACGAATCTAGGGAGTTTTCAAAAACTTTTTTAGTGAACAGAAAACCCACAGGCAGCTGGGGGCGTGGCAGTATAGCCCAGGATCAATATCTCAGTCTGCGAAAAACCCCTTTGCATTGACATGCTCTGTCTTACACACGCTCATTGGGACACGGCACACGTTCATGGACACTGAAAGTTCTAGAATGTTAGCCTGGGGAGGGGACCACCATCCAGCCCAAATGTCCACCCTGCTCTTTGTTTCTTAACAGATAAAGAATTTTAAGCCGAGGCTGAGGACTGACTCGCCCAAGTTGACATAAATTCTAAGAGATTTTCCTAAGAAGTTTGAGGTTGTTAAATACATACAATTTTAAAGCCATACATCCAAAGAACACAGAGAGAACATCCACACTAAAAACAAACAAACAAAAACAAAACTGACTGGGGCTGGGCCGGTGGCTCAGGCGGTTAGAGCTCTGTACTCCTAACTCCTAAGGCTGCCGGTTCGATTCCCACATGGGCCAGTGGGCTCTCAACCACAAGGCTGCCAGTTCAATTCCTCGAGTCCTGCCACGGATGGTGGGCTCCGCCCCCTGCAACTAAGATTGAACACGGCACCTTGAGCTGAGTGGCCGCTGAGCTCCCGGATGGCTCAGTTGGTTGGAGCGCGTCCTCTCAACCACAAGGTTGCCAGTTCGACTCCCACAAGAGATGGTGGGCTGTGCCCCCTGCAACTAGCAATGGCAACTGGACCTGGAGCTGGGCTGTGCCCTCCACAACTAAGATTGAAAGGACAACAACTTGACTTGAAAAAAAAGTCCTGGAAGTACACACTGTTCCCCAATAAAGTCCTGTTCCCCTTCCCCAATAAAATCTTTAAAAAAAAACAAACAACAAAAAAAACTTACTAAGAGAACAAGAGACTACAAACTTCCTTAGAATTTCACATCACTTGCTTTCCTCAAGGACCCTGTGGGAAGGCACCGCTGGGCCCTGTTGGAAAGTGCATCAGTTACCAACACTCACCACCGTGCATGCGACAGGCTTTTCGTGAGCAACTCGGGCTTCCCAAATGGTTCCCTGGAACACCAGTTCTCAGGCCTATACGGCAAAAGTTCAGGAAAACAAAATTCTACAAACCAGACCTTAAAGAATCCTGCCGTGCCCAACACATGCTAGCATTTTAAAAGCTAGAAAGGTCCCGGCAAAAAGCAACCTACTTTTTTTTTTTTAAGCTAATTAACTAAAGTCTGTACTTTACTTGGATTCCCTTAGTTTTCACCCAACGTCCCTTTCTGTCCTAGGATCCCATCCAGGACCCTACATCACACTCAGTTGCCATGTCTCCTGAGGCTCCTCTGCGCCGTGGCAGTTTCTCAGAGTGCCCTTGTTTTTGACGACCTTGACCGTTTTGAGGAGGACTTTGTGAGATGTTCCTCAGCTGGGATTTAGCTGATGTTTTTCTTACCAGGAGACTGGGGTTATGGATTTTGGGGAATGTTCACAAAGGTGAAGGGCCCTTCTCATCGTGCGTATCAAGGGCACGGCTATCACAATGACACATCACAGGTGAGATGACCTTGAGCACCTGGCTGAATGGTTTCTGTCTGCTTTCTCCACTGGAAAGTCACCTTTCCCCTCCCTGTCCCTCCTGCCCTCTCTGGGAAGAGGTCACTGTGCAGCTGACACTCAGGAATGGAGAGGGAACAGCCACGTGAAATGCAGGCAGAGACCCCCATCACCCATTCACGCCAGCATGGACGCACCTGTGTCTGTACCGCACAATTTATTTTGTTCCGTCTTTGGCTGGAACTTGTTCAGTTGGTTCCCACGTCCCTTTGACGTGCCCAAACCACCCTCAATTCGATCTCCGAAGGAGCACATGCTGTGCAATACTTGGTGCTCTCTCTAGGCCGAGTTTAGACACAAGTACCAGAAAAGTAAAATTATAACCAGTGGATGAACCGGAGAACCGTCTGTCCCCACCGCCTCCCACAGAGGTTTGGGCCACACTCAGCACCAACAGACGTTTTCTAGCCCAGCTGCACCAGGTAAAGGCCTCCTCATAGACTATTCCATCAAAAAGCATTCCACACACATGGTTCAGACACCGTATTAAACGACACGCAGCAAACACAGGAGGCCGCAGCCCCACTGTGCACCGCCCCTGTGCCCCCAGGAGTTGGCTGGGCGCGTCCTCCACAGGCTCCTTTATCCTCAGCGCAGCATTTACACCGGACGTGGTTTGTAAAGTGTCTCCACGTGGGATCAAAGACTGAAGGGCACATGCCCTCCCAAGCATCCTCACCAACGTGTGGTTTGGGGTTAAACGCAATGACATCTGCATAGGGACAAGTACTGGTTTTGACACCAGCAGGAATTCAACCAGTTAACGGATAGAAGCTTGTAGATGGCATGAGGGTGTTCACAGGTTTACAGCTGGGGAAACTGAGGCTAAGAAGATTGGATTTGCCCAGAGCCAAGGCCAGAAGTCGATTCTAACCCGTGCCTGTGGCTGTGCTCTGCACACACACACAATGCCATCTCAGGGACATTTTGGGCCCCAAGGCACCAGTGGCTCAGCCTCACTGCCCCGGAAGCTTCTCAAGCAGAGCAAAAAGACAAACTTGAAATTACCCAGGACTTTCCCCCTCCTCCCTCTGCCTTCTGCCTCCTCTCCACCCCACCCCCCACCTCTTCACCATCGAAAATTACAGAAAAATGCTCCTGTCACGCAGACTTACTAGAGAGTTCTTTGATGTCAAGACTATTATTGAAGTCACCCTGTTACACAAAACTCTGCCATCTTCCTGGCCACTCCAAGGTCAAAGCTGGCCGTGGGGAGGCCCCCAGCCCTCTCTCTTCCGCCCCTGGAAGCTGACTTTCTGCCTACAGAGTCCCATCTGCCTTGCACACTGTCTCGTCGGGCCTCTTTATAGCCACCCTGCTCCGCTCCAGCTGAAAGTCCTTGACCCCAACGGGCTACAGCTGTCCCCATACACACACACCTGCCCAGGGCAGCTCCGCCAAGGCCACAGCCTTGGGAGCTGAAGATTCCAGGGGGCACTTCCGGCCTGGTGAGGGTGCTGTGGCTATAGCTGAAAAGGCCCTCCCTTTTAAGGAGATGTACGAGGAGGGATGAAGCAGGACTGGCCGGGTATTATGGGTTCTTGAAGCTGTGAGAAAGTTCCACGAGTCCCTTCTGTTCTCTGTTTGAAATCTTCCTAATGAGGAGTTTATAACAGCTGGGGCGGCCAGTTGGCTCAGTTGGTTAGGGCGCAGTGCTCATAACACCAATGTCGCCGGTTCGATTTCCCCGTGGACCAGTGAGCTGCGCCCTCCACAACTAGAGTGAAAACAACGGCTTGACTTGGAACTGATGGGTCCTGGAAAAACACACTGTTGTTCTCCAATATTCCTCAATTTAAAAAAAAAATTAAAAAGTTTAGAAATCACCGCCTCTGCCTGAGTGCGACCAAATATCTACCTTCAAGCTCTGACCCCGAGTGCCCCCTGCCCACCTGGCCTCTGTCCAAGCACACGTATACACACACATGCACACACACCCCGCACCCCATGTCATCTGGCCCCAAAGCCCCACCCACCACTTCCAGTGACCCGTTTCCATCTTCCAGCTCCACACCCTCAGACCTCACTGCCCAGCTTCCTCTGGGTCTCTAGCAGGTTCTTCCAACTTGACAGTCTGAGATCAAACCCCTGATCTTTCAGTCCCCCTCCTGGCTCAGGAGGGTGACACCCTGTGCCTTGTTGCTCAAGCTAAAAACACTTCACACCACCTTGACTCCCCTCTTCCAAACCCACACACAGTTATCAGCCGTTGTTGACTCTGCCTTCCAAATATGTCCAGACTTCTCCCCACTTCCGGGCGCAGCCATTCTCGTCTGTCTCCTCATGGCCGCCCCTGCCCTGAGCCCGGCCCTCGTCCTCAGCCCAGAGTGATGCTGCTGAAGCTTAGCGGGAACCAGGCCACGGCCCTGGGGAAAGCCCTCGCTATGCCCAGACGCCCCAGCAGACAAGCCCACCCCCAGCCCTGCAGCTCGGCCCACAGCCCCTCCCAGAGCACCGGGCCCCCCCTGACCACATCCGGCTGTCCCCTGCTCCATGCTGTCCTCACTGTAAGGCCACCCTCCATGGGGCCTTCCTAGGGGCCCCTCATCTCACATTCCCACCCCCCCTGCTTCACCTCGCCATTCCACGCACGCAAGCCCCTGCCTGGCCTTCTCATCCTCGGAGAGTCTCTGTGCCCGCCTCTTTCTCAGGTCGGCATCCCTTCAGGGGACTCACTCCCTACCACCCAGGCTCTTTGCTTCTTCCTCCACAGCCGCGCCCCCACAGCCTGGCGTGGCACCAAGCACGTGGTCGGTGTTCAATAGATATTTACTGGGTGAGTGTGCGGGCACACTTATCCCACAGACCTCGCACCTGACTTGTCCCACGCCAAACGCACTTTCCCCAGGATGCGCCCCTGTTTTCAGCCTCCACGGCAGCCAAACCGGATCCCCACCCTGCTGCGACCCCCCCAGCCAGAACCCATAGAGATTCCCCTGGAAGCTGAACGGCTGGCAGGTCCAAAGCCAGACTTCTTGCATCCAAACCCCACGTGTGCTGCCAGCCTAGCTGTATGGCTTCAGGTGTCTAAAGTACCTTTTCCTGGCCTCAGTTTCCCTGGCAAACTGATGAGGTATCCGTGACGTGACACCTGAGAGGGGTCAGCATGCTGGCTTATTATTTCATCAGCTACTCCAAGGCAAACATGTCATTTAGCCCACTCCCTGCAAATCACCGCCCAAGGGTGTCAGAAGGCTCAAAGGGCATCCTCCCACTGGAAGAGCAACATTTAAATCAAAGTGTCACAGTCCACAGGGGTGGTGGAAGTCTGTATGCTATGCAGTGTTTTCTTATTTGATGGGAGGGTCTTGTCCAAAATTCTCTATAAAAATAAAATAAAATTCTCTCTGGAGGCCCTGTGTTATGGGTTGAATGGATGTACCCCAAAATATATGTCCACATTCTAACTCCTGGAACCTATGACTGTGACCTTATTTGGAAAAAGGGTCTTTGAAGATGTAACTTAAGGATCTCAAGATGAGATCATCTGGACTTTCGGGGTAGGCACTAAATCCTATGACAAGTGTCTTTATAAGAGAGGACGTCACACACACACACACACACACATACGGGGCAAGGTGATGTGAAAAGAAGGCAGAGACTGGAGTCATGTGACCACAAGCCCAAGGGTGCCAAGGGTTGCCGGCCTCCTCCAGAAGCTGGACAGGGGCCTGGAACAGATTCTGCGTCAGACCCTCCGGGGGGCACCCAACACCTGGATTTCCGACCTCTGGCCTCCAGGACCCTGAGAGAGTAAATCTGTTCTTTAAAGCCCCCCAGTCTGTAGTCATTGCTACAGCAGCCCCAGGAAAGTAACATATGCCCTGGTAAGTACAAGGGTTGCTACTCTGAGAAAAATGACATGATCTTAAAGAATTCTGTTCTTTTCATTTGAACTTCAAAAGAACAAGAGCAGATCTTGGTGCTGTTTACTCTGTAGGAAGGGGATAAACAGCAGTCTGGCGGCATAAGTAGTCCCATGTGAGCACCAAGAATGGGCAAAAGAGCAGGCTAGACACGAAAGCATCCTGAATTCAATTATGGTCGCCAGAGCACCAATCATCTAAAGTGACATTATTTCTAGTATGTGGGGAGAAATACCCCAACTAGTAAGGAACACAGAAAAAAAGAAAAAAAAGTTTGGGTGGAGGTATGGGTCCATTTTTTTCTTTGGGTGGGGAAGAGGAACAGGACTTTTATTAGAGAACAGTGTGTACTTCCAGGACTTTTTCCAAGTCAAGTTGTTGTCCTTTCAATCTTAGTTGCAGGGAGCGCAGCCCACCATCGCTTGTGGGAGTCGAGGAGTCAAACCGGCAACCTTGTGGTTGCAAGCTCGTGCTCCAACCAACTGAGCCATCTGGCATTGGCACATATGGGAATCGAACCAGCAGCCTTCGGCATTAGGATCACGGAGCTCTAACTGCCTGAGCCACTGGGCTGGCCCAGTATGGGTCCATTTTTTAAAGGTACCATCCTTCATTTGAGTTTATTTGAGTTAAATATTTGAGTTTTAGAATGCAGTATGAAAGAATATATAAAAGAATATCACACATATAAAAGAATATATGTGGAGGATATTGTTATACTAAAAAACCAGAAATAATCCTAGCCCTTCATCCCCACCAGGGAAAAAGTTATTTTCATAGCCTGACTTCACAGGTGTCAAGAAGTCATAACCTGGTAACCTGAGGTTTTAAAATGGAAAAGTTCGAGAGCTGCAAACCAACTTCTGGCCAGTCCTTGGTTCTGCCCACCCCCCAACCCCCCAACCCCCCAACCCCCCACACACACCCCGGTGCTCCACCCCATGTCCATCCTGGCCCCGCCTCCTTGCCCATCCTGAATCCCAACCTCATATAGCTGTGGTTATGAAGCTGGAGGATAAAAAGCCCAACAGCAAAACAGAAATGGAAGACAAGAGTGTGCATTCGTCCCTCAGTCTTTTGCTGGTTAAGGACACCAGCTGGCAAAGGATCAATGCCGTAATTTGACATATGTTAAATTTGAACACTTGGAAAAATTTCCTAATGAAGCTGTTAAAAAAAAACATTAAATGAATGTTTACTGCATTAGAAAAACATTGAATAGCAAAAATTTATTTTAAATAATACAAATTAAATGCCTGCCAACAAGGCAGGAAGAGGAAAAAGATAGATGAGGGTCAGGACCTTTCCCAAGCAGCCCAAATCCCCAGGGATTAGGATGGCCTTCTAGATCCAGGAGAGGAAAGGAGTTGTCTGGCAGCAGCTCCTTTTCACTCCACCCCTGAAGCCATGCCCAGGAGGAGTGGCCCCGGGAGACAAGCCAGCTCCCCTACCAGAGTTTCCTCTGAAGGTTCTTACCTGAAGTCCGGCAGGGAGCGTCCAGGAGCAGCAGCTGCAAATGATAGGCAGAAGTGAGTCCAGAGCGCCAGCTGCTGAGAGGAGAGGGGTCGGGAGACAGAGACACCGGCCTGGAGACAGGAGGAAGGAAAAAGAGCAGAGGCAAAAACGGTCTTTTCACAGAGATGAGCTTAGCAAATCTACTCTGAAGACCTGGAGGAAAGAGGAACTGGTACTGGGCGCTGCCTCTCTTTTTCAAAGAGAAAACTGTGCAGTTCCCACCCTGTGGAAAGAGGCCGTGGGAGCGTCAGGACTCAAAACAGGTGACCTCTATGTGGGCCTCTAAGCTGGCATCAGTGCTTCTCAATTTGCATTTCCTCTTTAAAGGAAAAACATCTTCCCAATACTCAACAATTCACCGCAGCAGACACCCTTTCCTTGCCATACAATTTGTTCCGAAAGATTTTTCAAACTCCTCTTCCCCAGAAGTGGTTTCTAAGAGAATTCGCTTTATTCCAGTGTAGACACAACAGCACTGAAATAGCCGGTGGTTTCACAGGATGCTGTGTTTTTATTTTCCCTCCACTTGCAACGAAGTTCTGGTTCAGCCTTCAGATATCTGAGCACCTTCCCTGGACCAGGAACCCAGACAGCAGGAAGCCTGTGAGGGTCACCTTTCCGAAGATAACACCCCATGCACATTCGAAGTCCTTCAGACACACTTCCATCAAAAACACATCCTGATGTGAACACCTTCCAGGGGCCATGTCATCGTCTCCACAGCGAGGCCCCTGAGCCAGGTCAGTGCTCAGGAAACTTACTCCAGCGGAATTGTCCCAGGGAAGTCAGGAGACTAAACACACTCCTCTTTCTTGACTGCAGCTAGAACAAGAATTGACACCCCAAATAAGTATGGCCCCCTTATATGGGAAGGTTGGTTCTGCAGGGGGACATTAAGGCCTGTATTTTGATGCACAAATCACAAGGTGTTTTTCTTCTTTTTTTGGTTCCCTCCAGTGTTCATTTTTAAGACAGACATCTTCATACCATACTTGGTATTATTTTGAGCACTTTTTCTATCATTATTCTGAGATATAATAAATTAAGAAGAATGACAGTGGATCTCCCCCCGCCCCCGCTCCAATTTTGCAATCTCCTGTCCCTATGGCACCTGAAAAAAGGGTCAAAAATTGTAACTTATGTTCCAGACAATGTTGACCAAGTTTTAAAAAGAAAACTACATTCTGGATGTGGCCCCTTCTTACTTTACCTGGTGTTTGTGAGTCAGCCGCTCCAAGGGACCTGGGCTCATAGCTGGAACCCGTGGGATCACAAAGTTCTACAACCAAAAGAATACCAGTTCAGGCTAAAGGAATCCACAGAAAGCATGAGCACAGGACCACAGGGACTTTATTTCCTATTTTAAGTCACTTTGTTTTAGAGGAAACCACAGCTTAAAATAGTATTTAGGAGAAAGGCTGTGTAGCTTTGTGTGCAAACGCTAATTACCCCCAGGTTAACTCCCAGGTGCCCTAGACTTCTCCCGGGCTCTTGGGGGAGGTGGGGGGTCCACACTGCCCAAGCACAGGCTGGTTGCTGTCTTAGGGCAGAGCAGGGTCAGCCCCCAGGCCACCCTCCCACCTTCCCCCTGGGCAGAGCTGGCCCAGGCCACACCATGTTGGAAGCCTGCTGCAGGGGTGCCCCTCAATCCCTCCTCATACCTGGGGTAAATGAATGAACCCCCACATTGCCCCCCCTCATACCAGTCTCCCCCTGCAGGCCTGACTCCTCGGGGAGGGACAGTCCTCCATTGGGTTAAATAAAGAAGGGTCTCTGTCAGGGGCCCCCGCCCAGAGGGTGAGGCACCATCCTCGCTCCTTACTCCGTGTGGCAGGACCCCCCTCATAGAGCGTGGGAGTGGGCAGTGGGGTTGGTGATGTCCTTGTTCCTGAAGGGCAGGGACCACCGCCCTTGGGGGGCAACGTCCACACTTCCACTGGGCAGGGACCCCCCCACCTCACTCCCACGGGGCAGCTCCCCCACGGGCTCGCCCGGTTCCTCACCACCACGGACCAGGGACTCCCATGTAGGATCTGGGGTGGGCAGCCTCAGGCCCCTTCTTGTTGGGGCGGCACCTTTCCCCCACGTATCCCAGCCCCGCGCAGCTCTAACAGCAGCTGCGGGAAAGGCGCCACAGGGCACCTCGCGCAGGGGGGCGCACCTGGCCTAGACTGGGGCTGGGCAGCAGCTTCCCGGACTCCCAGAAAAGCATCCCCCAATTCAGCCTCGCGGGGTGGCCAGGAACTGGAGCGTGCGGGTGACTCCGAGGAGGGGTGTTGTGATGGAGTCGGGCCAACGGCAGGCGCTCGCGTGCGGCTGCCCCGGGAATGCTTACGCAGAGCAGCGTCGGAGGCAAGGGTCGGGTGCGTAGGGCACAGACTGTCACTGCACTTACCTTCTCAATGGCATGTTCCTTTTGTGCCGAGTGACCATCCCTGGGGGAAGAGGGTCCTGTGGGCCAGGCCTGTGTGACGTCACAGGCATCTCCATGGCAACGAAGCACGCGGCTCGGGGAGCCCAGGTCCCCGCCCCGCGCCCAGGGAAGGAGACCGTGTCGTCCGCCGGGGGCCGCAGCCCAGGCCCGCAGCCCAGGCCCGCCCCTCCGGCCGGCCAGCCTCCAGTCCCCACCTGAGAACTGCCCGGCCCCACGCGGAGGCCACTCCCACTGCTCCTAATTCTGGAGGGCACCAAGCCCCTCCCCTCCCACCACCCACAGCTCAGATTCTGCCGGAAATGCGCCCCTCACTCCGCCCTCACTTTTAGCTATCTTGACCTTTGCGGCGTAGTTTGGCACCTCCTCCGGGAAGCCTTCCTTGACCTCGGAAGTCCCGGTTAGGAGCCGCTCCTCCCTGCGCCCACAGCAGGCCAGACTGATTTCTACGTGGCTGGCTAGACTGTCCTCAGCCCAGGGACTTTCAATCCTAAACTCCCCGATGGTGCCCACAGTAACCGCTCAAAAATATATTTTGAATGAATGATGAAATGAACTGGCGAATTAAAGATGCCACAAAGAATGTTAGCTGCTCAGTCACTTTTTTGTTTTTTGTAAGTTTTGAAGTCAGGAATTTTGTCCTTTTTCAAGATTGTTTGGCTCTTCTAGGTCCCCTGCATTTCCATGTGAATTTTAGAAATGTCAATTTCTGAAAAACAGAAACAAACAAAAAAACACCAATTGCAATTTTGATAAGGATTGTGTTGAATCTGTAGATAAGTTTGGGGAATATTGCCGTTTCACCAATATCATGTCTTTCAAATCATGAGCATGGGATGTCTTTTCATTTATTAGGTCTTCTTTAATGTTTTTAAACAATGTTTTGTAGTTTTTAGAATGAGTTATGCATTTCTTTTGTTGTTTATTTCTAAGTGTTTTTTGATATAATTGTAAAAACCGTCCTGTTTTCTTAATAGTTTTGGATTGTTCATTGTTAGTGTATAGAAATACAACTGATTTTTGAATATGATTGATCTTGAATCCTGAAACCTTACTGAACTTGTTCTAATAGGTGTGTGTGTGTGTGTGTGTGTGTGCTCCTTATGATTTTCTATATACAGGATCACACCATCTACAAATAGAGATAATTTTACTCCTTCCCATCCAATCAGGATGCCTTCTTGTTCTTGAACTTGAACTGCTCTGACTCGAACTCCGAACCTCCAGAACCGGAACCGTGTTTAATGGACATCCTGTCCTGTTTTCAGCTGTGCATTTAATCGTAGTACCAAGTACTGAGTCTGTCTGAATTACAAAGATTTGTTAAGGAATAGATGAAGGGCTGATGATGTGCTAAAAGCCAGGAGATGCCTCAGAAAGCCTGGGAGAGGGAGGGAGGGAGGGATGGAGGGAGGGAGGGAGGGAGGGAGCGTGAGGTGTCATTCTGTTCACTCATCTATCTGAAAAGCAGGTAGCTGATTTATCAATTCTTTTTTATTCTGATTTGTTAAGGTTTTTTCTTTTTTAATCTGGAAGTTAAAAAAACAGCAGCGCTTCTTGTTGGACCACATTTCCAGCTCTAGAATGTTCAAGCGATGGTCAAGTGTTGACGCCCTAAAGTACGTTCGTAAGAAGGTGATGTATGTTCCAAGGAGACAGAGGCACTTGGCAGAGGGTAGGTTCAGCTCGTTGGCTCTGCATCTCATCATGTAATCTTTGTTCCGATTTCAATGGTGCTATTAATACCAATGACTCACTGGAAGCCCCTGCTTCCTGGAATGTTCTTCCCAGGGAGGTGAGGCAATGTTCCTTCCTACAGAAGAGTAATCTGTAATCGCACTTTGAAAGGTTGGAGCAGATCTGGAAGACTTAGAGAAGGGACAGAAGCTTCCTAAATTATGCAAAATTATTTAAACAAAATGCCATCGCCACAGGAAGGGGAAAACTATCAGTTATATGTAATAGTCATTCATTCAAATCCACAAATACCAGGTCTGACAATTAAGTTCGCGAACTTGTTGCAATGATGTTGCTAACCTTTTTTGCTATCAGAGGGATTATTCTTTATGAATTTGTACCAACTGGACAAACAGTTAGCCAACTTTACTATTTGGAAGCGCTGAAAAGGCTGCATGAAAAAGTTAGATGACCTGAACTTTTCGCCAACAATTCATGGCCCTTGCATCACGACAATGCACCAGCTCACACGGCACTGTCTGTGAGGGAGTTTTTAGCCAGTAAACAAATAACTATTGGAACACCCTCCCTACTCACCTGATCTGGCCCCCAATGACTTCTTTCTTTACCCGAAGATAAAGGAAATATTGAAAGGAAGACATTTGGATGACATTCAGGACATCAAGGGTAATACAATGACAGCTCTGATGGCCATTCCAGAAAAAGTTCCAAAATTGCTTTGAAGTGTGGACTAGGTGCTGGCGTCGGTGCACAGCTTCCCAAGGGGGGTACTTCAAAGGTGATCGTAGTGATATTCAGGAACGAGGCATGGAGCACTTTTTCTAGGATGAGATAGCGAACTTCAGTGTCCGACCTCGTATGTCCCGGCCCTGAGCTGGTGGTGAACAAATGCCTTCCTTCCTGGGCAGCAGGGAGGCAGGGTGAGGACCATGCACATCACAGGACAGTTGTGAGAAATGCTGCAAAGAAAGGGAGAGGACTGAGTAAGGAGGTATGTCGCTGGGGCTTCTCTGAAGAAAGTGACATGCAAATAGGCCAGGTCATGGGAGGGCTTAGCCTGGTCCCAGGGATGTGAAGACTATTCCAGGCAATTGTTTATTGGCTAGATTTCTGTTTGGGATATGAGAAAGTTCCGGAAATACATAGTGGTGATGGTTGCACATTTTGAATGTAGTTAACGCCCCTGAACTGTACACTTAAAATGGTCAATTGTATGTTATGTATATTTTACCACAATTTTTAAGAAAGATCAGCCCTGGGAGGAGGTCTGGTGCACGGAGGGGCTGTCGAGAGGGGTGTCTGTGGGTTTTGAGCTGCTGACCTTGTTCTGGGGCTCCCCTACATACCTCAGGAGGCTTGGTGGGAGGCCAACGGAGTTCCAGAAATCTCCAAAATAAAAGTGAAGAAAAATGAAAGAAGTTAGAGACTGTACATTAAGCTAAAGTATTTGTAAACTGAAATGGCTTATTCACAAATATTTGAGTATCCACCATGTGCCAGACACTGTTAGGAGTATTTGGGATACATAAGTGAGCAAAGCAAACATGTCCGTTTTAGAAACTCAGGACTGCTCCTTTCAGCTCTTCCTAAACCCCACCTTTGGAGGCGAGCTGAGCCTCAGACGTTCTTCCCAGCACTCAGACCCAACCCAGGGGCTGCAGAGGAGACCACTGAGTGGAAGTCGGGGTGCCTGCTCCCTCCTATTGGTCTCCCTCAGCCCAGGTTGCCCTGTGTTTTCCTGTAAGACAAGATGGGGTGGGCTAGAATGGAGTAATTTCACAGATCATGACGAGACAATTTCATCATGGTGACGAGACAATTTCACAGATCATGATGGTGGAGCTGACTTACCAAATCACTTCAGTATTCCTGGCATTTTTCAGGGGTGGGCACAGGCCCCACAGGCCTTCTGCACAGGCCACGGGCCTTCCCACTACGTAAGTTGCTGAGCAGTCCCCAGCCCAGGCCCAAGGCCATAGCTAATGTTCAAGACACAGTTAGTGATTTTGACCCTCCAGCTTTCTCTTTCATCACTGAGATTCCATGTGTTCCTTCCCAAAACAGGAACCTCCCGGATCTCAAGCCTGGTGATGCCCTGTCCCTCGTCCTGGGAAGGCTTCCCCCATTCCCCTTTGTTGAAATAAGGTCAGCTTCATTCGTATCAGCAGTCACCCCCTTCCAGGAGCTTCCCCAAACCCTGCCCCTCCTCGCTCTGTCCTTCTGCCTCAGCTGGGCCTCCAAGGCCCTCAGTATAGCTGTCATGGTTTAGTTCTGCTTTGCCGTTTTGGTCTGTGGCCCGCCAAACTGTGCTGGGCTGGTTCCTAGTGCGTGTTCAGTAAACACGATGAATATATGCCTGGAAGGAATTACTGAAAGTTCAGAGGACTGAGACAGTGAGGGCGGAAGTAGTCTAGGAAAACTTCCTGGAGGGGGTGAGGCTTAGACTGGGGCTTGCAGGCAGTCAGTCACACTGTGGGAACAGTGAGCCTAAGTCAGGTGACCTTGCAGGACAGGGAGGTAGGCCCCACCCCCTGAGTAGATGTCTTTGGAGGTAACAGCTGTCACTTATGAGGACTTAAACGCCAGGCACCTAAGCCCACTTACCTAGAAAATGGTAGAAGAGTCCTCAAGGTATTATCTCTTATTTACAAATGAGGTAATGAGGCACAGATGTCTAGGGACCTGCTCAAGGTCACTTTTGAACGCCAGCTGACTGCATTCTGTACCTTTGCTGCTTTTTCGATTTGTTCTTTAGATATGGCATACCATTAAATTCACCCATTTTCAGTACATTTTCAGCTTGATGGATTTTACTAAATACATACCCCCAGGCAATCATCACCTCAGGCTTTGGGAACTCTCCCAAGTTCCCTCTTGGCCATCAACCCCACTAGGATGCCTGGACACAGGGAACCCACTTCTCCGCTTGTTTTGTCCTTTCTGGAATTTTATGAAAATGAAATCGCGTAGTACGTAGCTTTGTCTGGCTTCCTGTACTTAGCATGCTTTTGAAAATCCCCATCTCGAGTCTTCCAACACTAACCACCTCTCCAGTCACCTAGATTTCTAACTTTCCTCAGCAATGTTTAGTTCTGCTGAGGTCTCGCAAAACCTTTTGTAAAATTTATTTCTATTTAGTATGCTGTGAATGAATTTTTGAAGATTTCATTAACGACTGTTTATTGCTAACATAAATTCAATTGATTTTCATGTATTTCCCCTATCCTAGGACTTTGCTGAATTCACACCATTTTTGTTGATTCCATATTGGTGGTCTACAGACAACCATGGAATCTGTGAATGAAGCTTCTTTCCCAGCCTGAACCTGTCCTATTTTTTTTAGCACTCATTGCCCTCCTCGGCAGGCAGGACTGGACTAAGGATGTGACTAATCATGGAGGCAGGGCGAGAAGCCATGTTGGGTTTTGGAGCCGGTGAGGGACTCCTGGACGTTGTCTGTCTGTGGTGGGAGGACAGAGCCAGCATGGTGTGTGTCATCTAGCTCGAATTCTCACCCACTGGACTGGGAGGTCCAGTCCCCAGCACAGGGGTTACTGGCGACAGTTCCAGACAGTGAGTACTCTACTTGCCATAAACGTTCTCCCAGTAACTCAGGGAGGACAAGTTGTTGGAAGACTGTTTCGTATAGAGGTCTGCTGACTCTAGGTACCTGCTGCTTTAGATTAGAACAGTCACAGGGAACCAAAATGAGACATGGGGAACATGGCAATGTCACGTGCCCTTCAATTCCTAGTCCTACCACATAAACCTGTCACCCCAGCTGGTAACATCTCCCAGTAAGCTTAACAGCAGAAAGGCAATGGGCTTTGGAGTTAAACTGGGCCCCAACACAGACACGAGGTAAGTAACCCCCTGGTTTGTCTAAAGGGATGAGAACTCAGCCTGAGGATTTTAAGGAGTAAATCTTATCAGCACGCACCAGACTGTCTGCTGAGCACTAGGGCAGTGACCTTTCCCAGTAGGGTCCTGTGTCCTCTCCCTGCCACTCCGCTCCTTATCACTGTCACCTTTTGGAGGTGGTCTTAGAACCCAAATCCTGTGTGTTACCATTTTTTTAAAAATGAACTTGAGCAAATATGATAATGGAAGCAGTGACTCTGGACGAATGCAGTAATAAATAGGTGATGTACTACAGAACTGTACACCTGAAACCTACGTAACTTGACTAACAATTGTCACCCTAGTAAACTTAAAGAACTTTAGGACTGACTTTAGCCATCCCAGTCCCAAGACCAGTGCTCACCCTCCCTCTCCCACCAGGCCTGCAGCTCACACCCATCAGCAATCCCCTTCGCACCATCTCGACTGTGCCTCGTCAAGAACAAGGCGTCAGGGGAGACAGCAGTAAGTACATCTGCTAGACTCTTGAGATGAGGCTTCGTCAGGCCAAGCTATGAAGGGGTTATCTTTCGAGTGGAAGGTTTTACTAACGCCGTCCAAGGCAGTCTGGGCCTGGAAATCCTAAGGGAGGATTGGTTGGTTGTTTGTCAGAAAACGTAACAGAAGCAGGCAGTGCAAGCTGTCTCATAGCCCCCTTCTCCTCGTCTAGAATATGCTCACCACCCACACCTGCCACCTGGGAAGGTCACGTGAAGACAAGGCAGTCAATGTGAACCACATTTGCCCACGAATTTCCTCCTGGACAAGATGTATATGCCTAATACTTTTAGGTCTGGGACCTCCCAACCATCTGTAGCCCCCAACTCCCAAGTAAAACACTTTCACATAAAATGTTTTTTCATACATCTGTATTTGTCACCTTTTAAAGCAAAATGTGACCTGTGCACAATGTTTCCATTCACAAAACTTGCTCTGGTTCCTTTTCAAGTGCCTCGAGAGGCAAGCTTACAATTCCGCTCCTCTAAAGAACACTTTTCTTTGGAACACACACCCTATGGATAGTTACTCCCATCAAGTTGGTTCAGCTTAATATACTAATTTCTAGGGGTGGATACATGCAGTTAACAATTACAGGGGTGGAAGGGTTATAGCGGTCCTAGGAGATTCAAGTTGTTTTACGCGATATTCTTTTCAACAGGGCTGCAGCTCAGAACTTCAGTGACAAAAAATTTGGTACACTAAGGAATCCGCTTTATAGCTACCTAGGTCACAAAGTTAACGTAACATTTAGGTCAGACATTTTACAACAAAACGCTATGTCTCCACCTGTTCAAAAAACCCAACATGAAACGAGAAAGGAAAAACTAGCTCAGCTTTAATGCCTAAGGTATCACAGTAGCAGACACTTAAAAGTTGAAAGAAATCTTATCGAAAGAAATCTTATCTTTCCTTTAAGTACGTATTGTCATGCCATACGTTTTCAAACTAACACAAAAATAAAAAAATCCTTGAAAATATATGGAAGGGAATGAAGGTAAAATATTTAACACGTGTACGAGCCACCCTTCAGGCAGAGCTCAGTCTACTTCTTCCATGCGTGATGTGTCGTCATCCCCTTCGAGAGGCGGCATCTCTTCAGTGACAGTAGCACCGCTGTCGTCAGCAGTGGGGTCATCTTCATCAATACCTTTTTAGAAACAAAACCCAAGTATTAGATTCTTAAAACCAACGAGTTGGCCTAACACCGTTGGCTCCTCCCCCCTTTCAAGGCTGGGCAATCACAGGTACATGAATCTTTCACTTTCAGTCCTTATGAGCAGAAGGTATATTTATTTACCCCTTCCACACGTGACTTAAGTGTCTCCAGAGCCAAGTAAGATAAGCCAATTTTCTCCACGTAGCTGGCAGCTACCCCTCCCTTTCCACAGCCCCACGCAGACGTTTCTTTTCCTGACAGCACAGGCTCACCTAGGCCGAGCTTGATCATCCTGTAGATGCGGTTGGCGTGGGTCTGGGGGTCCTCCAGACTGAAGCCGGAAGACAGGAGCGCCGTCTCGTAGAGCAGGATGACCAAGTCCTTCACAGACTTGTCGTTCTTGTCAGCTTCCGCCTTCTGCCTTAAGGTCTCAATGATGGAATGGTCAGGGTTTATCTCCAGGTGCTTCTTGGCCGCCATGTAACCCATTGTTGAGTTGTCTCTTAGGGCTTGAGCCTTCATGATTCTTTCCATGTTTGCTGTCCAGCCGTATGTGCTTGTGACAATGCAGCAAGGGGATGTCACCAATCGGTTTGACACAACCACCTGTAATCAAAGCATTAAGTGATGACTGACAAGGCCTAGAAAGACTGTTGTTCTAACTTCTCAGGACCTGTATCAGCTTTATTGTGCAATGAAACCTAAGGAAGCAAGTACTGAGGCGTCAGCAACTGTGTAGCGGCACCTTTAGGCACGCAAAGTTTGCTTTCTGTACCTTCTCCTCCTCTCAGGCCCTGTAAGCGTCATGAGAGCTACATCCATCACTGAACGAAAAGGCTAGTTTTCTATTTGTAAGTTCAGAGAACTTTTGAGAAAAGGGCCATGTGTGTGACTTGACTTGAAGAAACAACACGGCTTCTAGGTGTCAGTAATTAAAAATCAGAGGTAGAAAGAAACACATTCACACACCTTTTCTACTTTTTTCTCAAGGATGTCCTTCATGATTTTGCAGAGGTTTTCAAACTTTGTTTTTTTCTCTTCCTGTTTCTTTTTCTCTTCTTCATCTTCTGGAAGTTCCAAGCCCTCTTTGGTGACTGACACCAAAGTCTTGCCCTCGAACTCCTTTAGCTGCTGGACACAGTACTCATCAATAGGCTCGATCATGTAGATCACTTCTAGGCCGTGCTTGCGCAGCCGCTCCACGAAGGCCGAGTTTGCCACTTGGTCCTTAGTCTCACCTGTGATGGAAAAGTTACTGCTAGACCTTTAACAGGAAGAGGCTTCATTTCCTTCTGGCTTATCCCACCTGTCAGATCTAACCACCACCAGACACAGGCTGGTTCCCCTTCACTATCTTGCCCGGACTAACACCTCGTGTGCACCTACAGCCACATGGGTAGAAAACACCCCCAGCTGTTTTCCGTGAGGTTACAAGAAGGGACGTGAATTTAACACGTCTTGTCCCTTACCTGTGATGTAATAGATGTGTTTCTGGTTCTCCTTCATTCTTGTGCAATAATCCTTGAGAGAAACCATCTCATCACCAGAAGCAGATGTGTAGTATCTTAACAACTCGGAAAGCTTCTTCCGATTTTGAGAGTCTTCATGTATTCCAAGCTAGAAGATAACATTAGCTTTAGAAAGACTTACCCACAAAAAGGAAAAGAAAAAAAAAAAAAAAAATCACTGAAAATTTGAGAAGCCTGTTCGATTATTGCTAATGGTCAAATGTGGTTAGACCAACCTTAATATTTTTAGAAAACTGCTCATAAAACTTTTTGTAGTTCTCTTTATCTTCTGCCAGTTCAGTGAAGAGTTCTAAGCATTTTTTGACCAAATTCTTTCTAATAACTTTCAGAATTTTGCTTTGTTGCAACATCTCTCGGGAAATATTGAGAGGGAGGTCCTCAGAATCCACAACACCTCTGATGAAATCTGAAAAATTAACAAGTGCACTGTCATTGCAAAAACAAAATTAACAACAAACACATAAACCCAAAACACTGATGGTGAACGATCCCCCCCTCCACCAATACTTAAGAATTCGTGGAGCCCATAGCATGAATTTCTCTAACCGGTAACTGTACCATTCTTTAAATCTGACTACACTTACTCAGGTATTCAGGGATTAGCTCCTCGCAATTATCCATGATGAAAACTCTGCGAACATACAACTTAATGTTGTTCTTCTTCTTTCTGTTTTCAAAGAGGTCAAAGGGAGCACGTCTTGGGACAAAAAGAAGGGCTCGGAATTCCAATTGTCCTTCAACTGAAAAATGCTGTAATAAAATGCACACCAAGTCCATCAATTTAAGATCAACACTTGCAGTGACACAACTTCCAGCACTGTGGGAGGGAATGGGCGAGGGGCTGGGATGAAGTGGCCGCCAGCAACCTCCCTGAAGCCTCCCGACCTGGACAGGGCACCTCGCTTGCTCGGAAGCACTCGGCACTCACTCACCTTCACCGCCAAATGATCCTCCCAATCATTAGTCAGGCTCTTGTAGAATTCCCCATACTCTTCGTTACTAATGTCGTCAGGATTCCTGGTCCAAATAGGCTTTGTCTTATTCAATTCTTCTTGATCGATGTACTTCTCCTTAATCTTCTTCTTCTTCTTCTTGTCACCATCCTTCTTTTCTTCTTCTTCTTCATCAGAACCAACGTCTTCTATCTCAGGTTTGTCATCAGACTCCTTTTCTTCCTTTTCTTTCTCTTCCTCTTTGTCTTCCTTTTCTTCAGCCTCATCGTCGCTGACTTCTTTATCACGTTCCTTCTCCACCTGCAAAACACACGAATCACATCACTCTGCATTGTAAATAAGCAGCAAAACCGAGGGTGCACACTTTACTCCTAAATCTAAATTAGCTGAGAGATATTAATATTGCCAGGACACTTGTCAGTATTTGATGGATTTATAGCCCTGGGTACCTTAAGAATAAGAAAAACTTCAGACTAGTCACTCCATTCATTACTACAAGTTTGGGTCTTTCCTTTCAAGACCATGGTTCAATTACCGTTTATCTACACACAGGACACATAGAAACTCACAAAAAGAGTAATGGGGTAGCCAATAAACTGAGAGTGTTTCTTCACAATCTCCTTTATTCTTCTCTCCTCCAAGTATTCAGTCTGGTCTTCTTTCAGGTGCAAGACAACCTTTGTTCCACGACCCATAGGTTCCCCTAAAAGGGAAGTAGGAAAACAAATTTAATTTCAACCTCAACAGCCAAAGCTAGGTAAAAAAAATTACAATCTACTCAGCTCTGAACACCATACCCAACATTTTTTGATCGAGTCTCTAAGACAGGGTTTACTGTTACTACAAATGGAAACAGTCCCAGCACAGTGAACTGCCTTGCCCGAGATAAACCACCACAATGGCACGCCGTTACTGTCACGAGCTCGCTCCCAAACACCAATTTCACAGCATCCCCAGGGCTTACAGCTCCCTAACTCTACACGACGGATTCACCCAGGGAATTATTCTATCGTGTGCCTACCTGTGTCAGTCCTGACTGTGAATGAACCTCCTGCAGAAGACTCCCAGGCATACTGCTCATCATCGTTATGTTTGGTGATCACCGTCACTTTCTCCGCGACCAAATACGCCGAGTAAAAGCCAACACCGAACTGGCCGATCATGGAGATATCTGCACCAGCCTGCAAAGCTTCCATGAACGCTTTGGTACCAGATTTGGCAATAGTACCAAGGTTATTGATCAGATCAGCCTTGGTCATTCCTATTCCCGTATCCACGATAGTGAGGGTTCGCTCCTGTTTGTTTGGAATGAGGTTTATGTGCAGCTCTTTCCCGGAGTCTAGTTTACTGGGATCTGTCAAGCTTTCGTATCTGATTTTGTCCAGAGCCTATCAAAAAAGACGAACTGTTAAGCGGAGCCCCGAGGTGGCGAAGTTACACTGACGCCAAAGCCCACTTTTGCGTTACCAGGAGACTTACGTCTGATGAATTTGAAATGAGCTCCCTCAGGAAGATCTCTTTATTCGAGTAGAAAGTGTTGATGATCAGTGACATCAACTGGGCGATTTCCGCCTGGAAGGCAAACGTCTCGATCTCCTCCTCCTCCATCGGCTGGTCCTGGGGCTGGGTCTCCTCGGGCATCTGCAAAGGCGCCGCGCGTCAGGCCCCGCAGGCCGCGCACAGCAGCACCGCGGGGCCCCGCCGCGTCCTCCCGGCACCTTCACGGCGTTTAGGAGACACGCGACACCGAGCGACGCGCGCACGGGAGCCGGCCGGCAGAGCGGGGACCTCATTCCGAGTCGCGCCCGCGGAAGGAGCCGCGAGCCAGGCGCCCGCGGGCCGTGGGGAACGGGCTCGGGCCGGCGGCTGCACAAGCGGACGCCCCTCCGCCCGGCGCGGCGCCGGCCCTGCGGGGGCGGCCTTCTGCGGGGGGGGGTCCCGCCGGCGGGCGCCCACGCCGCGTCTCCAGTGCGGGCGAGACCCCGGGCCTCCCCGCCTTCCCGAAGGGGGAGTGTGCGAGGCCACATAGGCCCGCGGCCTCCGGGGGGACCGACGCGCCAGCCCGCGCGGGCCGACGCTTCCCCGGCCGCCGGCCCCCGGCCCCCACCGCCCGCCGCCCGCCCTCCGCACCCCTCCGGCCCTCCGAACGCCCCGGCGGCCCCACAGCCGCCCCCTCACCTTGGCTACAGGTCTGCAGGAGCCGCGCAGCGACCGGACGCAGGAGCAACTGGCGCGCCGCCCCCGCGCCGCCCTTATATAGCGGCGGGCCCGCCCTGCGCGCGGCGCCTTTTCCAGAAGCCTCCCGAACCTTCCGGAAGAACCCTCCCCAACTGCCGCCGCGGCCGCGCGCTTGCGCCTGCGCTCTGGCCGCCGCCCGCGCCCCCACTGGTACGCGCGCCCTTCCCCCAACAGCCGCCGCGCGCGCCCCTGAGCCTGCGTCAGTGCGCCTGCGCGCGCCCGGAATTCTCGGCAGGTCTCGCGCCTTCTGGGCCCCCTCCCCCTCCGTCCTGCCTCCGCGGCCGCCGCTCCCCGCGCCTGCGCGCCTGCGTCCCCCGCTCCCCGCGCCCGCGTCCCCGCTCGGCGTGGAAGGCTACCCCGGCGGCCTGTGGCCGGGGAGTCGGGAGCCGGGCCGCGCTGGCGTTTTTATCAAGTCTGCCGGCGAGCACTGGTACTTCTTAGTGCCCTCCCGGTGCGTCAGCCGCGGGAATTAGGACCGACCCTCAGTTACGCGCTGGCGCTCCGCGCGCTGTCCCGCCGGGCCTGGGGACCGGGTCCCCGGTGCCAGCGACTAGCGCCCGGGCGAGCTGCAAGGCCGCCTGTGCAGGGGTTCAAGGCAGGGCGAAGGGCAGGGGCTGGAGGGACCGCGGCGACCACCGGGAGCCCTGGGCGGGCGCTGGCGCTGCGGGACCGCGTCTGTCCTCCCGGCAGCGGTTGTGGGTTTGCGTCCCTGGAATTGGGGCGACAGGTGCCAGCCGGGGCCTCGTGACTGTGGGGCCAGTTCACGATCGCGCGCGAGGGCTGAGCGGGACACGTGCACAGGGGCGCAGGCGGACCCCGGGTTTCTGCCTTCAGGAGAAGGGCGCCCCGGGAGACGGGTGTGGGGGCCTGTTGGACGAGGAGCCCCGCACCCTGGGTGTCGTGGGACTCGGGCCGCTGGATGGAGCACAGGAAGCGGGCGGTTCTGAGCGTCCGCCGCAGCTCCGAGGGCCCCAAAACGCACCACTGCGCGGGTTCGGGGCTGGTCCTGTCCCCAAGCCCCGTCGTGCGCAGGGGCAGATGACGAAGCAGGCACGAGCCTCGTCCCCAATTCTCCAAACCCAGGAGCGCTCCCTTGGGGATTCGCTCCTGCCTTTGGTTTTCCTAAAACCACATCCTTCACACTGACGGCCCCTTAGTCCAGAATTCCGGCGTTTGGTGAACAAATGCGTACCCCCCCAGCTACATCCATCACGATTTTGTGAAGCCCATCTTTTTTACTTATCTTACATAATTCCAGGGATCCATCTAAAGTATCTAATTCATGGCTGGAGAGATTAAATTGCGCCAAAACCCACTTTCTAAATGGGAATTCCCAAAGTGTTTTGAAAATGCCACGTGAGAGGTGTAAGCCTCTTGCGGGGGTCGGGGGGTGTCCGTAGACCTCGCCAACCCAAAAACCTGGGAGCTTTACGGGTGAGGAAGCGCGAGCATCCCTCCTCCCTGCCAACACCACCCAGTTATCCACCCCCCACTCTCGGCTCCTTTGTCTCTAGCGCCTCCCACTGCCCCTCCCCCTCCCCCCCCACCGAGCCTTCGGGAACAATCTGGAAGCTCCTTAGGATGTAAACAAACCTGACCGAACACTCACTCCCCCGCCTTGTCTCCAGAGAAACCCCGCTTTTCCAGAACTAGGGTTTTCAAACTGGGCCTTGAGACCCATAGGCAGTGTGTGAAATCAACGCGGGCGTCCTGACTCGCGATGAAACAGGAAAAATAGGACGGACACTACCACCCACGTACAGGGGTGGTCAGGCATTTACTGGGCACGTTGCAGAATGTATTTCTGACCCCAGCAGGGTCTGGACGGAAGCTCTCAGCCTGGCTTTCCCTGCGGCCTGGGCTGGGGTGCGGGCAGAGGGAGGTGGGGAGTAGGAGGGAAGAGGGAGGACAATTCATGCTGCAAGTTCCCTGCGGTCGCTGTCAGCAGTGCGAGGTCTCCACGCGTGGTGGTGTCGGGCTGTAGCCCACTGTAGCCCACTAGCTGCCCTCCTGACATGATGGCCTGGCCCGCTTCTTCCTTCCTGCCCCTCCTCTGCTGTGGCCCAGGAAGTTGACGATTTCTTGTATACTGTGGACAGGCCATTCAAAACCCCAGCGGTGAGCATCGTCACCTCCCCTCCCCTCCCCGCCGGAGAACTTGCCTCAGGCCACCCCGGGAACACATTTCCCAGCAAACTCCAACTTTGTCGTCTGGTCTTTCTGTCCTCCAGCTCTCCTCTGCCTGCATCTGTTAACTAACTAAATCCTAGGACGTTTTCCGTCCTGTCCTTGACCTTTGGGTAACATGCCACACTAACCACCGTCTCCCTCTTGGAGACCTCTGCCTGAGATCCACCCTTGGTCCACTGGCAGCTCCTGTCTTCTCTAGGCTTGTCCCCTCTCCCTTGCCTGTCACCGGGAGCTCCTGGAACAGTACGTGTGTGTACGGTAATCCACGGAAAAGACCAGGCCAGGCCTGTACCAGCTCCAGACCCCGACGCTGAATCACCTGGCTGCCTTCCAGGTCCCTCCACCGTCTAGAACCCCAAGCATCCCAACAGATCCTGCGTGGGCCCTGCCATTTCCGTCTCCGAAATTTCTCCTGAGTCCATCCATTTCTCTCCATTCTTGTCCCCCACCCATGTCCCCAGTCCTTTCCCTATCAGCTCACCTGGGAGACCTCTGCAGCCACCTGACTGCCTCCACTACCTACTCAGGTCTGTCTCCACCCTATATAGCCAGGGGGGCTTTGAGAACACAGGTCTGACCATGTCAGTCTCTTCCACAACTTCCCCAAGCCCTCACTGACACGCCATCACTCCTAAGGGACAGACAGTCCTAACCAGGCCTGCACGCCCTGCAGGGCACCCCACCTACCCATTTGTCCTCAGTTCCCACGGTGCTCCCACAAGTTGTGCACATGCTGTTCCTTCCCCCGGAACACCATTCCCTCTCTTCTAATTAACGTCCCAGTCACTGTTCAGTTCATTTCCTTAGGGACCCCACCTTGCTTTCCTACCATAAAAAGGTTCCCTGACATAAAAAGGTTCTCAGACGTGGGTCCCTTCCTGTCAGCATGAGCCACAGGCCCTCACCCACTTCACCCAGGCCTCCAAACGCTGCTTTTCTAGCCCCACGTCACTTCCTTCTCTACCCAGTCTCCTCCTGCTCCCTCAACTCTGCATTTCTAATGCATCTCCAAGTCCTGCAGATTTAGCTCCTAATTATTTGTTGAACTCTTCCCAAAGTAATCTTGCTGTCAGAGGAAGCTGACCATTTTCCTCCTCCATTTGAAAACTTTCAGTGTCCCTCCACTAAGTTGGGACACAAGGCACAGACTCTGGATCCAGGTGCCCTGGATTCAAGTCCCTGCTCTGCCACTGCCCTGTGTAACCCGGGCAAGTCACTTATCCTCTCTGTGCCTCTGGTTCAGCATCTGTAAAATGGGCATGAAAATATCTTCTTCATAGGGTTGCTAAGAGGCTTAAATTGGGAATGGCCCAGGACACGGTCTGGCACACAGTAACTGTTATATACATATTTGTTAAAGTAAATAAATAACTTTCTAATTTTCCTTCTGATTTCTTCTTTGACCCATAGGTAATTTACAAATGTGTTCATTTCCAAATATTTGGAGGTTTTCCAGATACCTTTTTGTTACTGATTTCTAATACTCAATTCCATTGTGGTCAGAGAACATTCTTTGCATGATCTGAATTCTATCAAATTTATTAAGACTTATTTTATGGCCCAGAATATGGTCTATCTTGATATATGTTCTGTACACAAAATAATTATGCTGAGGGAAAGATGCCAGTCATTTACACAACATTTTAGAAGATGCAAACTAATCAACAGTGTTGCCCGTGGGGGCGGGGCTGACAGAATACAAGGGAGGGATGGGGGGGCAGGAGGACACTGGGTGATGCGGCTGGTCACCGGCTTGTTTGCAGTGATGGTTTCACAGGTGCATGCTGTGCTGTAACGTACCAAACTACTTTAAATGTGTGCAGTTTATGGCATGTCAATTATACCTCCTAAAGCTGTTTGTTGTTTTTTAAATACATTTTATTGGGGAACAGTGTGTCTTTCCAGGGCTCATCAGTTCTAAGTCATTGTCCTTCAATCTAGCTGTGGAGGGCGCAGCTCAGCTCTAAGTCCAGTCACCGTTTTCAATCTTAGTTGCAGGGGGTGCAGCCCACCATTCCATGCGGGAATTGAACCAGCAGCCTTGTTGTAGAGAGCTTGCGCTCTAACCAACCGAGCCATCCGGTTGCCCCTAAAGCTGCTTTTTAAAAACTGACATCGTTTAGCAAAGACCTAGGAGAAATGTTCAGAATCAAGTTGTATAGGAAAATTCAGGGGTTCATGCTTTGGCACAGTTGACTCGGAGGAGTCTGGTGTCAGTTAAAGCATGGGTGGCAGCGAGATTGTGAGTCCTGCCCCTGCCATCGCTGGCTGTGTGACTTTGAGCAAGCTACTCAGCCGCTCTGTGCTTCAGTCTTCTCACCTCTACAACAGGGGTGATTGTAGTTAAGATGTGGGAGGATGCCATGAGCTAATCTCATGGAAGCCCTCAGCACCTGGCATGTAGCACTAGTGCTCAGAGCACGGACACGCTGTTGTCTTGACAGAGAGCGGGGAGCCGGGGTGACAGCGTAGGCAGCCGAGAACCACTGGGATGCCATCCTGCCCTGGTGCCCACCTGCCAGGACTGGGCTCACAGCTGGGGGGGAAAGGAAGGGCTGAGAGCGGGCCCCAGAGGAAGTGGTGAACTGACAGCGCAGGAAGGTGGGGTGACTGGGCCCTCTGTTTCTGGCCATGTGTGTTTCAGAGACAGCCCCAAAACGGATTTTCCCAGAGCAAACCAGTGTTCCCACTGACTAGCTATAAAATGGGATACTCTGGTACCCAGTGTGTTCTCTGCTTGGCAAATTTTTTTGCTTTTTTTAAAGACACATTTATTCAGTGTCATGATCAGACTATTGCATTTAGCAATCCACAGCATGCGTACAAAAACAACTCTACATGAAAACCCTTTGCTGGTTTGCTGTACACTTTCCATAGAACAGAAACTAAAATAACCTGTTACACAATTAATCACAAATACAGTCCTCGAGTTTTTTCCCCATACACATGAGTATTGTCTAAAACATGGCTTCTTTGTATAATAAGAGCTAGGCTCCACCACCACTGTGCTTGGCTGAGTTCACAAATCTGCTGTAACCTGTGGCTTCCCTGTCACTTCTCTGGCTCTCCTCTCCTGCTGCGCTTTGTTTCCTGGCAGCAGTTAAAACCTTCCGCCACTGCCATAGCTGCTGCTGGAATAGCCATAGCCACCTTGGGTTCGTGGTTTGACAAATACTGGCCTCCACCACCATAGGGGCCAGAGCCTCTGCCTCCAAGGTTTCTTCCTTTCATGGGTCTAAACTTTGAAGATTGATTGTTGTAATTGTCAAAATCATTGTAGCTTCTGCCACCTCCATAACTGCTTCCATTGTTACCAAACCCATGATAGGCATCCCCACTGCCCCCATATCCTCACCACCACGACTGCCATCAAAGACACCTCGACCACTGAGGTTTCCTCCACGACCAAAGTTGTCCTTCCCACCAAGACCACCGCCGAAGTTTCTGGAACCACTTTGACCTCTGGCTGGCTGAAGCACAGCCGTGTCCTGCTTAGATAGGGCTTTCCTTACGGCACAGTGGGGCCATTCCCAGGCTGGTTTCTGAATGACAGTCGTGTCTACAGAGTCATGGTCATCACAGGTCACCAAAGCAAAGCCTCCCTTCCTTCTTGCCACAGCCTCGGTCAGTCATGATCTCAATCACCCAGTGTTCCCACACTGTTCAAAGTCTCTCTTAGGCGATGTTCTCCAGTCTTGTCTTTAATACCACCAACCAAAATCTTTCTCGTAGTTAACTGGGCAGCAGAATCCAGAGAATCTCTTCTTGAGACAGCCCTCTGGTTCCATAACTCTTCATCCCCCTGCTTGGCCTTGAATTTGTGGCTGTATCCGCCCCCTCTATGGTGGCATAGGTGACAAACCCGAAGCTTCTGGAGCATTTGGTGTTTGGGTCACCACACAGTCTGGGAGCGTTCTCCATTGCTCAGAGTGGCTCTTCGGACTCCCATCGGTTGTTTCACAGCTCAGACCTCCGAAGAAGAGCATCCGCATCTGTTCAGGCTCTTTGGGACTCTTGGACATGACCACAGAGATGTCTAAGATGCTCACTCAGCAGATCCACCAACAGGAAGATGTAATCTAATGAATGTATCTGCCAGCCTACCTTTGGCCTCGCTTTTTGATCTGCCTGGCAAGTTGTAACCATGCTTCAGGGCCCAGCTTGGGTGGCCACTACTGGAGGTCCATCAGCTTACCATATGCTGCCACCAGAAGGGGGCCCGGCGAACACTCCCCCTCTTCTCTCCCACTGCTACCAGCACTAAGTGTGGCAGAAAAAACGTTTGGCCATTTTGACAGAGGAAATGGTGTCTTAAGCAACAAGCACCATTCATTTAATGCCTAATTCCTGAGAGCCCGTGTCCGGGACCTGGGATGCAGTGGGCAAGAAATTGGGGCAGTGTCCTCACAATGGAGATGACGCCACATAAATGTACAGGTTTGTAAACTGACGAATTCTGGGAGGGTGTGGGGTCCTGCTCAAGGTAGATCTCCTAGAGGCATCTCTGAGAATTGACGAGATATTAGCCACTGGTGTGGGGGAGGGCATCCAGGAGAGAGAATGGTGTTTGCAAGGGTGAAATCTAGAAGGTATACTAGGAGTCAGTAGGGAGGCGTGAGAAGCAAGGTAGAGAAAGAAATGGAGGTTGTAGAAAATCCCTTTTGTGTAACTGGTGGGGTGGGGAACAGAGCCCGAATGGGCAGGGGTGGCTGGTGGAGCCGAAGCAAGAGGCAGGCGCAGGTGCCAGGCCCTGCAGTGTGCTGGGCCAGGGGACTCCATATGTGGCCCAAAGATCACAGGAGGCTTCAGCGCCTTCCCAGGAGCCCCCGTCACCTGCAGGCACTCTGACCACATTGCGGATGAAGTTGGGAGCAGGGAGACCCAAGGAGGTCCTGCACATGCAGAGCTGGTGGGTGGAGATGCGAAGCAGGCTTGGGAGAGACCATGGAGTCACCTTGGAGTAGCAGGTGGCTGGTGCAGAGTCACCTGTGTTGGGCCTAAATGTCTGTGGAGCACCCAGGTGAACTCGGTGGGAGGATGGCTGAGACGCAAGGGAACCAGACGCTCTTGGACAGGTGCAGGATATTCTGAGGACCGCAGTCTCCCACAGCCCAAGAGCTGGGAAGTGGGAGGGAGAGGTAACCGGGGACAGGAGTCTGGCCTGTGAGGGGCTGCAGCGTGGGGGCCTGGGTGATGGCGCTCTCTGCCCCCCTACTGGCCTCGCCAGTCTCTCCTGCAGACACCCCTGCGTCTCAGGCTCTGAGTCGGGCAGTGGATAGGTGTGCACTGAGTCTCTCCCCCCACAGCAGGAGGAATCTCAGGCAGCACCTTCAGCAGCACCTTCTGGGGGGCGGGGGATGCAAACTATCAACATGTGGACCAGGAGTGGGACCAGTTTGGGCCGGCTCTCCAGGCTTACAGGGACCAACAGTCTTGGCTGTGAATTTGAACTCCTTCCCAGAAGCACCCACCACCATTTACCCTTGAACCCACCTTCGAGCCTTGTCAGTCACCTTTGACTCATCACTCAGCGCCCATATTCCGTCAGCTGCGGAGTCTGGTGCATTCTTCCTTTAAAATGTCCTTTCTCTCCATGCTCAGGGTCCCTCCCTGATCCAGGTCCCCTGGCCCACATATCGTGGCCACCTTCAGCTGGCTCTCGCTGGATTTATGTTCTACAGTCCTGTTTTCATCTGCCCACTTCCCAGTGCAGAAATGCCAGGGCTCCCAGGAAACCAAGCTAGCAGTCCCTCTCGGGGTGAAAAACCCCAAAGCCCAGAGCCTAGCTCATCCTACCGCTGGGCCCCTGGCTTCTCCCCGCCTCCACGCCTGACCTTGATCTTCTACACCTGGAACACTGGCTGCAGACACCTACCAGCCCTGCACACAACCCCGCTGTCCCCGGGAGGAGGCACCTGTCAGCCCTGACCAGGTGGCCTGGAATTTAAGAATCCGTACAGCAGAGAAATTGATAGGGAAGGAGGAAGAACAGAGGAGGAAAGAGTGGTGGGGCGGGGACAGGGTGCATGCACCGAGAACCAGCTGCCCTGCTCTGTGGTTTTGCTCCAGCCCCGCCCCTGCACTCAGTGCCCCCTAAGCCCAGGCCGCGGGAATGGGCCTGTCCCGGCACAGCAGAGCCCTCCGCCTAGCTCAGGCATCTTCGCAGCACATTTCCATTCAGTCACTGTGCAAAGACTGCGGCAGCAACTCAAGGGCCTTAAGGTCTGGCCCTGATCTTCTCTCCAGAGCCTTCTCTGTCCACTCGCAGTTGTTCCCCAAACGCGCCTGGAACCTCAAGGCAGGTTCTCCACCTGGAACCCCTTCACCTCTTCTCCAGGTTGACACTTGTCTACCGAGCTCAGCTCAACTTGGAAGTCACCCCCAGGGGCCCACGTCACTCTAGATGCCTCCTCCACAGCTCTTAGTCCACGGGGCCAAATGGAAATTACACTATGTATTCCTTACCTCTTTAGCCCCCAAACCTGGTGCAAGACCTGGCACAGGGCAGGAGGCCACCTGTGTGGAGAATGAATGACTCCGTACAGGAAGTCCTCACTTATTGATTGGAAACTGACTTGAAATGAAACAACACAGTATAATGAAATTAATGTTACCAGAGCCTAATTGATATAAACAAAAGTTAATGTCCTTTGGCATTTTTCTGGTCACAAAAACATCACCAAGCTTCTAAATGAAGACCCAAAACATTTCTAATACTCAACATTGAAATAAATGTGAGCTATACAGACACTTAAGCCAGATCAATAAAAACAAGTAAGATAAGCTTATTCCAGGTCAGGGTCACAGTTGGCTGGAGCCAGTCGCTGGCAGCTCAGGGCACAAGGCGTGACCACCCTGGACAGGACGCCCTTCCATCACAGGGCCACTCACACCCCCACCCACTCACATTGGGACAGTGTAGACACGCCATTCACTCACGGGCACATCTTGTAATGGCGGAGGAAACTGGAGGCCCTGCAAAAACCCATGCAGACCTGGGGAGACCTGCACATTCCACAGACAGGGGCCCTGACTGGGAATCGATTTTTATTTTCTCATCATTAAAATGAAACTATATTGAACGAAACGATCTTTGGAGGAGCTGCTGTATGTTTGAAGGCACAACGTGAAAAACCCTGGGCGAGAAGGCAGTGGTTAACCATTGGCACCATCTAGTGGCCAGCTGAAAATTTGTGTTTGGGACCTCCAACTGAAATGGCTGTGACGTTTAGAGATTATGTTTTCTTCTCAGGAACAGGAGAATTAGGAAAGAGACAGTTATATGAGCTCCACTCTAGATCACCACCATCAATGTCTCACCCTGAGAACTTCATGGCGAAGCTTCCAGCCTTTTTCTGAGTAGGAACAAAACTGTCTCTAGAAGAGAACAGAAAGAGGCAATATTTTGAAATTATTATGTGGTGTGGTAGTGGTGGTGTGTATGTGTGTTTCACTGCTAAAACCTCACACACGAATAAAGACTAGAGGGCGAAAATGCAAAATTTGAAATCACCTGAGTCTTAAGATGGAGAGTTAGGGGTGAGTGTGTCTAGTCCTGCCCTTCTCCCCAGCCTCCTCAGGGTCTCTCCTGGGATCTCAGGGTGGTCGCCACAAAGTGGGGGGCGGGGGTGCCCAGAGGGGCTGTTGATCCTCACAGACACCCGAGGTGGGGCGAGGTGGGTCAGAAACAAATGGCAGTTGGGGCTTGGGAGGAGGGGCTACTGGAAAGGTAGGGGGATGGACAGGTACAATGTCTCTGTCTGGCCTAGCAGCTGACAGTTTCTTTCCATCTGAGCTGAGCCAGGAGTCTGTCAGTTAGGACTATGCCCATGTGGCCAGCTGACCAGGTGGTGGGAAGCTTGGTCTGGCCACCTGTGGGGACAGAGCCCCAGAGAGCAGTTTCCAGGCTCTCGGCCTCACATGGAAAGGTGCTCACTCGGGTAGTAAATGGCCATCAGCTGTAATTGGATGGCCATCAGCTGTGGCTAGTTGGCCGTCAGCTGTAACCAGTGAGCCATTGGCCACTGATATAACTGCCATGGCTTCGCTAGCAGAAAGGAATGGGGGCTAGCAAGGAGATGGTGGCTGAGCCTGCAAGCGGTGCAGTGAGGGTTGCGAACAGTGTGGCTCCTGCTTCCTGTGTCTCCAACCCAGCCTCCAGCGAGAATATAGTGGTATGACTCCCCTATCTATGGCTCCGTGGGTGTTCCTGTTTGGCCTCACATATCCTGCGTTCTTATGTGGGGAGCGGGAGCTGAGACCCCGCAGGCCGCCCTCCACGACACATAGCGCAGCGAGCAGGGTCCCCCGCACGTCACCACCTTTGCCACAAATGGGGTGTTATATTTGGTGCTGACTCACTTATAGGCTCCTGAGCTGGGCCTACCAGCCCCTCCATCACCTGGTCCTGCCGCTTCTCCCCCTCACCTGCAGACCCTGAAGTAAAGCCCTCTGCCCCCAGCATCCTGTTAGCCTCTGTGATTGCTCCTGCCTTTGCTTTCCAGACATGCCTGGAAAAGCCCACCACTCTTTTAGGAGCCAGATCAGTGTTACCTCTTCTCTGCCACCCCCAGCAAGAGGGGGTGTCTGCTTCCTTGTCCTTCTTTTGTTCCTCCTCGGCCAACTCTGGGGGGTTACTTCTCTTTAAGCTTCACTTTCCTCATCTGGAAAATAGGGGTAGGGATGGGACAGTTGGATGAGGTTCCATCTGTCATAGTTTGGTTCTAAATTCTTTCACTCGAGGGCAGGTCAACTAGGGTCGAAGTGTGTTATTAAATAGAACTGAGCAGTGGACGAGTTATTGGAAACTTGCACACATTGCAAACATTCAGCTCCTTCTCCGAAGTTAGCACAGAAAAGTGTTACGTAAATGTTTTAACTGTCTCAGTGAATACGTTGGGTAAATCATAATGTTAAAGTAAGGTATGGTTCAAGTTGCCAATGGATATATAATAACCAATTTTAATTTCTAAGCTATTTCAGTGTAGTATGCTGACTAGATGCTGCCTAGAAATTCAGAATCTTTTCAGCAACTTTGCAGTTCATTTAAAAACAGGGTAAGTAAATCTAACACTACGTTTCAGTCAACATTGAGTCTTGTTATCCAAAGGAACACAAGTAGTGGATCAAACCTCATAAGCGCGTGAAGGGGCTGGTGAAGAATGAGGTGGTGCTCATGCACTACTCTTACAGGTCCTTCACCATGCCGTCTGTGCCCACCACTCCCCGTGGAGGCCCAGCTTGTCCTGCCGTTCTCATGGGGGGGCCTTAATTCTAATTTCTACTTTAAAAATCTATACATAAAATGATTTAAAAAGCCCCCCTTTGAAACAGAAGAGCCGGCGAGCCGCCTGGCTTCTTTCCTTTTTGAAGGACGGCAGCAGTGAGGGGAGTTGGGCCCACAGCGAGCGAGTGAGCTCAGGGTGCAGGCCGATTGTTTCTATTACCCAGAAAGAGCGATGAGAATCTTACTGGCCCCTGTGCTTTAGATTCGGAACATGACCAAATACGTGGGTGTGCTCTCTGCTTTACCATACGCATGCGTGTGTCCTTACATGATGGATGTGTCTGAATGTAAATACTTATCACATGTATTCTGTGAGGTTTTTTTCCCTCAACACTATGTTTGTGGAATTTATTCATACTGACTTGCATAGCTGTAGTTTATTCTTTTTTCCTGCTGCATAATATTCTACTACATGACTGTACGACAAGTCGTGTATCTGCTGTTGGTAAATATGCCCAGATTTTTGCTGTATAAACAACGCTGCTATGGACGTTCCAGTAACTTTTCAGTTTTAGCAGAGATAGCCAAATTGTTCTCACAATACTGTTGTCAGGCGGCATTCCCAGCAGAAAATGAGCACCTCGCGCCCACTGTCACTAACACTTGGTATACCAGATTGAAACAAATATATTTTTTTCCATCCGGTGTGTGTGCAGTGGTAACTCACTGTAATTTTAATTTGCGTGTCATTGATTTTTGTGTCTTCACTGGCTATGGGTTTGAAGCCCGCTTCATCACTGGTCTATGTGACCCTCGGGACATTACTTAACTTCTGTGTGCCTCAGTTTCCTCACTTGTAAAGTTCCTCTCTAGAGAAACTAACCAGCTTAGACTCTGACACTGGGGTGGGGGGGGTCCTCCAAAAAACTGCGGGGTACTTACCCACAAATCAAAAAACTTAAATCAGCGTATTAGTACCCCCCTTCCTCATCCAAATTATCACGTGCCGGACACTGCACTGGCTGGGGGCTGTGACACAGAGATGGTTAAGGAAAGGCCAGTGACTGCCTGTCCATCTGTTTCCCACCATCTGAAAAGGGGTTCACATCCCTCTCCTGCTGCTCTTCTCATTCTCTTGTTCTATGGTTGCATGAGATACAAATGTATAATCTTTACTGCCATATATATGGGGCTCCGGAAGGAACAGATGTGAGTACAAATGTCCCGCTTATGTGTCCAACCACAGGCCAAGGCACGAAGTGTGACTCTGTCCCTCCATGGAAGGGCCATGGTTCATTCTGACCTTCGTGTCAAGTGCAAACCCCTCAGCACAGCCCGCCCGGGCCCTGCCTACATGTCCCCTCTCCTCTCCTGCCACTACCAGTCTCCCAAGGTCCAGTCAGGCCAAAGCCCTCCTGTCCCTGCCCATGTCCTTTCACGCTTTTGCTTAGGTCTGCCTCCCCGAGCTGGTCCCCAAGGTGTGGCTCGAGAATGTCTCTCCCGGGGACCCAGGGAACTGTACTGTCTCCTCTTTTCTCCACAGCACTTTTTCCTGATGTGCTGCGGCCCTGTGTGGCGATCGTCTGTCAGGTGCCCTCCAGGCGGGATCCGGTGCCCTCTTGGGCAGTGCTGGGGCCCAGCGCAGTGGAAGAAGATGGGGCAGACAAGGGAGCGAACAATAAAGAGAACAGCCCTGCTCTGCTGTCTGCAGCCCTCCCAGGGCTGCTGGCTGGCTAGTTACCTTTGGCGGAGATGTTTAGGACGGTAATGTTAAACCTTTCTACTGACCACTAGCAGTGTGAAGAGTACGCACGGTGGCTGATGCGTGTGGGGCATGGTGACGCCAGGACAGAGCGCAGGGACTTGGACGAAGCGCTATTTTCAGAGACAGACTGGAGCGGTGGATCCCGATACCCAGGTCTGTCTGACACTGGGGACATGCGGGCCCTCTGGGTACCAGTGAACAAGCACCCTGCTGAGAACACAAACACAATTGAGCCCCAAAACGACCTGTCAGGGAGGAAAGGCAGGTCCCAGTGAGGTGGTGCCAGGGTTTCTCCAGGTGTAAGGAGCCAACAAAACAGCAACAATGGGTGGCCTACCTTGGGATGGTGGCACGCAAATCACCCAGACACAGCTGGCACCAGCACGGACAATACCGGCTGAAGGAAGGGGGGAGAGCAGCTTTGTGGGGGTCCCTCCTGAACGAGGCAGAAATCCATCTAACACCACGCACCCACACCTGCCGCATGCCAGCCCAGTGCGGGCACAGGACAAACACAGACTTGTCCCCGCAGGACTTGCCGGCTTCCTTAGACTCTCGCTGTAGCTGTCAAGTGAATGAAAACACGAGGCATGTTCTCTTCCCATGTGCAAAGCCAACGTGGGAACCTGAACAAGGTCTGAAAGGCGGATGGAGTCAGTATACAGGGAGCTGGGTGACCTGAAGGACGTCGTGGGCTCATGCGGACTCCTCTGCCTGGGGATGGTGGCGCTCACTCTGGGCCTGGGCAACCTAGCTCAGGCTGCTTTCCAGGCTCCTGCAGAGCTGGGTCCCCATGCAGGCGGGTGGCACTGGAGGGACTCAAGTTCTGGCTGGCTTCCACGTGGGTGTCTCGGCCGTGCCCCTGGAAGCCCCTCAGGAAGGTTTCTCACTGGGGCCTGCCTGACAGGTCCCCTCTTCAGAGATCTGTCCCGCGGGTTTTCCTGCAGCTGGAACTGGACTTGGTTCTTCTCTGAGCATCGGATGGGACAGTTAACTTGATTTTAGGGGCCAAGTTGTACGAAAAGCAAGGCTCTTTGCTCACCGAGTCCCAGAGTCTGCTGAGGGCGTGGCCGATGAGGACCAGGGCTCTGGGCGTGGTGGGGGGCACGATTCCTGCACTAGCCAGATGGCACGTGTGTGCACGTGTGTATCCGTGCGCGTGCAGACCTCAGTATGCTCAACGCCTCAGTGATGTGAGCCCCTGTAAGTCACAGACTGCTCTACTCTGTATGCAAGGGCCCTGGAAGCAGAAAACCTGGGTCACACACTTGCCTCGTGAGGGTTTCTCCTCATCAGTCAAATGGGAACAATAATAGTTGCTTCCTGAGATTATTTGGGGCTCAAATTAGATGAAGCTCAGGAAGTGGGAGTGGATTTTGAGTTGGTAACGTGCCACCCTCGGTGTGGTCTGAGAGTCCCGTAGTCTCGAAAGCAGCATGATTACAAACAACCTCTTAGGAAGGGCCATCGCTTCCCATCATGAAGGAAATTGCCTCTGTGGACAAGCCACTGTCACAAGGTGGGGTTTTCCCCAAGGAACGAAGGCAGGCTGCCTGGAGCAGGAACTGGAGCTGCTCGGGCCTAGGAGAGGAAGTGATGGCCTCCGCTGTGGGGTCCAAGAAGGGGATCCTGGGCAAGGGCTGGCTCTTGGCCATGGGACACGCCTTGGAGAAGGACGGCACGTGTGTGCGTGAGCCAACAGAGCTGTTGGTGAGAAGCAATGTGGCGAAAGCATGGCTGGGAGGCGTGGAGCTATGCAGGAAGGCGGCCTGTGGAAGAGGCACAGATGGGTCTGGAAGGCCTGCGACTGCGTGTGGGGAGCGTGGCTCTCCGACAGGGACAGTGACAGCCGGGAAGGCCCTGTGGAGAGCTGTGTTCTGGGTGAAGCTCGGTGGCGCGGTGGACGTGGGATTTGAGGGTGACCAGCCTGGGCACAGGGGTAGTTAGAAAGCTGTTGCAAGGTGCCCGCTGGAGCAGGGAGAGTTCGTCGATGAGGTGCCTGGTGTGCGTGTCCATTTACATCACGTCCCTGCACGGAGTGAGTGGAGTCTGGCTGCGCCAGCTCCTTATTTAGAAACAGACCTTCCAATCAATGACTCTTGACCTCTAAAAGCATCTGCCCACAGAACCAGTCAATTGCTCCTGGAAGTTTTTTGCTATTTTCATAGCAATGGATATCAAAATTCATTTTGGTCAAAGTAGTTCATTGGCTTTTGACTTTCAGAGCAGAAATGAGCCACCATTTAATCAAGAACCTTTTGTTCTGTCAGCTAATATCAAGTAGGGAGCTTCTTTAAAAAGAAACCCTGATTACAGCATCATGAATAACCATGATGGAGAGGAAGTGAAGGAAACAGTCGTGGAGGCCAGCTTGTCAGCCCGAGCTTCCCATGCAGCTCAGTATTTGAGAGGATGGACAAACTACAGGTGAAGGAAAGCAGAATCAGGGACGCATCCTGGAAAACGACACAATCCTGAAAAATAGTCAGAAGACTGTGCTGTGGTTTGTCAGACATTCTAAGGAAAACAAGAAGGTCTTTGAAGTTATTCTTAGAGACAGAAGAACAAAGAAGGGACAGGTCCACTGCTTAGGGGATGATACAAAGTAGAATGACACTAGGAGGCAGAAGTATGCACCTTCTTGGACAGAAGGGCTGCTGCCATTTCTAGTGATTTCGGCAAAGGACAGGCCGTGTCTCCTGGTAAGCTCAGCCCTCTGAGGGCCTGGGGATGGGGACTCTGAAAACTAAGGCGACACAGATAGGGGCAGAGGAACAACCAGTCATGGCACACTCACGTTTCCACGTCAACGGACTTCAGCTTCAAGAACGATAGGAATTCTTAACCTTTGGAGGTAATGCTTTCCCTTAGCTGCTGTAACAAATTATCCCAAACTGGGGGTAGGGAGGGGACTTAAAACAACAGAAATTTATTCTCTCATAGTCTGGGGGCCAGGACTCCAACATCGAGGTCTTGTCAGGACCTTGCTCCCTCCAAAGACTCCAGGGGAGGGTCCTTCTTGGTCTTTCCCAGCTTCTGGTGACTTCAGGTATTCCTTGGCTTGTGGCTGCGTCACTCCAATCTCTGCTCCATGTTCACATGGCCTCTTCTGGTGTGTCTGTGTGTCTCTCCTCTGTGTCTCTTTAAGGATTCCTGTCATTGGATTTAGGGTCCACCTGGGTAACCAGGATGATCTCACCTACAGATCCTTAATTATATCTGCAAAGACCGTTTTTCCAAATAAGATGACATTTGCAGGTTTCAGGGATCAGGATATAAACATATCTTCTTTGAGACCACCATTCAGCCCAGTACAGGATCATAAACCACTGTCAGAATCTGAGGAGAGCTAATGAACCCTGAACTGCGTCAAGTTTTTGTACAAGTGGCTTAGGGAGGTAGTGCTCCCAGGAGAAAGGGAGTGCGAGAGCAGGCTAGGGCAGGGGAGCAAAGCTAAATAAGAAAGTCTTAACTCAGTGTGGGCCCATGAGACGGCCCTGCAACATGGATGGCACTACAGAGTTGTTCCTACCTTGCGGCAAAGGGGTGGCCTTTGTACCCCAAGTCAATCTCCCTGGGGGGGCAGGTATAGCCTCTCTGGCTGGGGGCTCCCTTTGGGTCAGGAAAAATCATCACAGAAGGGGGCATCTTCCAGGCAACACTCACAGCAGCTCTGGAAGGTGGGTTACAGGTTCCCACATTTTCTGCAGACTCTAGAAACACGCACACACACACACACACACACACACACACTTCAATTTCAGGGACTTCACAGGTCCTCAGAAGCCATGGACTGCAGGTTAAGGACCCATGACTTCTAACCTAATACCTTTGGGCTCACATCCTACTTTGCACCTTTTCCTCCTCTCGTAATGACTGGTCAAGTCTGGGAGCAGGATGGAGCACGCTCAAATCAATCCTCTTCTGATGGCACGCATCCTGCCTGCTCTCTGCCCCAAGGGGGACCTGCCACTGTCCCACCAGGCTGCGACAAGGTGGAGGAAATGAATCCTAAGGGAATTTGAATTTAAAGGGAAGTCCCTTTGGCCACAGATGTATAACCTTTCTTTCTAATCAGCTTTTCAGTGATAAAGCTAATAGCTTCAGCCCCACCTGTCCAACTCTTGTCTCTCTCAAGTAGTTCTGAACTCAGGCAGTGAAGCAAGAGGTTATTTACAAACCTCCTGAGACCCCAAATCGTCTTGTAAAAGACAGCTGCTGAAAGTATCATCTGTGGACTGGCTGCCAATTCACCGTTATCTGCCTCTAATCAACACATGCTTCCTTCACTGATAAAACTGGCTACGACGAAAAACGTCAGCTGAACTCAACAGGATGCGCAGTGATGGAGATGACGTGTACTCAGGTGCCAGCTCGTCTCTGTGCAGACCAGCCCTTTGAGCAGCACCCATGGGATCAACTACTGAAAAACCTGGGCTGGCTGAACCCAGAGACACTGAGAGATAGGTGGGGGCTCTTGTTTGAAACATGGAGGACAGGATAAGGACCACACGTTAAATAGAAGCAACATTTGACTCCAAATAATGTAATGGTAACAAAAGTTATGAACGGGTAGGTGTTCCGAGCCTTCGCTGCTGCCGCTGGGGGCTGGATCCCGGCATGGAGGGCTTCTGTCTTGGGGAAACAGTGGCTGCCTAGGGAAGGCTCTAGAAGTACCTGTAGGGAAGAAGAGAGAACAAAGCGGATAGAAGGGAGGCGGCTGAAAGAGGAGTCCTGTGGGCTCAACGCAGGAGTGGGTTGATTGGGAATTGAGTAGGGGGCTGGCATGTTTTGGAGAGCAGCTGCCATTCACAAGGGGAGAAATTAAGCAGAGGTGGACTTCCATGAAGGGTCCCTCACTTTCACGGGCTCCCTGGATGGTCCTACAATGTGTGCATGCTCTTGTAAAGTTTGAAAAATTAAGCTATTTCACCACAAATGGTTAAGACCACTGTCTTTTTCTGCTCCATTTCCACTGTCACCCTTCTCCTTCTGTTAAATAGTTACATTAAGTTTGGGTTTAGCAGGCTACATTGATGCAGTTGTCGCTTCTCTGTGTGGTCAACGTGTCTCAAGCTTGCCCAGCGAGTCAAGGGCCAGCAGTTCCAAGCTGTGAACGTGTCCTATTGTGCCTGGCAATGGAAAGATGTGCGAGCGGGGGAAGAAGCCGGGTCAGAAGTACCTGAAGCCAGGAGTGGGTGGAGAAGTCTTCCAGTTACCAGAGGTGAGAGACGCAAACAGAGGATTCAGTTGTCACCCTCGTCAAAGCAGAAGGTCTCTTCTGTTAGGAAAATACTCATCTACGCAGTGAGCATGATTCTAAGCACATCACACATCTTTTTTTCTTTTTTGATAGGAATCACATGAAATAGACTTGATCAGACTTCCTGGGTCCTATGCAAGAACCAGCAGCAATACTGCAAACAGCCAAGTGCATCTGTGTATGAAGCCGCATGTTTTCTACATCCCTGTCCACTGGAGCGCAAATTTGAGTGTCTGATGCATTTTAGCAAAACTGTTCCAGAAGCAGCAAAACAGCCTCAGAAACAAGTGTTCCTGTGATGGCGTGCCCACCATTTCCATCAATTGGTGGAAGTGGACGTATGAAGTATAAGAACATTTGATTACAGCAATGTGACACAATACAACACCGCGACCGAAACCCATTTGAATTATTTGTCTGAATTTCAGATTCATTTCGTATGTTCTTTCCGAATATACGAACAATCAGATGACAGTGCTGATCTTTTGATCACACCAAAATTCAAATAGATGAGGATGACGTGACCCAACGGGAGTGCAACACAAAGTGAAAGAAAGGAGATGAACAGAAAGTTCAAAACAATAAACACTATCATTATATCACAGCACACTAAAAATTCTTATGGTCAAAATCATGAAGACAAGGAAAAGAATCATGGCAACCAAGAAAAATAGATAATGAAACTTAAAACAGTAGAGATAAAGAAGATTATGAGAATCAGCACACTCCCAGGCATGAAAGCAAAAAGCATTAGAAACAATAAAGAAGTTCGTACATTCCACAGGAGCTACACGAGCTCAGCAGCAGCCTCTTTTGACTGAATTTGCTGACTTCCATAAATACGATCATCTTTCATCGTGGCCTGCTACAACGAGCAACCCTACGTTTTAACTGGGCAGTTATGCTTTCTAATTTCCAAAAGCTCTTCTTTACACCTAGGTGTCTGACCTGAGCAGTTATGTGGGGTGGTGGTGCTGTCATTTATGGAGATGCAAAGGACTGGGGAAAAATAAATTCAGAGGTAGAAATCAAGAGTTCTGATTGTTGCAAAGAAAGCTGGCAGCACTATTGAGTTATAGGCTGTTTGTACAGTTCTAGGCTGTCAGACAGCGCACCAGCTGTCTATGCCTTTCATTATCTTTTATATTAATACTTCTGCTATCTTAAAAGCTATCTTTGGAAGATGTGGAGCTATGCTGCTCAGGTCCCCCTTCAGGGAAGGACTAGTGCCCAGATGCAAGGAGAGTGCTACCTTGGAAGATGTGGAGCTATGCTGCTCAGGTTCCCCTTCAGGGAAGGACTAGCGCCCAGATGCAAGGGGAGTGCTACCTCCTTCAGGGTCCATCTCAGCTTTCACACAGGTCATGCCCTTTTCAGGGCATCTCCAGCCAATGACTGACAGGCGTGGCAGCCAAGCGCACTCTCTTTCCTAGGAAGTCCCCAGTGAATGACTGAGCCACATAGCCGCACAGGGGTCTGGCCGTTTTCCTGACGCAGGACACCTGTCTAGCAATCTGTACTCTGGAAATCCCTGTTGAACTGGCCGAGACTTTGCCAGGTCTGCACTGTCATCTGATGGCAGCCTCTTTCCTTTACAGGTGTTAGGCTTTAATAAATCTTTTGTACTCTTAACTCCCATCTCATAACCTGCTTCCCAGAGAAGCCAACTTGTGGCACTGTCTACTAGAGACCAAAATACAATTTGGTCCCATTTTTAAGCTCTGTGCCATGTAGTAGTAAGATGATAGGAAAAATGAACTTGGAGTGTGTATTAGTCAGATACTGACCCGGTAATGCTGGGTCACAGCAATCACAGCAACTTAGAAGTATAAGACAAGAAACATTTATTTCTTACCCATGCATAGGCGAGTCAGCTGGGGCAGCTCTGCTTCCGGCCGCAGCTCTGTGGGGCAGCTCATCCCACGCCTCATTCTGGGACTTGGGCTGCAGCCATCACTGGGAAGCTGTTTTCCTGGTGGATCACCGGAGTGTAAGAGCAAGCCCAAACACCCACGCACAAGCACATTCCAGCCTCTGTTCACATCATGTACCCTAGCACCGACCAAAGCAAGTCATGTGGCCAAATCTGAAATGAAGGGGTAAAGAAAAACTTGACCATCTTCAGACATGCCGGGGTTTGGATCAAATAATTCACCTGTAGTTATTTCACCAATGACGGTTCTATTGGGTTGGTAACAGACTTGACCTAACCATGTTCAGCTCACATTTTCCAGCTGTACATCCATTCTGTAAGAATGCTAATCTCACTTGCAGGGTTTTCTCTGGGTTCCAGGCATATTAGGGAGATCTGGATAACAGGATCTCTGGGGGCAGTCCTGAAGATTACTCCAACTAAAATGTTCTCTGTACATGCAGACAAAATCTAGTGCTCCTCTATTATCAATGTCATACAAAGATCCAGAATGCTTCTTTGTTCACTGAAATCTGATTAACAGTTTTGGTGGAATATACACCATCAGTCTGTATTGTAGTTAGTTATTTCAGAACACTGAAACCACTTTATTGAGGTCTGTTTGACTAGATAGGACTGTACTTATTTAACGTATGCAACTTATTTAACGTATGTTTCAGGATCCAGATGGACATTTTTCTAATGGTAGGCTCGGCCTACTGTCAGTATGAAAAATGTAGACCTCTAAACTCTCATCTTCTAATTTTCCTGAGTCTGATCGCTGCACGGATCACAAACTCCTTCTTGAACCTCTGTTTTCCACGTTGATAGGATTATCAGAATGTAGCAGAAGTTGTTATTGCCTTCACAGTTCTTAGCACAACCTAAAATTATTTTTCAAGTAATTTTCAAAATAATATAGAATTTAAAAATACAATTGTTCTAAAAAGCTTATAATGAAAAGTAACAGTCCACCGCCCATTCACTCCCCCTTCTTCCCCTCTGCACCCAGGCAGTTACTTTCAACTCCTTTAGCTGTTTTCAATCATTGGCCTGTACAGCTATTTTTAAAATTTCCGATAGGTACTACTGAGTTCTTGTTATGACAGATGAAGGTTTAGCTCCTTTACCACCAACAACCCCTGCTGCTGCTTCTCCATACTATCATTAGAGTTCACCATAAACCTTGGTTAAAAGAATAGTTTTTACATTATTAAGGATATGAAAGAATGGCTCAATGATGAACCAAGAAGTGTGCCATTACGTGCCCCCCACTCTGGATAACTATTAGTTATTCTGTTAATAATTGCTTTGTATTTATCTGTTTGCATTTTGTTTTAGAATTCTTTTCCCTAAAGTCTCTATAAGATCCTTCAAATACCTAACAGTATAACATTTTCAATACAACTTAAGTGCAGCGGGTCCCCTGTTAACGTCCTGGAGTCCTCCCTCCTGCAGCCTTGACCTTCTGCGTCAGCCTCGGCCTGCTCAGAGCCTGGGAATCCTTTCCCCACTTTGCTCCATTAGAATCCTTGTTTCCTAGATCCCATGTCTTCCTCTTTCTCGGTTCAGCCTCTAGTTTCGCACAAGCGCGTTCTCAAGGGGACATGGCAAACACTGGCGAGGATGCTGCTGGTGTGCCTGCTGGTGCAGCTGTTCTGAAGAGCCATCTGGCGGTTTCAATCAAATGAGCACATGAGCACGGGGACCCAGCTGCTCCGGAGCTGGGAGCACATACTCCGGAGCATCTGCTCCGGAGCACATACCCAAGGGAAGGCGCATGTGGGCCCCTAAAAGGACAAATATGAGGATGATCACTGTGATGCTGCCTTTGTGTTTGTGTGCATAAAGCCTTCCGACTTCTGGAGAGAACTTTATACTTTATCACTTCACTAAATTCTCTTAATAGCAGTGTTTTTAGTTGATTCTCTTGGGTTTTCTAAGTATTTGATCGTACCATCAACAAACAGAAGTTTTACTTCCTGTTTTCTGATTTTTATACATGTAATTTCTTCTTTTTGTCTGATTGCTTTGGTTAATACCTCCAGTACAATGTTAAGTGGTATTATTATTATTATTTTTTAATTTATTGGGGTGACAATTGTTAGTGAAATTACATAGATTTCAGGTGTACAATTCTGTATTACATCATCTATAAATCCCATTGTGTGTTCACCACCAGAGTCAGTTCTCCTTCCATCACCATATATTTGATCCCCCTGAACCCTCATTGCCCTCTCCCCCTTACCCTCTGGTAACCACTAAAATATTGTCTGTGTCTATGAGTTTGTGTCTCTCATTTGTTTTTCTTGTTCTTTTGTTGTTTTTGGTTTATATACCACATATCAGTGAAACCATATGATTCTCTGCTTTTTCTGTCTGACTTATTTCACTTAGCATATTAAGTGGTATTAGAGACAATGGACATTCTTGTCTCGTCCTGACTTTAGTAGGGATTTGTGCATTCATTTCATTTATTTTTTATTAGACAGTTGGATTTCTTTTTCACTTTTTCATTGAGGTATAATTTACATAAACTACAAAAATCCTAAGAGTAGAGCTTGATAGTTTTACATATGCACACACCCAGAGCAAAATATAGAATCTCCAGTACCCCAGAAGTTTCCCTATGTTCCCTCTCAATCATTATCTCCCTCAAAGATAATCGCTAGCCTGACATCATTGATTAGTTCTGTTTTTGAACTTCACATAAATGGAATTATACAGTAAGTACTCTTGTGTCTGGCTACTTCCACGCAGCATTATATCTGTAGGATTTGCCTATGTTATTATGTGTAGCAGTAGTTATTTTTCACTGATGTGTACCATTCCACAGAATTGTATGCATGTACCACAACCTATTTAACTGTTCCACTGCTGGTAGAAATTTAGACTATTTCCAGGTTTTGGCTTTGGCTCTTATAAATAAAACTATTGTGAACACTTTTGTACACATTTTTTTTATGAACATAGTATGCATTTCAGTTAGCTATATACCGAGGAGAGGAACTGCGAGGCCACAGGGTATGTGTGTTAAGCTCATACACATGCTTAGTTTTAGATACTGCAGAACCATTTTCCAAAGTGGTTGTACAGGTTTACACTTTGAGTCGCTCCATTACGTCACCAACTCTTGGTTTTCCAGTCCTTTCAATTTTAGTGATCTAGTGGGAATGTAAGGGTGCTTTTATTTTGTATTTCCCTGAGTGATGACACTGAACACCTTTCATATGATTATTGGCCACTGGAACGTTATCTTTTGTGAAGTGTCTATTCAAGTCTTGCCCATTTAAAAAATGCATTGTCTTTTTCTTGTTGATTTGCTCTGTGCATTTAGCTTTTTCATAGATATTGTAAAATTATACTCCAAAAAGTTGACATCAATTTACATTCTTACCAAAATTTATGAAGATGCTAGTTTTGCCACACACTTTCCAATGGTGGATATTATTTAACTTTGTAATGTTTGCCAGTACAGCAGGGGCCAAATGATATTTCATTATTACTGCATTTTTAACTTTCATTTTAAAAGTGTGGAATGATTCATACACACATATATATGTGCACAAGAGTGCATGTAAGTTACATACGTATGCTTAAAAGAATGGAATAAAACAAATACCACTGTACCCATCACTCAGCTTAAGAAACAGAACATTGCCAAATCTTAGAAGTGCCTGCATGCCTCTCCCTCAAGCAGCTACTGTCCTGTCTTTTGTGTCATCATTTTGTATTAGCTGTGGGGTGTGGGAGGGACAAAGTGCCGTAACAAAGACATTCAACATTGCACTAAAAAATGAACTTTTCCCCTCATGGGCTAGTCTGCTGTGAACAGTCCAGGTTGGTGGGGCAGCTCTTGCTCTACATGGTCACTCTGGGAACCTGATTTGTTTTCCATGGTCACTAGGACATTTCACTATCTGTGTGGTTGAAGCTGCATCACTGGCCACCAGGAATAGGAAAGGCCCCCTAAAGTCTGAGACCCAGACTCAGAAGCAGCCATCCCTCCTACTTAGGCTCCACAAGCAAGACCTTAGTCACATGGCCATACTTAACCTCAGGGGAAGAACTGCAGTCCAACTGGGTAGTCATGTGCCCAATCACAGCTGTTTCCATGGAGAAGGGCAGAATGGGTTTTTTTCCCCCTTGCTTTCCTTTGTGGTTTGCCACCTTGGTGTGTACCTCTCAACAGTATATTCCAGTAAATAAAACAAAACAAAAACAAAATGGTAAGCACCTGCCTACCTGTATAAGGAAAGGGCAGTATTGCCACTATCTGATTGGAGGTTGCCAGGAAAACAAACTCAGCACAGGTTGTACGTCACTCTGGCTTCAGTTTCCCTCATTGCTTACAGGAGCCCCTCTGGGCAAGATCACTGGGCAACTGTGCAGAAGACAGTTCACGCAGCAGGCCCGGTGCTGGACTCCCCAGAAAGGCCAACCTGGAAAGCTGGCCATAGCGTTACATCTGGGCATTTGATTTCAGGTGGGCTCCCGCCATTCCCTGAGTGGTAAGAGTGGATTAAAGGTGCAGACAATAAGGTTTATGTTGAACACCTGCTTCCCTTCTGAGACTCTGGAAGTTTGGTAAGTGCTAGGCAGAGGGTGCCATGAGCAGCCTCCAATAAAAACCCTGGGTGCTGTCTCTACTGAGCTTCCCTGGTTGACACCCTTCACATGTGCTGTCAGAAATTTGATGTGACCCGTGTGACTCCACTTGAGGAGGTCTCCTGGCTCATGCCCGGTTTCCTCTAGACTCTGTCCATCACCTTGTTCCTTTGCTGATTTTGCTGTGTGACCTTTCACTACAAAAAGCAAAGCCTTGAGTACAACTATCTGCTGAGTTCTGAGTTCTCTGGGCAAATCTCCAAACCTGGGGGGTCTTGAGAAACCTTACACAACAAGGTTGTGAAAGTATGCTGGGAAACGCAGGGGTCACCACAATGGGGGCGTTTGGCTGGAATGCAGTGTGGATCAGGTTCAGCATGAGTGGGACTTGCTGTATCTTCTGCTTCTTATATTATCTTGTCCTCCCTCCTGCTCTCAGGAGTCAGTCAGAGCAGAATATTTCCGTGAATGCTCTCAGTTAATTCAGGTGCAGGGGATGGAAGGGAGGGCAGGAAATTCATTAGCACACGGTCCAGGAACTAAGTTCAGATGAGAATCTGGGCCAGGATAACCAGGGCAGTCTGTTCTTAGCAAATGGTATTACATGGCCATGGGCATCGGTGACCACTCAAATCTGAACTGGCTGCCGCATCTAATGCTCTAATGCAGACGTTATCCTGGGCTCTTCTCACCATCTTCCTAGGGGTCCTCCATCTCTCCCCAGCATTAGACTTCCTACTTCCGGTACTGCTGGCCTGTATAGGAAGTAGGAGGTTACTCTCTCGTTTTGGTGGAACATCTCTCATAGCTTCCTGCGCAAGAGTACATGGAGGGTAAGTTGCTCGAGAGCTTGCCTGTCCAAAAATGTCTTTCTTCTATCCTCACCTCTTGACCGACATTTTGCATAGGTTACTTACAGGCTGGAAGAAGCTGTTCCTCAGAATTTTGAAAGTATTGTTTTCTTTCATTCAATGGATTTTTATTGAGAACCTAATACAGGCCCAGCACTGCCTCTAAGCCCTTGAGATACATCAGTGAAGAAGAAGACTAAGATACAGAGAGACAAAGAGCTTACATTCCAGCTTTTGTTCTAGGTCTTGATGTCGCTGCTGAGAAACCTGGAACCATTCTGGTTTCTGATCCTTTGTGCGACCTTTCCTGTCTCTGCGAGCTTGTGGGATCTTGTCTATTTCAAGTGTTCAAAAACCGCAGGGAGTTGTGCCTCGTGTGGGTTTACTTTTATCCGTTTTGTTTGGTACTCGGCGGGCTCATTTACTCCATAAACTCACATCTGTCTGTTCTGGACATTTTTCTTGACTGTTCTGTGGGTGATTTCCTTCTCCCTTTGGATGCTGGACCGCTTAGGGTGGTCCTTGCTTACCTCTTATTCTCCTGTGGTTCCTGTCTTGTTGCTCCTTCAGGAGATTTTCTCACTTTTCTCTTCCACCCCTTCTAGTATTTTAATTCCTGTTATCATGTTTTTAATATCCAAGAGGTCTTTTTTATTTTCTCAAGTTTCTTACAAAACATGTCATCCTGATTCCATTTCATGGATGCAGTATCCACTTATCTGTCAATATCAGCATTTGCTTAAAATTTTTCATCTCTTCGCATAGCTTTTCTCCAACATTGCTTTTTCCCCATTTATTTGTTTTGATCTCTAAACTCATTTGGAGGCTTTTCTCAGATGTATGGGTAATCCTTGGTTGTCTGCTTATGATTAAGAGTTGGGGACTAAAACGCTGTTTGCAAGATCTGAGCACATGGTTTTTAGAACTTTTAGACCGTGGGGTTCACTGTAGGGTAATCTGCATGGAACATCTGTTGGGGAACCTCTTCTGGCTATATCTTGGGAATTGTCACACTCTCCAGAAAAGAATCTTCTAAAATTTCTGCACGGAGAGTATGGGTTTGGTTGTCAGTGTTCTGGGAGCCTAGTGGGGAGAAAAGGATGACCATCCCAGCATTCAGTAATCTCATGCACACTTAATCCCCATTTTCAAGATATTACTTACGACCTTGGTTTGGTTTAGTACCCCTGTACAGAAATTCTTTGTTTTGCCTTTTCCAGAGAATAAACTTTCAGACTTCTGCTAGGATGGGGAATCTGGATTTGCAAGGACACACGTAGGATAAACTCCAAGAAGTGGGACTGCTGGATCTAAATGTACACACATTTTAGATTTGTACTAGTTATTGCCAACTCATTCTCTATGGAGCTTGTATGCATTTACAGCAGCAGCAATATATGAGAGTAGCTGTTTCCTCAGATCTCATAAACAGTTAGTTATCAAATTTTCTGACTGAAATAAGGTGGAAAACATTTTATCTATGCTATTTGACTATACATTTTTCTTAAGTTTGAGATTGAGCATCTTTTCATGGTTGAGAGATATGTTTCCATTTTTCTCCAAGTGTTTGCTCACATCCTTTGCCTACTGGATTGTTAGTTTTTCTTTGATTTCTTTGATTTCTAGGATTTCTCTTTACTTTTTCCAGTTTCTTATTTGTTGATTTTGCTTATGGCAATTTATCAGAAGACATTTTTGTTTTAAAAAAAAAACACTTTTATTTTCTATGCAAAGGTGATTCAGAGAATTTATAAAGATGGGAGAGGGGCAGCGAGAAGGGAGCACCCAATGTTGCATGGGCCACACAGCTGGGGAGCAGAGCCAGGGCCCCCCCCACCCACAGGCTGTCAGCTGGGCTTTCTGCTTTCCCTGACAGGATGTGGCTGACTGAGCCACAAACTTCCACTGTGCCCTCTCTTCCCTTGGTGCCCAGTTAGCAGGGCTTTGGGCATAGCCTGAGTTCCACCACATCTGAGTTTGGGAGTGTTAGAAACAGGGGAGCAGAAGTAGAAGAAAATTGCCTGTGCTGAAACATACATTTCATTGTTTTTCTTTTTTGTTTTGTTTTGGAGGAAGAGGTCCCTTCCCAGGCTTGGGAGGGGCCAAAATGCCATCATGGTTATAGGGATGACAGTGTCTACAAGTAATAAGGGGGGACATTTTTTAATGTGGTCAAATTTCTTCCATGGCTTGAGTCTTGGGTCACATTGAGAAACACCTTCTATAGTCTGAGATTAAAAATGTCTTTCCTTACTGCTTCTATTATTTTTTCATTTTTACCATCTTTCATCCATTTGGAATTTCTTTCCCCAGATTGTTACCCAGTCCTAACCTTATTTATTAAACATTCAATTTTTACTTACAGATTTTAAGTAACAAAATTCTTAAAAGTATATTTGGGCTTATTTCCAGAATTATTTTTCTGTTGATCTGTCTATTCGTGTGCCTGTACGACACTATTTTATTTTAATTTTGTCATATCTTTTAATATATTTTTAAAAATTTTTATATTGGGGAACAGTGTGTTTCTCCAGGGCCCATCAGCTTCAAGTCATTGCCCTTCAATCTAGTTGTGGAGGGCGCAGCTCAGCTCCAAGTCCAGTTGCTGTTTTCAATCTTAGTTGCAGGGGGCGCAGCCCACCATCCCATGCGGAAACTGAACCGGCAACCTTGTTGTTGAGAGCTTGCGCTCTAACCAACTGAGCCATCCCATCCGGCTGTCCCTCCGGCAGCTCAGTGGCACCTCGTTGTCTTCAGTCTAGTTGTGGAGGGTGCAGCTCAGTGGCTTATGTGGGGAATCAAACCAGCAACCCCACAGTTTAGAGCTCGCGCTCTAACCAACTGAGCCATCCGGCTGCCCCATATCTTTTAATATTTGATAGAGCCGATTCTCTGTTTATTTTTCTTTTAGAATTTTCATGGCTCTTCTTGTTTGATTTTGACTTTTTCCACTTTAACTCTCAAATCATCTTGTCTAATTTCCAAACATGGTTTAGTATTTAATGGAATCAAATTAAATTCATCGATTAGGAAGAACTAATACCTTTATGATGTTAAGTCTTTCAAGACCATGCTATGCCTTTCCACTTGTTTAGTTGTTCAGTCCTTCTGTTGTGTTTTTAAACTTTTTACCACAAAGTTTTTGCAGTTCTTACAAGTATATCCATAGGCGTTTTTCTGTTATTCATAGCTACTGCAAATGGAGTCTCTCATACACTGGTTTATCTGCTAACTAGTTGTGACCTATATGTATAAAATATATTGACTTCTGTAATTTTGTACCTAAATTACCTTACTGAATTCTCTTATTGTTTCTAATAGTTTTTCTGTTCATTCTCTTGCATTTTCCAAGGAAACAATATCATTTGCAAATAATGATAACTTTACTTTTTCCAATTTGCATATTTTTCAGATCTATCATAGAATTCCCCTGATTACCTACAGCATCTATGTTAGTTTCTTAGGGCTACTGTAACAAAGTTCCACAAATGACGTGACTTTAAACAACAGACATTTATTCTCTCACAGTTCTGGAAGCGAGAAATCTGAAATCAAGGCACAGGCAAATCCACGCTCTGTCTGAAACTTGTAGGGCAGACCCCTTCTTTCCCTCTTCCGAGTTTCTGGTGGTGGCTGGCGACTCTGGGTGTTCCTGGCTTGCACCTGCAGCCTCTAACTCACATGGTGCTCTCCTCATAAGTGTGTATCTGTCTTCTTATAAAGACACCAGTCATGTTGGATTAGGGCTCACCCTGTGATGTCATCTTAATTTGAGTACATTTGTAGAGACTGTATTTCCAAATATGATCACATGTACAGGTTCCAGGGGTCAGAATTTTAACATATCTTTTGGGGAACACAAGTTAATCTGTAACAGCATTGAACTGTTTTACTCTTCTTTACGCATCTTGAAGATTATAATTTATAGCAGGAATCCATGGGAGTTGTTGAGGAAGTGTTTATGAAACCCTTAAAGTTATACGTAAAATGTGGTATGTGTATGCATTTGGGTAGGGGAATGGGACTCAAAGCTTTCATGGGGTTTTCAAAGGGGTCAGTTACCCACGAAAAACTTAAAGAATTGCTTGTTCCGACCAAAAAGATAATAAGCATTACGTTATTAAATCAAGCTCAAAAAGAACAATTGTAGGCCTATTAGCCTTATTAGAATATGGGTGATTATGGAAGTCACCTACATTTAATGACTTTTGTTTGATTATCATGTATTTATACGGCGTATTTCCATTTACAAAGAGCTTTCATATGCATTTCGTCTTTTGAGACTTTTCATGTACATAAGAGGTATGTAGTACTTTAATTTTAGGCACAAGAAAATAGATTCAGAGAGGTTACTGTCTAAAGTGAAAACGTGATGAAGTCAGTTCTCAAACGCAAGGCTTAACACACCCGATAGTGCATGTTTGCGGAAGTAGGTCATATTATACACACTCATCTGCAACTTATTGCTTTTTTTTTTTTTAAATAATTCTATTCTTTTTTTTTTTAAAGGATTTTTTTTGTTGGGGAAGGGAAACAGGACTTTTATTGGGGACAGTGTGTACTTCCAGGCCTTTTTTCCAAGTCAAGTTTTTGTCCTTTTAATCTTAGTTGTGGAGGGCGCAGCTCAGCTCTAGGTCCAGTTGCCATTTTTCTAGTTGCAGGAGGCAGAGCCCACCATCCCTTGCGGGAGTCGAACCAGCAACCTTGTGGTTGAGAGCCCACTTGCCCATGTGGGAATCGAACCGGCAGCCTTCAGAGTTAGGAGCATGGAGCTCTAACTTCCTGAGCCACCAGGCCGGCCCTGCAACTTATTGCTTTTCATTTAATGTATTTTGGACAGCATTCCATATCAGTAATACGGGTTTAAGTATTTATTTAACATCTGCAGTGTACTGCATTTCAATAATTTATTGATCCAGTTCCTTATTGATGTGTAGTTAGGTATTTTCCAATGTCTCCCTATTAAGGACAATGCTTCAGTGAAAATCCTTATTTACATACACTTTTTCCCTTTCTGAGGGCAGATTCCCAGGATTGGAGTTGTTGGGTCAAATTATGGAACTATAATAAATACTTTGACAGTGATGATCAAGTTGCCCTCCAAAGAGCAATGTACATTCCGATCAGTGGGGAAGACAAAAATGCCTGTTTCTCAATACTTTTGCCAACACAAAAATCTGTGGCAACAGTATTATCAATTTTATATTAATAATTGATATTTTCAAAGCGATAGTAAATTTTTTTGCTTTAATTAGCATGTCTTTCATTATTAGAAAAGTTGAGTATCTTGCAGTGGGAAAATTCTTCCTCGGCATGACAGGAAACTCAGAGGCCATAAACAAAAGGTCTGATTAATGCAGCTTGTGTGAATTGCTTATGTTTTTTGTGAATTACTGGGTTATTTTTCCTTTCTAATTGATTTAGAGAAGCGTTTTTATTTTTAGGGATATTATTCCCTTGCCACATGCGTTATAAATATTTTTTCCAAGTTTGTTGTCTTTTTTTTTTTTTTTTTAAATTGGGGAAGGGGAACAGGACTTTATTGGGGAACTGTGTACTTGCAGGACTTTTTTTTTTCCAAGTCAAGTTGTTGTCCTTTCAATCTTAGTTGTGGAGGGTGATGTTCAGCTCACATTGTCCTTTCAGTCTTAGTTGTGGAGGGCGCAGCTCAGCTCCAGGTCCAGTTGCCATTGCTAGTTGCAGGGGGTGCAGCCCACCATCCCTTGCCGGAGTCGAACTAGCAACCTTGTGGTTGAGAGGATGCGCTCCGACCAACTGAGCCATTCGGGAGCTCAGGGGCAGCTCAGCTCAAGGTGCCGTGTTCAATCTTAGCTGCAGGAGGCAGACCGGGACTCGAGGAGTTGAACCAGCAACCTTGTGGTTGAGAGCCCACTGACCCATGTGGGAATCGAACCAGCAGCCTTCGGAGTTAGGAGCACAGAGCTCTAACTGCCGGAGCCACCGGGCCGGCCCTTGTTGTCTTTTTAAATGGTGTTTTATGCCAGGCAAGATACAGAGTAAAAATATCCCATGGCTCCTGAGTTTGGGGCTATGTTTAGAAAAGCCTTCTCCATTTCAAGATTACAAATATACTTATTCAAGTAGTTTTTTTTTGGACTCTTATAGTTAATTTTTATATTTAAATCTTTGATCCATCTGGAGTTTATTTTGGAATGAGGAGGAAAGGTTTCTATATTTATTTTATTATAAATGGCTAATTGTTTCGTACTTTTTATTAAATTAACCCTGCCAACTTTAGCATATGTCCATTTTTAGTGGGGTCTCATTCTGTACTCCATCATATTCCACTGATATTTTAAAGAGATTTTATAATACATATCAATATTTGGGAGACAGGTCATCCTCCAACATTACTTCTCTTTTTCAGAATTTTCCATAGTGATTCTTAAATATTTATTCTTCCAAATTAAATTTAGATGAATTTCAACAAGTTCTTTTTTTCCTGGATACATTTATATTGCAATATGATTGCCATCGTAGCGGTAACTAACATTTGTTACATAATGTAATCATTTTTTTCTAGTGGAAGGAACAATTAAGATCTATTCTCTTAGCAGATTTCTAACACAGTTTTGTTGTCTATAATCATTGTACTGTGTATTAGGTCTCCAGGACTTATTTATTTACTAGTTGCAACTACATACCGTGAAATAACATCTCTCCTATTGCCCCAAACGCGGTAATCACCATTCCACACTAGTTTTTTGAGTTCAGTTCTTTTTAGAGTCCATCTATTAAGAGATATCATACACCACGTGTCTTTCTCTGACTGCTCACTAATTTAAACAAGTTCTAAGAAAATTCCGTTGATTTAGATTTGGATTGCCCTGTTTATACATTGCTTCAGAAAGAACTGGCATTTTTTTACAATGCTGAGTCTTCTTACTCAAGAATAAGGTCTTTTCATTTAGTTATTTTATTTAGTTTCTTCATAGAGTTTCATAGCATTGTTCAAGTAGTTTCTGAAAACTAAGTATATTCAGACATTGTGCAGCTCCACCCCAGCAGGCACCATTCACACTGCAGTCCACGAGAGTAAAGGCTCCTACTTCTCTGTGTGATGGGTACTGGCAACCGTAAGTTTATTCCTATCTCTTCTTTTGTTATTATAAGTGTGATATTTTCTTTTGTTATATTTAGTTACTATTTTCACAAGAGGAAGTTAATGATATTTGAATACTAATTTTATAACCTCCTACCCTATTATGCTATCATATTGTTTCTTAAGAGTGTTTCAGTTGATCCTCTTAGGTTTCAACATATACTTATAAATCATAATTTCACCTAGAACTTCCACTGGCTGCACTGGCTGGCACTTCCAACACAATATTAAATGCTGCAATCATGAGAGAACTCAAGTCATGGCTTTAGACCTTAAATCCAGTGTTCTGTTTTGGGTACATGTTCAATCCATTCAACAGTGACTGAGCACCAATTACCTACCTATAAAGCATTGTTCTATGTGAGAAAGATACAGTCAAGAGAAAAACAAATTGTTCAGTGTCCAAATTCATAATCTTTTCTCATCCAATAAACAGATCTAGAGCCAAAATAAATATCCAGTTGAGAATTCTTATGCTGTTAAAACTTCACCAGCAAATTCAATATTCTATCTCACTAAACAGAAATGTGACCCTAAATAAAGATTAGGACAGTTTTGTTTTTTGGGGAGAGGGAACTGTAATGAGCTGGGACTAAGGACACTGAACAATGGGCATGCTAAGTACTTACCTGAGAGCTAAATACATAAAACAAGGGGTGGAGCCCCGCAACCCCCAAAAGCTGAAGAAGTGCTATCTGTAAGCACGGTGCTGTGACCTTACAGCGGAGTTTGACCTCAGGGGTAAGGTATGAGAAAGGAAAGCAGGAACGAGCATGTTTTCAAGTATGTGGGCAGCAATCATGCAGTGCTAACAATCTGGTGAGATGAGGCAGCGATGTAACCGATGCCATAGTAAAGTTAAGTATTAACGTTAAGTGCTCAAAGCTCGTGGGTGATTCTCAGAGGAGGGGAGCCAGTCACCGGGCAGGTGTACGCTGAGCACATACTGAAGGTCCGGCCCCAGTACAGAAACAAAATGCCAAACAGAAAAGACAGGATCTCTGTTTTCAGAGCTTACAGTCCTCTGGGGGAGGCACGTGCTACTTGGGGACACATAGAACTACGAGTAGATATGTAATGAATATATTAGAAATTGTGGTAAGTGCTATGAAGGAAATAATGCTGAGAAAACAATAGTGACATCGTGTAGATCTCACCGTGTTTGGGGAAGCCTCTCTGAGAAAGCAGCTTTGGAGTTGAAATGTGAGGGATGAACAGGCAGAGAAATGAGCACACCAAGCAGAGGTGACTGGTTAAGGTTCAAAGGACTAGGCAGCGTTCTATCCCCTCCGATGAACAGAGCGGGGGAAAGGGACTCGAGCTTATTATGCAAAGGCACGAAGGCACAGGTGTGACAGGTATGAGGAACTGCAAGTCCTACAGCTCAGGAAGGGAGCATGTGGAAATGGAAAGAGAAAAAAAGATAAAAATACGAGGAAGATGGAAAAGGAGAAAACGAGAAATTCCTTTCCGTGTGTGTTGAGCATTTACCATGTGCTTCCCGATGTGTGAGGGGATTCTCCTAATTCTGAAGAGTAGAAAGAATGGTTCCTCCCTCGTGAACTCAGAGCCTACCTGGGCTGATAACAGAAACTTTTTCCTTCTAAGAGAATCTTCCGGAAATTCCTCCCTGCCCTGTCCTAGACCAGATCTTTTCAATATAAGCTGTATTTTTACTTTTCCCAGTAGTAACTCCTAATGAATTTTTAAGTTAACACATGCATCTCACTTCCTGTCACAGGTCCCCACACTGCTTCACAGAAGCCTACGCTAGAAGTCACCCAACTTTACTGCAGTGTTGACAAGGCAGGCTTTCCAGAGAAAGCAAAGTACTGTGCTTCTCATGGTGAAAGCAGCATGACACTTTTTTTTTTTTTTTACACACTGCATACCAACTCCTTTCCTCAATCTTCTTTATTCCCTTTCCTGTTTAAGGTTCTCAGAATCAAAGTCAGAAATTGGGTGGAGGCTATTAAGCTGGAACGTCTTCCCCGTAATCTCTAAGGAGAGAACCCACAGTATTTACTGGGCTGCTTGAACAGGCTGTCATTGAGACGATAACTGGAGGTTAACAATGAAAAACAAAGCCAGCACTAGTTCTGTCTACAAAAAGAGCTGTCCTAATTCGAGTGCAGTTCAACTGGTCCTGCGTCTGTGAGTGACAGAATGTCATGGCCTTGTGACAATGGATTCTCTCATTTTCTTCCTTCATTACTATGGTTTGGAACCCACACTTCTGTCTTATCCCTAGAGTCTAGTACAATTAAAACAGCACAAATGCGTTGTATTTCTAGGAGGGTGTGGGACACAGATGAGTCTAAAGGCTGGGACCCGAGAGATGGGGCAGTCGATGGAGGTGTTCTGCTTTCAATTGGAGAAAGAGAGCAATTCTATTGACAACCACTAACATGACTGCCACACTCTCAGGCTGAACGGCCCACTGTTTCCCCGTTGCTGTCACTGTTCCTTGCTCCATTTGTCTACAGGGCATAGGGAGAGGCAGTGTGGGAGTTTGTCCAGGGGACCTGGTAAGTCATTGCTGAGCGGTGTCCTAGAGGAGACCAGACTTATTAAAAGAGCACAGTGGAGACATTAGTTTTGAAAAGAAGAGATACCTCTTCCTTTGATCCTAGAAGAAATGTGTAAGAAAGGGTTCAGCTAGAGATAAAAATGCAGGTATAACTTGGAAAGAGAGGTTCATGGCTTATGGCAGGGATTCCCAGACTGTATGGTTTTCAGAGCCTGCAGCATCTCAGTAATTTCTTCCTGTCACCCCGAGACAAAAAAAAAAAAAAGTACCTAACAGTTCCATTTACTCGGTAAGTCCAAACAACCTAGTATTTACTATTCCTGATAATTTAGTAGCTGTTTGAGGAATAAATCGGGCACTATGCAGAATTTGTTCTAGTTCTGATTTAACAGCACATACAATTCGCGCATTGAAATTGTATAATTCAGTATATTTAGAATTGTGCAAATATCCACACGATCATTTTCGTCACCTGCAAAAGAAACCCTTTACCCTTAGCAGTCACTCTCCCTCCCTCCCCACCCCCCATCTCTAGGCACCCCCAGCCTATGTTCTATCTCTACAGATTTGCCTGTTCTTGACATTTCATATAAATGGAATCATACATGTGGCCTTGTGTCTGTCTCCTTTCATTTGGTATATTGTCAAGGTTTATCCATGTTGTATGTAGCCTGTGTCAGTATTTCATTTTCATGAATAATGTTCCATTGTGTGGACAGTCCAATTTGTTCATCTATTCATCAGGTGATGGACATTTGAGTATTCTCTACTTTTTGGCTATTGGGACTAATGCTGCTGTGAACATTCAAGTATAAGTTTTTGTGTGGACATACTTTCACTTCTCTGGGGTGTATATCTGGGAGTGGAATTGCTGGGTCATATGGTAACTGTTGAAACATTTGAGGAATGCCAGGCTATTTTCCAAAGTGGCTGCACTGTTTAACATTCCTACTAGCAGTAGACGAGGGTTTAAATTTCTCCACATCCTCCCCACTTATCCTAGTGAGTATGAAGCAGCATCCCACTGTGGTTTTGCTTTGCATTTTTCTGATGAGATTTACGTTTAGCATCTTTTCATGTGCTTATTGGCCATTTGTGTATCTTCTTTGGACAAATGTCTATTTACATCCTTTGCTCATTTTAAAATTAGGTTATTTGAGTTGTAGGAGTTCTTTATATCTTCTACATAAAGTACCTTATCAGATACATGATTTGCATATATTTTCTCCCATTTTGTGGGTCTCTTCTAGATTGAGTTTTAAAAAAACATTTGAATTTAAAAACATACATTTTCTTCACTTGAATTTCCATTCTTCTCCTTTTGGTAATGTAGTCTAAAAATATTTTTAAAAATTTTACTACAAAATGTTTCCCTTTTGAAACCTGAATTTAAACTTTGTTTCTGCTAATAACTAGCTCTTGGGTAGTAACTTAGACAAGTCATTTCATTCCTCTGACACTTAGTTTTTTCATTTGTAAAAAGAGAATAATGGTTCCTACTTTCTAAGTTTGTACATGGAAAGGAGCACGTGTAAGCACTTAGCATGAGGCCCACATAGTAGGATCTCAAAAAATGCGCCAATTTGAAGATCTTCAGAGATCTTTAAGAAGCACTCATAGTTCACGATATGTGTGAAAAATTAAGTACTGCATTCACTTAATGATTGATTATTTAAGAAGGAATAAGATGCATTGTACATCATCAATACGTATCTAAACGCATGTAAGTGAGCCATTCTGATGGTATGTCATTCTGCACCATTCTGCAAATTTGAGGCAAAAAGGAGTGCTGTGTTTAGGACACTGTGCTATGGGATGTTTCCCAAGTTTGTTTTCAAGTTCCATGTGGTTTTATAAGGACGTACCGAATCCTAACGTAATGACAGAGCAAGCTCAGGCAGTAAGAGAAATCTGAGAAATTGGTTACTTCACACAGTGAGTCAGTAAACATTTCCAATATCCTAAAGATACCCATCTATGCCTATTTCTCTTTAGTAGGTCACTGTGGCAAACTCCTCAAAGTTTAAAAAACAAATATGCTTTTCATCATCTTATTGGATTAATCTCTGAATCTGAAAAATAATGACAAGTTTGACCTAAAGTAAATACTCTTTATGTGTTAAGTTGCAAAATATTGGTATGCTCTTGTCCCCAATCTCCTGGATTGTGCCATTATTCATACTCACTTCCTCGGTGATGGTATCCAGGCTTTAAACACCGTCTATGAGCTAATGTCTGCCAAACACGTGGGCAGCTCAGACTTGATTATTCTCTCCACACTTAATTATTCAACTGCCTCCTGGACATTTCCTCTAACTGCCTAATAGACATCTCACACCCATCATGTTCAAAACTGAATTCCTGGTCTTCCTTTCAAATCCGGCTCTGCTCTACTTTTTTCAGTTCAGTTAATGGAATGGCATTCCCATCCTCCAGTTGCTTACGCCCACTTTGGATTAATTTTTGACTCCTCCGTTTCTTCCACCAGCCCTTTCTAACCTGCTGGGAAATCCTACTGGCTTTATCTTCAGAATATACCTAGGACTCTCTAACGTCTCTCAATCTCAACTGCTAACATCCCTAGTTCAAGCTTCCACTGTCTTTGGCCTGGATTGCTACAATTAGCCTCCAAAGTGGCCTTCTCTTCCACTTTTGCTTCCCTTAGTCTACTATCAAACCAGCCAACAAATGGATTCTTAAACCCTGCAATGGCTTTCCTGCTCTCTGCTCCAGCTACACTGACAGATTTGCTGTTCCTTGAACATGCTAGGTAGGCACACTCCTGCCCTGGGGTTTCTGCCATGGCTTTTCCTCTGCTTGGTCGGCTATTTCCCAGATTTGCCCACGGCCCACTCCCTCACCTCTTTCAAGTCTTTGCTGAAATGCCACCTTCTCAATGAGACTTATCTTGACTCCATATTTTTTTTTAAAGATTTTATTGGGGAAGGGGAACGGGACTTTATTGGGGAACAGTGTATACTTCCAGGCCTTTTTTCCAAGTCAAGTTGTTGTCCCTTCAATCTTAGTTGTGGAGGGTGCCATTCAGCTTCAAGTTGTTGTCCTTTCAGTCTTAGTTGTGGAGGGCGCAGCTCAGCTCCAGGTCCAGTTGCCATTGCTAGTTGCAGGGGGCATTCCCTTGTGGGAGTCAAACCGGCAACCTTGTGGTTGAGAGGACACACTCCAACCAAATGAGCCATCCGGGAGCTCAACGGCAGCTCAGCTCAAGGTGCCGTGTTCAATCTTAGTTGCAGGGGGCGGAGCCCACCATCCCTTGCGGGACTCGAGGAGTTGAACCAGCAACCTTGTGGTTGAGAGCCCACTGGCCCATGTGGGAATCGAACCGGCAGCTTTAGGAGTTAGGAGCACGGAGCTCTAACCGCCTGAGCCACCGGGCTGGGCCTGACTACCATATTTTAAACGGCAAACCACTCAACACACTCCCAAGCAATCCTCTTACCTTACTCTACTTTTCCTAGCACAATCGCTAAACAGTTTATTTGTTTATTGTTTATCCTCTGTCTTCTTGCAATATAGACTCCTTGATTGTGGGATTTTTGTTTGTTGATGCAGCCCCCAGGCTAGAATTAGTGTGGCACATGGGGACACTCAAATAAATATTTGAGGATACAAATAATTTTAACGAGTTCCCTCACATCCTTGAATGTGCATATACTCCAGTATATACATACAAAAAGATAAATATCAATACAATATAATTAGCATATGCTGATAAATACCGAAAGATGGTAATGTTTTAGGATATTACATAGGACAAATGAAAGCTCGGAGGAGTGCCACAGAAGTTCAGAGAGGTAATTTTTAAATTTGGCAGGAAGGTAGTCACACCTCTTTGAAAATCTGATGAAAGCTATAGACTCCCATGATCCAATGAACATGTACACACAATTTTGAATATAATTACAAGGAGTTCAAACCCGCCATGAAGCCAGCCATGAACTGGGAATTGAGAATCCTTGAATTTAAACATGGTTTTATCACCCAAGGCTTGGGAAAGGCTTGGTGAAGATGGAACTTAAATTAATTCTTGAGGAACAGGCTATGAAGGGGAAAATAAAGGAAAGAAGGTTTTTTTCAAGCAAAAGAAAGAGCTAAGGGTGACAGCAGAACAGTTTGACTGGAATGAGGGATTTATGCAATATTTAACAGGCCAAGAATTGCTTGGTGTATAACTTAAATACGTATATGAATTTTGCAAATCACTGAAAGTGTTTGGGCAAGAGAATATATGTCTAAAGTATTGTTTCAAGAAAATTAATTTGGAAGTTGTTTATAGGAGCAAAGGTGAGAGAAAAAGTGATATTAAGGAAATCATTCATAAAGCCATTTTATAATGATTCAAGTTTGAAGAAAAGGAAAGTGAACCGATAAGGTTTAGAGAACAATGAATTTGAGGCACAAATCCAATTAGAAATGCCTGGTTTGAAACTGAAAATCAGAAATGAACTTTAGATCAGGCCCAGTTATATAAATTCAGGTGTGATTTACTGAATCTTTGAGTATGGTGGGAAAAAAATTACAAGAGAAAAAGTATTAAGAATACAGATTATTCAAAGGCTTTGGATGGGACAAAGTGAACAGCCTATTATTATTGTAATCACAATAAAATATGTTGAATTTATATAGAATGCAACTTTAATAGGATGCTTGAGGTATACAGGTATTATGGGTAATTTAAAATTGTGGTTGAGGGCTAATAAAATTTTTTGTTTTAATTTTTGCTTGCTATTTTTTCCTCCAAAAAGTATTATTAATTATGCTTTTTTCCTCCTTGATAACTAGGGAATGCAGCTGAATTATTTTTAGATGATTCAGGATGTCACTGTCTTATAAGGTGATCATCATAAATACATATTTTCAATGTAAAATCACTATAGAAAATTGGGACAAATCCATGGTGACCACAGAAGACATCCAGGTATTTAAAGACTTCTGATTATCTATTTGACTTTAAGGTAAATGCAGATGGCATCAAAACAACACAAAATTTAAATATTTAGGGATCTATCAAGTGGGATTTGACTCTCGCTTTTTTGCCAACGTGCACAAAGGATACAGGATGTTAGTGTCAACGTGCATTATTATTACATCATCGGTAGAGTTTCCACCGGCATCGACCTGCTTTGTGATACATAAGATGTTTATGATCTGGACTCTTCTTACTTTAGAACTTACCTGCTCCAGTCTTTGTGACGCTCCAGCTATGATTTGAACTTAAAGAAACAGTTCATTTTTGGTGTAACAAATGTTGGAATTCCGCCCCCCCCCCCAATTCTATCAGAATGCTTCTGTCACATTAGAACCTTCCTCATTCTAGTGCAACATGCCACGAAAACCCGGTATAAAAGGATACTTGTTTAATCTTCAACACGTGCACCTGTCCTTCTATATCTAGACAGAGTGCAGTAAATGCAAACAACGATGCCCAGTAAACAATTTCGCAGATTACACTTTAGTCTTTTTTTTTTTTTTTAAATCGATGACCTCTGATTTTATTAAGGGCTCTTAATAAAAGATTGAGCAAAAGAAGTGACTCCTGCTTAGAATTCCTGCTCTGGTTCCCAAAGCCATTCTCCTCCCAACCCCTTTTCTCTAAACACCCGGTGAAGACAGACTTAAGAAACAAGCGCTCACAACCCGCTCTCCTTAAAATTAGCCAACGCTCACTATAACAGGTATTCAGATATTTCACCGCAGACACATTCTCTGTGTGTGTATGGACTGTATTCCTCTCCCTCCGCCCCGCCTAAAAAAGATGGTGAAGCGGCAAACGAAGGTCTTTGGTACCTTTTCGGAACCTGACTTAGGGAGGTGCAGAGGGGATGCAGCCGACTGCGCGGGTGTCCGAAGGGAGGCCCCGGCGGGGGCGCGGGGGACACGGGAACCGGCCGTCGCCGCGCCCTCCCGGAGGGAGAACACCGGGCTCCGCCCTCGGCTCACGGCGCCCCACGTGCTGGCTCCGTAGGGGCAGCTGCCGAGGCGGCTCTCTTCCTTTGCCCTTCTGGGTGCCGGGGCAGGGCCGCAGGCAGCTGAGGAGGCCACTCCGAGTTCACCCCAGCGTTCCCGACCGCGGCTTCTACCTACCAACCCGGGCCGTGCCGGGCGGCGGAGACAGCCACCGACTAGCCCGCCCCCGGGCGGAGCCGGGCCTCACCTGCGCCCCGGCGGGGCCGCCCCAGGCCGCGCCCAGAGGAGGAGCCTGCGGACGCCCCGCAGCGCGGAGCGCGCCAGGTGAGCACGCGTGCGCAGTCAGGCCGTAAACAAGCCCGCCCCTTCCCCTCGGCCAGCCTCCGCCGGGCCTGCTCGCGGGTGGGCGGGGCCAGGAGGAAGAGCCGGAGGGAGAGGAAGGCGCCTGCGCGGTGGGCGTGATCCGGGCACTTGGGGCAGGATGAACGCTGCTTTCCAAGATGGCGACGGAGGGAGGAGGGAAGGAGATGAACGAGATTAAGACCCAATTCACCACCCGGGAAGGTCTGTACAAGCTGCTGCCGCACTCGGAGTACAGCCGGCCCAACCGGGTACCCTTCAACTCGCAGGGATCCAACCCTGTCCGCGTCTCCTTCGTAAACCTCAACGACCAGTCTGGCAACGGCGACCGCCTCTGCTTCAATGTGGGCCGGGAGCTCTACTTCTATATCTACAAGGGGGTCCGCAAGGTACCGAGCCGGGCGTCACCGGGGCCACCCGGCGGCGTGGGCAGAGGCCGGGAGCAGGGCGGTGACAGCGGGGGCCAGGGTGGCCGATCGGGGCGGCCGACGCTCTTACTTTTGAGTGGGCCGGTAACTCCAGCGGGGTGCCCCTGAGGAAGGGGGATTCGGGAGGGAGCCGGCTGGGGGCGGTGGAAAGGGACCGCGGGGTGCGGGGTGGGTCTGGGAGGCCCCGGGAGGGTCCGGCGGGCTGTGCCGCGGCGCGGGAGCCGGCCTGCGCGTCCCCGGAAGAGGTGGGTGGCCGCCTAGTCTCCCGAGGTTGCCTCGCCTCCCGGGAGGGTTGGGGGGGACGCCGCGCTCTGCGTTAGAGAACAGGCGGCCGGGGAAGGTCGGTAAGGCGGACCCGGGCTGGGAGGCGGGGGACTGAGACGGGGGCAGGGAGGAAATGCTCGGCACGGCGCGCTGCTCCACCTGCTGCCGCGCTGACACTGCTGGGGGCCTCTCCCGGCGTTGACACTCCACTTACAAGACACCCGAGGGAGGACTGCTGTCCCTGTCTGCCGAGGGAACCTGCTTCTGAGAGTTGTTCAGGACGGCCACCCTGTCCCTTCTGGGGTGGCAGGGCCGACTGCTGCCTCTGTGAGGTCCCAGTGCCGTCGTCAGTGAGCTCGGGGTTCGCGAGGGCTCGGGCTGAGCTGCCCCGATCGCTCTTGTCCAGCAAGTCGGACCGTCCCAAACAGGGAGGGCTGTGCCTTACAAGCGACTTACAAGAACCGTTCTTGGCCGGCGACTTAACAGGAATTCTGTGAAGCGTGTAGTCATCCTTTAAAAAATAACCTCTTTAAAAGAAGCAACTGATGAGAGCTTTTCTTTCATTGGCAACATAAGTTGGTTCTCATTGAGAACTGCTTTTGAGATCCGCGTTCTTTGACTTGACTCTTGGAAGAGTGAGGCAGTCAGTGCCCTCCACAGCACCTAGGCACGGGAAAAGGTGTTAACAGATTCGGAAATGTTCGGTTAGTGTAAAAACAAAGTGTGTATACTGCAGAGTGAACATTCTCTACGTTGTAAGAGCCAGAGCAGTTTGTTTTTGCTTGGTTAGAAAACCTAGGGAATGACAGTGCTGTCTAAATGACAGGCGTAGCGAGTTGTCTCGTTTGTTCAAGGTGAATCTTTTTTGTTAGTGTTTGTGATAAGTGTACCACTCAGCCGTCTTTGAAGTATGCTGTTATACGTTACCGAAAACACACCGCTTGGCTTTACTTTTTCTCTTTTGGAACTGGGAAAGTGAAGTCATTATTCTGGGAGCTGAAGTTTTAGTCCTACTCCCAGCTTTGTCACTGACTTGCTGGGTGACCTTGGACAAGTTATTTAACTTCTTTCTGGACCTCTTCAAAAGGAGAAATGCTGCAGTACACACGCTGTAATTTATAATATAAAGACTAATGAACTCGAAAGCCCCTGAAACAGGAGATGTAAAATATAGTTAAAATAAGCATTAAGAGTAACTGTCAAACAGGAAGCTTCTATCTTGTCATTGGTCCTAGGACTGAAAGGACCAGCTTTTTCTCTGGAAATAAGTTTAGAATTTTAAGTTATTAAATTTTATTTATAGAAAGACACAAAAAGTGCTTAAAAACTAAATTTACTAGTAATTACTAGTGTAGGCATCACCATTTTTAAAACAAGTTTTCTTTGAAAGTATATTATTTCTGGAGCATTCCAGTAGCAAACCTTATCTGGATCTGGCAGCCCTGGTTTGCATCATAAAAACAGGCCCCTTGTCTGAAAGTATCACAAGTGTTCTCCTTTAGTGGGATGCGATCAGGGAAGGGTAAAACGTAGGGGAGCCTTTCAAAACCACCAAAAAATGATTTTGAACAAGACAAAAATCTTAAACATGCAAATTTGCGTTTAGTTGTGTAATTTATTTGCGCACTTTAATTTTTTGGTGAAATTTCATTTTCATGTAGTAATACCTTATAAATACATTTGTATCTTGTAGATACACATGGTGGACGTTTCAACTCTCTTCTAGCCATTGTAATTAAAACAGTTTTCCCCAGGAATGAATTGGTTTATTATTTTTGAGTATAGACGATTGTTTTTTGTGACTCTGTTTTCTGACTTTAAAACAGAGCACATATTTTCCTTAGTCAGTAACCCAAACTGACTTTTTGGACTTAGGCGTTATACATCAGTTTTTGACAGTTGGTCATTTTGACTATGTTTTTTCCGCTTTTCTTTGGGGCATATAAAGTTTTACAACAGTTTCTCAGATCATTCAGAAGATCAAATTTGGATGAGTATATTCAACTTAAACCTGCATGTAGAATGAGTGAGAATAGCCTCTGAAAAAACTGAAATCACGAACTCTGTGCTGCCAGAGGAAGTATGGAATCATGGGGGAGTGGAGAAGATGGGGAGGTAGTCTAACATCTAAGTCCAGGAGAGTAATCTTGGCCCTTTTAAAACATGTACAGGTCAGTTTCTAGAGCTCAAAGGGACCTCAGAGTTTATGCAGTCTCACCCCCTCAGAGAAAACCAAGGCGAGAGAGCATGTGCAAACCTGTGTTACAGCGTTTTCTCACGGAAAAATGAAGCACACCTCAATCCAAAGAGCTGTCTTAATAAGAAGAGACTGATCGAGTTTTTTTGTTACACAGATGCCGTATACTCCAAGCATTTCAGAATTTACCCCAGCATTCTGTGTATATTATCTCATTGAATCTTGGTGGCACTCACAATCTAAGTTTGGAATGGAGTTTCTTGTGTGAGGAGATGTAATTTTATGAATTTATTTTGCTCATCTGAAGATAATGTGAACATTGATTTAATACTAGTACTAATCATTTCAACAAAGATTTGAGTGACTTATGATAATTATACTAGGCAAGGTGATATGGGGTTTCCAAAGATGAGTAAGACCCTGCCGCTCCCCAAAGGACATTCAGCTGCTAACTTTCAAGCCTCTTTAGAGCATACTTTGCTTTCCTCTTTTTAAAAAGGTTGTTTTAGGATAAAGATGCCAAAGGTAGCTGGGATTATTGGACTTACCTTTCATTTTGTGGAGACCTGTTTTAACATAAATGTGAATGGCCACCATTCAGATCTCAGCTGAAACATCACTTCCTCAGCAAATCCTTCTTTGAATTCCCAGGCTAGATCAGTTGTTTTCTCTATTACGCGTCCTCATAGCATCCTGTGCGTTGCTTTTCTAGCACTTTTTAAATTTTGTGATTCTCTGGGTGACCATCTCTTCTATAAACAAAGCTCCCTTAGAATAGGGACCACGTCTTTTCTGCTTTCTCTATCTTCCTACTGCCTAGCAGTGACCAGCACAGAGTAGGCCCCTACTATTTATTTGTTGAGTAAATGACTGAATAAACATCCATGTCCATCTATGTCATACTTTAAAAAGATCTTTAGAAACTGAAAAACCTATTCAATTTGGGCCCCAAAGTAACAGGTATTTTTAGTAGCTCACATCTTTTTAAAGACATTTAAAATTATTGTTAGTAGGTTACAAATTTAGCTTTCTTGCAACTGGGAAATTATGTAGCAAGAGACAAGAAGTGATGGAAAGGAAGCCAGTGGCGCAGATCACTTTTGATCTACTTCTGTCCAATCGTGCTACCTACCATAGCTGTGTACCAACTAACAACTCTTTAAAACTATGTGTACTCAGAATTACTTGACATTCAAGTCAAAGAGCCTTACTCCCTCCCCCAATCTTAAGATTCCGGGCTGCAAATGTACTGCCCAGAATTTTATTGAAGCAATTCTTACAATAGGTGAGAAGTAGAATTAGATGGCTTTCCAAGGCCTTTTCAACTCTTAAGGTTGTGTGAGTCTGTGCTCAATAATTTTTAAATAAAAATAAAGTCATCTTTCTGTTGGGAAGATGTCTTCATGTCTTGGATTCACTGCCTTCTTGATTGGGAATTGGGGAGAGTGGAGTGTTTGTGAAAGCAAGTTGAACACATTGTGATTCTGGGTCTTTATGCTAGAAAAAAAGCTTTGTACTCACCATGCTGAGATGAAACTGGGGCCGGAAGAAGAGTCGGTTAATACTAACTAAAATATTTTTAGAGCCAGAGTTATCCAGGAGGGTAATGGGTTGGCCTGGGAGAGAGTGAGTATTCTGTCTGGAAAATATTCTGTGTCTTTGGCAGGACAGCAGGACCACCTGTTGGCAACTGAGGAATTCATGCTTTGTGTGCGAGGGCGAACTAGATGCCTTTTAAAGGTTTTTTTCCACAGACGAGTTTTAGATACTGGATTGCTCCAGAGAAGGTCATGTTCACACCCTTCTCCCCATTTGTAATTTTCACACCTCTCTGCTCCCCATTTATAGTTTAGAAAGAAGCTTAGAAGTCTAGAACTTTTTATATCAAATTTACTTTGAGAAATTTTGTACTTAATTTAGTAGGGCACATGGAATTGAATGGAAATCTGTATTTTTCCATTAAGGGCTACTTAATCACTTCTGAAATATTAATAAAGATATAGTTATTTGACTATAGAATCTTATAACCGAGGGAAAGCATCTTAACTTACCACTTACAGTAGGCTTGAGAAACTTTCATATGATACCTTGGTTCTGTTGACCTTGAATCAGAGGGTGGTGATGAGATTTTGAAAGACTCCCTGGGTGGATATCAGCAATGGCCAGAATCTCCCAGAACATGTCAGTGAAATCCACGAGATAGCCATGAATGTCATTCTTTCAACAAATATTTATGGGGCACACCTATCAGATGGGAGGTACTGTTCTAGATGCTGGGTGTAGACAGTCTCTGCCCTTCAGAAACTTGTCACCTATATTTATTTTCGTTGAGTTCATCTAGAGTGACTTAATTTATTTAAGTATTTGTTATGCTCTGGTAGAAAACCTGAGCAAGAATCAAAACATAGTTAGTGGATTTTGTTACTGACTGGTTTGGCTGTATGCCTAAACAACCGTGTTTTAAAAATAAATGTGAAGGTTTTTGTAGTCTGGTATTTGATGTCTTAGAGAACAATTTTATTTATATATCAAAGAGGTTAGTTTGTGTAGAAATATAAAATGTGGCCTTACTTGGTTATTTAGGAGTAGACATCAAAAATAGAAATAACTTTAATTGACAGACATACTCAGGTTTAGTTTTCAGGACCTTTTAAGTTGTCTGAGAATATCAGTGACAAGTTAGCTTATTCTCTAAACATTTGGCATCTGTTTTTCCTAATAGAGTACAAGGTACAAAATATGATCGAACAATATGGTGAATGTTTAAATAAAAACAAATTTATTACAGTAAAAGACACATTGCCATTAATCCCCCTCAAGATACTCTCCCTCCACTTCAAACACACATCTCATCGTTCTTGCCACATTCTGAAGCAGTTCTGGAAGTCCTGTTTCGTGAGTGTCTTTAGTTGCGCTGTTGTGGCTGCCTCAATGTCTTGAATCATTTTGACTTTGGGGAAGAGCCAGAAGTCACACGGTGTCAGATATGGTGAATAAGGTGGATGAGGACACACTGTAATGTTTTTGTTTGACAGAAATTGCCACATACCAGAAGCAATGTGTGACATGGAGCGTTGTCATGCTGTAGGATGATTTCTGGCACTTTAAAACACACCTCCTCTCAACCGTAGCTCACACCTGACTGCACTGAACAAGTTGAAACTTGCCACACACTGTTACTAAGGTTCCGCATGCTGCTTCCCATATTGAAGATCCCTGCCTTTCCGTTGGGTGGCACTCGGCAGCAGCATTCACCGTATTTCGTGATCAGAATGGAAAGGCTCTGTGTCGCACTTTGCTTCTGATACACGGCAATTTCTGTCAAATAAAAACATTACGGTGTGTCCTCATCCACCTTATTTACTGGATCTGGCACCTTGTCACTTCTGGCTCTTCCCCAAAGTTAAAATGACTATGAAAGGAAAACATTTTGAATCAATTCAGGACATGAAGGCAACTACGACAGCTCAACTAAGGACACTCATGAAAGAGGACTTCCAGAACTGCTTCAGAAAGTGGCAAAAATGGTGGGATAAGTGTGTTCGAAGTGAGGGGGATTAATGGCAATGTGTCTTTCACTGTAATAATTTTTTAAGTTTAAACAAACATTCACCTCGTAGATCTTGCTTTAAAAACAGAATCCTCATTCATGAAGTGCATACTGCAGAACTGTTGCGTACAGAGTACTGCTGTCTGTCGTGGATGACGTGAGGGTGCACTAACGTTTCCAGTCGGTGAGGAGCTTCTGTGCTGCTAACTGTAATATGAAGTCGAAGGCATGTGCTGTGCTTGTGCATAAGTGGTACCAGAAATGGGGGGTTAAGGAGTAAAGGTGAAGTGGAGAAGTGGTTCTCTGCTAGCAGGGGAAGAACACTGGGGTGGATTTCATATAGCTGCTTTGCCTCAAAATGCTGTGTCCAGAACACATTTCCGTAAATTTTAAAACTTGTAGCCTCATGTTTCTAATTTCAGAAATGTTTTATCTTCATTTCTAATTGAACTTCAGTTGGCAATTGCTCTTTTGGCAATAGCATTTTCTCCACTTCACAGCTTCTCTACCAATTGGTAATTTGTAAATTGAGTAATGTTTTGCATTGTCAAATCTATTTTGTAACATGGATTTTTAAAAAGTAGGGTTTATTGTACTAAAAACAAGCCAGATGAATCTGTGCCACACTTTATCTTGTTTTGTAGCAGTAGGAAAATGGGCTTGAAACCATACATTTTATAGGAAAGAAGCAGTAATTGTTCATGAGGAAGGAATTTATAAGGTTTTTATATTTTAAAAGTAAGAACGGGAATATTTTAACATATTCTGAAGTAACCATGTTGTAGACGTTTCCTGTGACCTGGGGCTGTTTTTCCTCTGGTTGGCACACAACCTGTTCACTGTTGTGCTTGGCTTTTTTTCCGGCTGCAGCAAAACTCGTCCAGGTGGTCGCCCTCTTCTCTTAATCTGAATAGAATTTGAGGGGTACGCCAGCGTAGATGGGAAAGAATGTTTTACGTCTTTATTTTTACAACTTCTAACTGAATTTTAACATGTCCTTCAATTGTGAGTATAGGCAACAAATCACAGTAGTAACAGACCTGTGACTTTTATCACCAATAAAAATCACAGATGTTTGCATATCACATTATGGTTGTTGCAGATATATCAGATGTCATTTATACATCACTGCTTTGAAATTACAGTAGTTTGGGTCTGCTACTAGAGCTTGTTATTCTTTATGTGAAATAAAGAAACTTTTAAAAATCCTGAATTTGTTTAAATGGTGTAACCGATTTTAATATAATTGATCTCCTTTGTGATCCTTTGTATTTGAAAACATCTTTGTGAGAAGGAGTTCATGGCACAGGAAGTGTAAGCAGCCTGGTTTTGATGAGTCTCAGCTCACTTTCTTGAGTATCGTTCGTGTGACAGTGGAAAGGGGGGTGCTGGTGTCTCTTACCCGGTGGTGAAGCGCAGCGCTGAGCTCCGAAAAGGTCGCTCGGAGGTGCCTGTGGTATTTTCGTCCAGCAGTTGATTCTCTAGAATGCTGAGTTGGCCATGCCATGTGCTGCTTTTCCTTTTCTTCCTGATCGTTCTTCTGCCTGTTGCTGCGCTTAGAGAGGGAAGAGTACAAGGTCTGCTCAGCCAGGGGTCGCGCGCTGTCTTCCCTTTGGGTCAGGTGGTAGATGATTAGAATGCCAGGTGTGTCTCAGTGGCAGTGGGAACTTGAGGGACTTTAACACCGTGACATTTGAACTGAGTGCTGATGGGCGGGTGGGCGGAAGGGGGCGAGAGTGCTAAACCAGGAGAAGCAGAAGCCCAGGGCCTAAGGACGAGGCATTTGATGGCGCCCTCTGAGAGTCGTGAGCTGTGCTGGGAGGGTGAAAGCCCGTGCAAGGCTTGCGAGGACGGACTGCCTTTCTGGGTGGAAATTATTCCAGCTTCGGCTGTAGCCTCGCTTCCAGAACTCTTAGCATGACTGAGAAATGTCTCATGTATTTTCTCTCGTTTGGTACTGCTTCTGAGATACGCACTGCCTCAGTGTGTTACCCGTCCTCCTTCGGGACTCCCGCTGTCTTGTCCTCTGTCAGGACTCAGGTCATGAGATTGTATCAGCCCCCCCCCCATCACTTCTTTCCTCAATGGGTTCAGCCCCTGCCGCATTGCCACTCTGTCAGGCCCTGTCGTCAGAGCTGTAGTTACTCATGTCGCCCCCCAACCCAAGCACTCACTCCAGTTCTACCCCTGTCTGCGTCTAATCCTACAGCATAGGCGTTGTTCTCTCCATCTTAGAAAGGCTGGGGGGAACCCTGTCTGGCCCCCACTCACTCCCTAGGGGTCCTTTGCTCCGGCATCTACTACTGCCCCATCTCTCAGCCACTCCTTAGAGCAAAGCTCCTCAAGTGCGGTCCACAGACCAGCACCTTCAGCGTCTTCACCTGGGGCTTGTTGGAGGTACAGAAGTGGCCCTAGTCCAGGCTTAGGGAGTCGCGATCTGCACTCTCAGAGCACAGGTCCCCGGCGGGTCCTGTGCTCGCTGAGCTTGGACAGCGCCGATCTTGACTCTTTCCTCTCGCAGGCTCTCGGCCTCTGCAGACTTACTCCCGCCAAATTGTTGTACCTTCCTACCGTCTATTGTAAGTGTACAACTCTATGATTTTGAGTAAATTTACCAGTTTGCACAACTATTATCATAATCCGGTTTTAGAACATGAGGGATTGTTTTTAAATTTAATTTTGTGTTTCAGTTATGCCCGATGAATAATTTCTCAAGATCTGCTGGAAACATAGTGCTTCTCATTAACAATCTGGTGTTGTGCACTTGCACGTTTCTTAGAGTAGATCTCGTGTTACGTGTTCTTACCACAAAAAACCAAAACAAAGGCACGCAAGGAAACTTCTGGAGGTGATGGATATGTCTGTTACCTGCTTGTGGTGATGGTGTCATGGTGTATGCATGTGTCCAAACTCATCAAATGTGTACCTATAATATGCGCAGTTCCTTGTATATTGATTATATCCCAATAAATACGTTAAAAACCAATTTAGTTTTGTGTTTAATTATATAAAACATCTATGTGGTTCCAGCCACAAACTATAAAGCTACTCAGAGAGGTCCAGCTTCCGTTTCTGTCCTCCCCTTCAGTTCCCTTCCTCTCCCTGTAATCATTTTGATTTTGACTCATTCCTCTGTGGTGATAAGAATAAGATGACATTTGAGCAGGGATTTGAAAGAATTGAAGCAGCATCCTATGTATGGTATTGGGCACTTTTTTTGCTGCCTAATGATATATTGTTGGAGGTCTTTCCATATTAATTAGTAAATGGAGAGCTTCTTCATGCTTTCTTATAATTGCTTTATAGTCATACTATGGCTGTATCACTATTTAACCAGATGACTCTTGGTTGTTCATCTTTTTTTAAAAAAAATACAAATAATGCTGTAGTAAATAACTGGGTATGTATGTGTTTTGCACAGACAGGTCTGTCTGTAGGATGTATTTCCAGAGGAGGTACTGCTGGATCAGCGAGCACTGCTGGCTTGTATGTACTTGTGATGGCATCAAATCTCCCTCCGTAGGGAGGACTTGTACTAGTTTGTACCGACATGAGAGCGGCCTGTCTCACCACTGCCTCACTAACAGTGGTGTCAGACTTTTGCATTGGATCTGATAGATGAGAAATTAGTGTAATTTTTGTTTGTTTGTTTTTCCCTTGTAACGGAAGAGGTTGAGCATTCTTCTACATATTAAGAGCGAAATGTATTTCTTTTTCTGTGAACTGTTTTATATCCCTTGTCCATTTTTCCATTGGATTATTGGATAGCTTGATTTTTTTTTAAGAAGGAGCTCTCTATGTGTTAAGAAGATTAACCCTTTGTGATACGAATTACAGATATTTTTTTCTTCCCAGTTTGTCATCTGTCTTATAACTTTGCTTAGGGGTGTGTGTGTGTGTGTGCGTGTGCATTTTTGCCATAAAGAATTTTCTTATTTTTGTAGTGAAATTTATAAATTTGTAAATTTTCTTTTATAAGCTTTTATAGATAATTTTGAGCCACAGTTTTATTTAGGTGTTAACCAGTTGCCATTCTCCAAGGTTTAAATAACAGGGAAAAGATTTACATTTTAATATTTGAGAGTTTGGTTTAACAAAGACTTTTCTGGAAGGAAGAGATGCACATTGGAATGTGCTATAAAAGGAGCTCGTGGATGGTGATTCACTGGTGGTTAAGGTTCAGCATATCTTAAATATATTATAGTGGAGGGATGTGTGGGTTTGCAAGTAACAGGAAACCCAGTTTAAACTGGTTTAAACTTTAAAGGGGATGCATTGGGTTATGTCATTGAAAATTCCAGAGGTAATGTGGGTACCGTTTGATTAGGGTACCAGCACGGTTTGATTAGGGTACCGGCTCTTTTGCTGAGATTCTCTTGGTTTTGCTTTCCACTGTGTGTCAACCTGGCTCATGTGGCAAATGGTGGTAGAGGTTGTAGGCTTCACATTTCTGTGCCAATGGGCCAGAATCAGAGCTAGTCTCCAAGATGAGAATGAACAGCTCTTGTAACTTAGAAGAATAAGGACGCCCCCAGCAGACCTCTGTCTTTGAGTCATTACCCCAGATTGGATTACCAGCCAGTTCCTGAGGCCAAGCAATGTCGCACTGGTTGGCTGAGTCTTGGCCACCCCACACCTTTAACAAGGGGGTTGGATTGTCCACATTATGTGATTGCTCTGGAGCCCACTCCGGAGCTGCCCTGTGAGCAGATGGGTACCAGACAGCAGAATAGAGCTATCGATAGTTATTGTGTAGCAAACAAGACAGAACTACACTGAGGGGCTCACGCCAGTAGTAGACAGGGTTCCATTTTACAGGAATGAGTTCGTTGAGATTATAGCCCTCTAAGGACTTCCTGAGTAAAGGAGTCTTTCACGTCCCCCGTCGTAAGCCAGACGTGGTCAGTGGTAATTAGCAGCACCCCCAGAGGCAGGCTTGCCAGCCCCGTTTGCGTTTGTTGAGAGGCCCATAGAAGTCAGTCACCGCTTCGGGCCTTGTGCTAGTTTGCGTACTGGGCCACCCCACGAGCGGGCTGTGTCCAGTGTCTGGATCGCCTGGCGCTCGCTTTGTTTAGAAGCTACGTCGTCCTTATCCTGGTGTCCTGGAAAAAGGTGCTCGCTCTGTCCTTTCCCATCCCTTCTTTCCGCTTAATTAGAGGAATTGCACGACTTACATTGCTCTTTTCCCCCTCTGGATTTGGGAACAGGTGTACATGTAGCTAGCGAGGCTGAGGGCACTATCAGCTCAGCTAATTAAAAAATGGTGGGTGTTGTGCTCGGGGCTTTCCCTGATGTGGCACTCTGTGTTTCCCAGAGGGTAGAGAGCTGGAGAAGCTTCATGGAGTCCCGCTGCCGCGCTGTGCGTTGCGGCCCAGCCTTGGCCCAGGTCCGTCTGCCATTCCCTGGCACCCCTTTGGAGCCGCTGCCCTCAGACTCAGGCCGCCTTGCTCTTTCTCTCTCACGGCTGCCTGGTCACCTCTGCTCATTGAAAACTTTGGTACCTACCTGCCTCCCAGCCTTGCTTTCCACTGCAGTTCTGCCGTCATGTCACCTGGCTTTGTATCCACGGCATGACCCATCAAGCTCCTTGGTGTCTTGGTTTCCGTGTCCGCCCCCAGGGGCCTCCTGTAGTCTGACACTCTGGGTCTTCACAGCTGAAATGGCTTCAGCTCCAAAATTGCTTGTAATTCAGATAGAAACAGTTGTCGTCCTGCTCCGATGTGACCGTGGCCCCCCCTGCTCTCCTTTCTTGGGGATGCTGGGCACTCAGCTTCCCACTGCAGATCCACCAGACCGACCCCGGGCGGCACACAGCTTCCGACTTCTCAGCGGCATCTGGCACTGCTGCGCAGCTTCTCTATTGAACCACTCCTTGTCGGGACACTTCAGTCTTGACTTTCCCTGGCCATTCACGCCTTCCGCCTTCGCCAGTTCCTTCTACTTTACCTAGTCCTTCCCTGGATTTCCTTAGGACGCTGCCCTCTTCCCTTTTCTCACTCCCATCATAAGTCTTTATCTGTATCTTTTGTCCCTAAAATTGTTTCTTTATGCCTTTTCTCCTGACCAAAGGAAAAGGTATTTATTACAGTAAATTAATCTAGAGGGCATTCGGTGAAAGCAAGAATCCATTTCTTAGGGCAGTAGAACTTCCATCATTTCATTCCTGGTGGTGATTTTGGCCAGTTCCTTTTCCCGCTTCTGTTGCCTTTTGCTTTCTGGACCATCGGTCTGTGATCCTGGACATGGGCAGCCCGCGTGGGGACTGGCCCTCCTCTGCAGAGCTGGGACCTGTGCCTGAACCTTTGGGGCGCTCAGGGCTCTGCCGCTCTAGTCACCAGCGGGAGTGTCACTCATTCATATTTTAACTTTTTCTTGAATAGATTTGCAAGAGTTTGTTAATTAAAATTTTGTTTCATGGAACCAGCAGCTGTTTTGTCATTTTCTGTTTCTGTTTGTTAATACTGTTGTTATCTTTATTTCCTTTCTGTTTTCTTTAGGTTTACTCTTTTCTTTTTCTAGCTTTCTGAATTGAAAACATAGGTTTTCAGCCTTTCTTTTTAATGATGTGCTCAGGCTGTAGAAGTATTGCTTTAACATTCTCCCATAAGGTAGATGTGTGGTAATAGCATTGTCATTAAGATGTAAATATTTTGTTATTTCCATTTTTATTCCCTCTTTAACCCTTGAATTTCTAAACAGGCATTTTTTCTTTTTTTTCCTAAGCAGGCATTTTGTAGTTTCTATTCGTGGTGTTTAATTTTGTTCTTGATTAACTTATTTGCATTACATGGTCATAGAATATGTTTTGTTTTTTATTTCAGTTATTTGAAATGTGATGAGACTAGTTTAAACGTGCTCTGTATTTCTAAAAGAATGTATATCCTTTGTTTGTTAGGCTCAGGGTGATATCTCTTTGTGTCAAGTTTTTAATGCTTTTCACGCTGTCCTTAGCTTTACAATTTTTATGACAGCTTTATCAGTTACTGAGAGGTGTATTAAATATGTCACTGTGATTCTGGACTTGTCAATTCTCTTTGTCACTTTTGCTTTATATTAAATTCAGAATTGTTAATCTTTGTAGATTATTCGTTTTGTCATAGTATACTTTTCATTATGTCTGTTTTTGTCATAAGTTCTATTTTGAGGACTGGAGAATCAGTTTATTTTTGTTAGTATTTGCATGAAATGTCTTTCCCTTATTTTCAACTTATTTACGTAGTTTTGTTTTCTGTATGTCTTTTTGGTCCTCTTAAATGTCTTCTATTTCGTTATTATCTATGGCACTACCTCCCCCCGAAGTCCCCCACACACCTACTTTCCCTCCACCAGGAATTATCGTTGATTTTATCTCCAAAGAAGATCTTGAAAACGTCTACTTTTGTTCTCACTGCCCTCACTCATCTCACCTGGACACCATGCAGCCCTCTGATTGGTGTGCTTTGCTCTTGCTGCCATCTGATTTGTTCTCTATACAGTAGCCAGAGTGATCTGTAAAAATGTGAATCTGATTGTCACTCCCAGGCTTAACATCTTTCAGTGGTTCTTGTTGCTTTTAGCTTTAAAGGCAAAGCAAGTAACACAGCCTATAGGCCTGCATGAGCAGGCCCCTGGTTACCTTCTCATCATCCTCTCCTCCCTTCACCAGATCTTCCTCACACACTGGCTTCCTTTTTTATTCTTCTAACAAGCCTTACCCTTCTTGCCACAGATTCTTAGGTGCTGCTGTTTCCTTTGCCTGGAATGTACTTCCACTCCCCCCCCATCCCTTACCTGTTTAATTCCTACTCTTTCAAATCTTAGCTCATATGTCATTTTTGCCCAGTCCTCTTATCCTGACCCTAGAATAGGTCAGGTCTCCTGTTACTCCCTGCCAGGCTGTCTCTCTAGCACATGTTAATATCATAATAAAATACTTTTAATTTGAAATTTAATGCCCCTCTCTCCCCATCCCCTAAACTAGATTGCCAACTGGGGAGGGCTGATTCCGTCTGATTGATCCGTTGCTGAACTCCCTGGTCTCGCTCGGCACCTAGGATGCCATATAGGCATGCTGTAAAGATTTGCATGAGCGGATAAATGTATAAGGGACTTTGTCATTTGTTTGTTGACAGTGGGTGGATTACTGTGGTAAGCATATTGTCTTGAATGTAGTTGGTATTTGATTAAATATTTCAAAGACTCAATCTGATCCTTCTCATCTCTGTCTTGAGATGATGTTTTAAAGAACAGCAAACTATTAATGTGTACCCCATTTCTCTTATTCCTCTCTTCCCCCTCTTCTCCCACATGTGCATTTTACCTCAGCATTGGCAACAGGTAGATGCATGAAAGAGAGCTGAGAAATCTGGTCAGTTTAAAAGGTTTTCTTAGAAGGAAAGTCTGCCAATCATTCAGATCACTAATAAGTTTGCTGTGTAGGAATTTGTCTTTCATTGGCAGTGGTAAAAGGTAGATTTTGTAACCCCTTAAAGTTGAAAGTAGGGTATGATTATGGTCGTAAATGTGGAAAATTAAAGTAAGAAAAATCCCATCTCTCACAGCTGTTAGTATTTTGGTGTTTTTCCTGTCAATCCTTTTTCAGTGCTCTGTTACATATTCTAAGCACAATTTAGGTCCCTAATACCCTAATATTGTGCTGGGTGCTGTGTAGATGCTCATTAAATATTTAGAGAAGGAACCCAGGTACGTGTTCTTTGTCAACTTTAAAATTTTCCGCAGCTTCCTAATTTAGTGCCTAGAAAAAGCACTGCTTTTGTTGATGGTGTTCATAACCTATTTTAGGGTAGTTGAGCTTTACATGAAGGGATGATTTTTTTTTTTTTAATGAACCTATTAGATCATTGTAGGAAGTTGCTGGGGCTAAATACCTTGGAGTCACCTGTGAGTTTTTTTGTTCTCAGTCTACTTCCAACTCTTCAGTAAGGCCTGTTGGCTTGGCCTTAACATAGATCCAGAATCTGATCCCTCCCATCGCCACCTCCCCAGTTTAAGGAAGCCTCAGCTCTCACTTGGATCATTACAGGGCTCTCCAGATGGGCTCCCCGCCTCTTACAGCCCCTCGCCTCTTACATCTTCTGATGGCAGCCGGTGATCTTTTAAACAAATAGGTCAGATCCCATTTCTCCACTTAATTTTAATTGCTTAAAACTATCACTTAGAATAAGATCGCATTTCCTTACCATGATGTGGTGCCATGCCTGTCCCCAAAGCCCGGAGTGATTTGCTGCCACGCTCCCTCTTACGCCTCCATTCTGTTCCTTGATGAGGAGTCCTCCGAGCACATTCCAGCCTCAGAGCCTTTGTGGGTGCTGTTCCCTCTGCCTAGATTCTTCTTCACATCCCTGCCCAAATTATCCTGCCAAAGAAGCTTTCTGTCGCCCTTCCCCGGAAAGGCACCCCCATCACCGTCCATGTCAGTTCCTCGACTCCCTTTTCCTGACTGATGTTTCTGCATATACCTTACCTCTCTGATTCTCCCCAAGTACTTGGTTCCTGGCCGTCTCCCTCCTGTAGTCCCCAGGAGGACAGCTGTCTCTGGGGTGCTGAGACCCAGTGCCTGAGACAGTGCTGGGTGCACATAGTAGGACTCAGTAAATACTGAGTGAGTGCTTTATTGCCAGTAACTTAGTGAGAAAATCTTCATTTAGGACAGAGGTATTAGGACTTCTCACAGGCGTATTTTATTTCTTAAGTAGGTAAAAAATTCACATGGTTCGAAATTCAAAGGGCAGGCAATGAAAAGCCTGGTACGCTGTCCCCTAGCCACTTGTTTCCCACAAAAGTACCCAGTGCGAAGTTCTTGTGTGTATTTCCAGAGACAGCCTGTGGTTCTACACACAAAATCAGATACAGTCCTCCTTCCATTAAAAAAATGCAAATTTTAGTATCTGCACTATTGTGTACTTTGTTTTTGCTTTGTTTCCTAAAATACATTTTGAGGTTTATTCTTTGTCAGTGTGTGAAGAGCTTCTTTAGTTTGTAATAGCTGGACAATATTCCATTGTACAGATGTCCTGTAGTTCCCCCCTTTGATTGACATTGAAGTTGTTTCCAGTCCAGTGTTTAGCTGTAAAAAATAATCTTGCGCTTATATCATGTTGCCGTGTTGCTAGTATGAGTGGAATTGCTGGGTTAAAGAACATGTGTATTTGTCATTTTGACAGACATGGTCAGAATGCCCTCACAGGTAATGCCAGTCTCCGCTTCTGCACAGCATGCTATTATTTGATCTTTGCCAATTTGACACGTGAAAAATGGTGTAACACTAGTTTCGTGTTTCCTGTACTATGAGTTCAGTAAGCATCATTCCATATGCTTAAGAGCCATTTGTATTTTCTTTCCTATGGGTCGTTCGTGTCCTGTACCCATTTTTCTACTAGGATTCTGGTCCTATTTTCTTTTCATGTTGACTTACAGGAGCTCTCTTGTATGTGAATTAGCCCTTAATCTGTGACCTGAGTTGCAGACATTTGGTTCCATTTGGCAGTTGAGTTCTGATTTTGTTCATGGTGGTTTTTCTACATAGACATTTTATTGTATTTTGTTTTATAGAAAAAGTACTGATTTTTTCTCATGGCTATGGGTTTTGGATCATACTTAACCTTTCTAATTTTATTTTTAAAAAATCCTCATGGTTTCTTCTGAGGTTTCATGGTTTACATTTGCTATCTCCTTGATGCTGCTGAGATTTATTCTGGTACAAGGTATGAGATGGGGTTTCAGACCCCCCCTTTGGGGGGGTGCAAATAATCAGGATATCTTGATCTCTTATTTCTTATATGGGAAATAATCTGTCATCAGTTTTCTGCTGAACTCAGTGGTGGAAACCAGTGGGCCACGTGTGGTGTATTTTTCAGTATGTCGTGGATATCTTTATCTTAATGTTGACCTAAAAAAAGTGATTGAAATACAACGTCCTGGTGAGTGGCATTGTTTTGAAACAAATTTTGTAGAATTTGCATTTGGTCAATATTGATAAGATTAGTAATGAAAGGTGCAATGATAGCTACTTAAAATTATGTACTAACCCTGAGGGACACGTTTAGTACATTATATAAAACTAAAGAAATAAGGGTTTGTCCTCTCTCATTTGAGTGACTTCCTTGATTAATGCCTGGTAATGCCAGTTAATAAAGAGGAGAGTGTAATGGGGCTTGATTCTCAGGTGACTATTTCTTTTTTTAATTTTATTGGGGTGACAATTGTTAGTAAATTTACATAGATTTCAGGTGTACAATTCTGTATTACATCGTCTATAAATCCCATTGTGTGTTCACCACCCAGAGTCAGTTCTCCTTCCATCACCATATATTTGATCCCCTTTACCCTCATCACCCACCCCCCACCCCCTTACCCTCTGGTAACCACTAAATTATTGTCTGTGTGTATGAGTTTTTGTTTCTCATTTGTTTGTCTTGTTCTTTTTGGTTTATATACCACATATCAGTGAAATCATAGGGTTCTCTGCTTTTTCTGTCTGACTTATTTCACTTAGCATTATTCTCTTGAGATCCATCCATGTTGTCACAAATGCTCCTATATCATCTTTAGGTGACTATTTCTTGTATCTAGTCGATTCCCTTTGCGGGCCATCATATTGCAGGTCTTGGCTATAGTGACAGAGGGTGTTTGGGGTCACCTGCATCAGAATCAAGATGGTCTTTCTCTGCTTTTGCTCTTTTGTGCCCCTTTCCGTGCCACTTACCTGACCTTACCTATTGTCCCATTTCTGCTTGCAGTGCCATTTTTACCATGGGGCTGACTTTCCCCGGCTTTGTAATGGCTCCCTTTCCTGAAACCGTCAAATCCGGGCTGAGCCTAGTAAGCAAGTTAGCCTCCCAGTGGCCTCTTCAAAATTTCTCTGTGTGCAGTTCTGTGATGAGGTGCTCCCACGCAGACATTCCACGGGCCAAGTGCACACCTGTCTGTCTGCTTGGCTCTGCTCGCGTGCCGCCCTGTGTCCTTGCCCGTGCCTAAATAACTTGACTTCTTACATTTACAAACGCTGGCCCCTCTCGCTTCTCCCCTTGTAGCAGCGGTTCTCTTACGTGTGACCCTCCGCCAGCAGCACAGCCCTGCTCAGAACCTGCGGAAATGCCAGATGTGCTGAGTTTGAGAACCACTGCCTTCTAGGGGCTCATCCGGGCGCCTCACAGTAATCACTCAGTAAAACCTCAGTGGCTATTTAATTTGTAGACTAGCAATAGCCATTGATTAATTTGTACATCATCACAGCTACCGTTTATTCAACACCTGCTCTGTGCTGGGCACTGAACGGGGTGCTTTCCCATACACTGTGGTCCTCACAGACACTTTGCAAAGTGGGTGGTGGTGTTTCCCACTTCATATAGATGAGGGAGGGGAGGCTCTGGGATGAAGCAAGCGGCCAGGGCTACACAGCAGGTAGGCGGCAGCATGCTTTCTAGCACCCCACACTGCCCTTAGGATAAACCTTGTTCCCAGAGAGTACGTGTGAGTGTGTGGCTGTCTATGGTCGTGTAACAGATGGTCGTACTACCCGTATTTTCTGATTTCCCCCATCATATTCTTAACCCCATCCACTAAGCAGCAACCTTCTAGCTTTTTAAAAATAGAAACACAGGCTATTTGATTTCATTTACTTATACTATGTCAGAGAAGTGGGAGGTGAAAGAGGCTTTGCGATCCTAGTCCAACCTCTGCAGTTTCACACATCTAGCCTTCATGTTATATGTGCTACGCAGTGTATTTGTCTCAGAAACGAACTCCGTTGAGGTATACTTCCGTTGAGGTATAAACTGGTATACTAGACAACTCTGGCCTCTGAACTTAGATTATTTTTACAACTTTAAAAAATTATGCTACGTTGATTTAGTAAAATCTTAAGTGGCTGGAAAGAGTAATTGTGCTGGCGTTGCCTTGGTCCAACCATGTTATGAAAGTGAGGTGGACAGGTGACCCCAGATGGAGCACTGCTTGGTCCAGGGGACGGTGTCATTTCTGGTGAGGAGAGAGAGCCTGGCATGTAGGCTCTGTGCTTCCTCTTGCCTCTTTGACCTGACCCCCTTCTCACGTTCAGATCCCCCCATTTATACACGTATTTACACACACAGTTCTGGACAGGTAACTAAATAGATAAATATAAGTTTTTTTTAAGTGCCTGTGAAGAATCAGATGCTTTTTGTTATGCTAACTCCTGTGCCTCTGGATTGACTGCACCTAACAAATGTGAATTGATGTTCTTTACTTAGTAATGATAATAAGTAATACATAGCACTTTGTGCTGGCACTCTTCTAATCACTGTACATATTTTAACTCCGTAATCCTTAAACACTGTATATGGGAGAACTGTTTTATTACAGTTGCCCCCCCCACTTCTCTGCAGGAGATACTTTCCAACACCCCCAATAGTTGCCTGAATCCACAGATAGTACCAAACCCTCTATGTAATATGCTTTTTCCTATACATACACAACTATGACAAAGTTTAATTTCTAAATTAGGCACAGTAAGAGATTAACAACAATAGCTGATAATAAAATAGAACAGTTATAACAATATACTGTAATAAAAGTTATGTGAATGGGGTCTCCAAAATGTCTTCTGTGCTGTATGACCAGAGTGGATGTGCTGCACAAATCGTCCCACGCAGGACAGAGCGGGATGGCCTGAGATTTCATCACGCTACTCAGAACAGCACGCAGTTTAAAACTTATGAATTATTTATTTCTGGAATTTTCCAGCTAATGTTTTTGGACCATGGTTGACCATGGATAACCGAACTGTGATAAGCGAAACTGCAGGTAAGGGAGGCTGCTCTGTCTCCGTTTTCCCGTTTCGTGGAAAGGCAGAACACTCGTCCAAGCTCGCAGGGCTAGGAATGGCAGAACCGGGACAAGATCCAGGCATCCTGGCTGCCTGGTCTCTGCTCACAGCCACTCCTCAAACTGCAGTGCAGGTTTTCAGCCAGCGCTTTCTCTAAAATGAGTCACTTCACACTTTTGAAATGGTACACTGTTCACTGTTTTTGTTTTCCTGGGCTGGGCCCTGTGTGGAGGGCGGGATTGATGTGGGAGTTCACGCAGAAATAATTCAGCTCCTTTAAAAATGTTACAAAATTGAGTTGTTTTCCAGGGACTCAGGCAGAAGTATATCCTGCCACGAAGGCAGGTGGCCTCCCAGAGTGGGGCAGCCCTGGCGTCACTGCCTGCCTTTCTCAGCCTTGTCGTGCTTGTGCTCGGGCTGGGCCCTGCTGGCCCCCTGCACTTCACCGAGCCCTTCCTCCTCTGGCTCCCGGAGTGTGCCTTACTCTCTCACTGCCTGACGAGCCTGTGTGTGGCTTGAAGTCCAAGAACTTGGTGAGAACACGGCAGGTACTCGGACTTGCTGTGGACCAGAAAGTTTGGGGGTTTTGTGCGGTGTCTGTTCACATTTAAATACAAATCCGGTCGCAGTCCTCTAGGGGAACAGAGCTCAGGCCTCTGCACACCCTGGAGACTGCTTTTTGCTTTGCAGCCACAGGGGCTGCCTCTGGGCCCTGTGGGCACGTGGAGCCACCGCCTTGGCCCTAACCGAGTCCCAATCCAGCCGAGCTGCGGGCCTGCCTTTCCTCCTTCCCGCCTCTGCAGGCTTGCTTAACATTGCGGCCTGTTTCTGCTATCCTTCGCCTGTTTGCGTACGTCCCTGCGGGCCCGAATTTTATTAGTGGGCATTTGGCTCTGCTGCGGGGAAGATTTTCCAGGGGCCGCAGGAGCTTTGGAAAGAGCTGAGGGTGCGGCCTTGGCCTGAGTTGTTCAGCACACAGTCGGCTGGAGAGCTTTGAATTAGCAAGAGGCACCTCCCTCCTTCCCACTCAGGTCTCCCAGCTCCTTCCCTGCTTAGAGAAGGCCCGCCGTAGTTGGAGCACACCCGTGAACTTGGCACCAACTAAACGAGTGTCCTGTGGTTTATGCGACGCTCAATGGGTGTTGCAAAGTCTTCTGTAGTTTGTTATAAATAATATAATTTTAAGGTCTGACCACTAGTTGTTACCGAGGGATGTAGAAACAAGGAGACCACAGGTGAAAGGAAAGGAGACTAACACGTGAGGCTTTGGTTGGTGACCCTCATGCTTTTCCAGAGTGCACTGCCGTCAGTGCACTTAATAGAAAATAAGACCCGAGCTCCAAGTTTAGTTGCAGTTTGAACTGGTTGTATGATTTTAGGCAGTTGACTTCTGTGGTTTAATTTGCAGCATCTTGAGAGTAAATGCGCCTCCTCCCCCTTTCTTAAAGCTCTGCTCCCGCTGTTTGTCCAGCTCTGTCCGTCGTCTGACCCCGTGAATGGAAGACCTATCGTTACCTGTATAAGGCAGCTGTGTACAGACGTGTGTCACAGTTATTTGCACTGGAAGTGAGTGGCTGCTCGTCCACTGCTTTGTGAACAGCTTTATATTTAACTTTTAAGCTGCTAGTCGAAGGTTTTTAATTATGTGTGTTTTATTCCACGAGATAATGAGTGAATGACAAGTGCTTAGAATGAAGCCGTTGTTGCCAAGTGTTAACTTCTGGCTGCGGTTGATTTCTGCCTTCACTGGGGAGCTTCTTACTCAGTTCCACGCCGCTTGGCCTGCTAACCTACATTTAAAATGCAGCACTGTCCCCACTGAGACTACCAGGACAATACCATCCCTGGTGAGCCTAATATTTTATTTCAGGCCTCAGGATTTTAACTTTTAAATGCTAAAATATTACTGACTGCAGAAAGACAAAGTCTGCTGTGTGACCCTGTTAGCTCTTTCTTCTGGATTGAGGATAAGGATTGAGTTTTCCTAGGATCTCTAGAGAAGCATGGAATTGATGATAAATTCTCAGTGCAATTCTTGTGAGAAAGATGAGAAGTCAATTTTAGATTTACTTTAGAGCAAATTGGGAGGTAAACGTGGATTTCCCCAAGACGGCTGTGGGAAAAATTATCTTTATTTACCACGGTAGCAGATCAAGAGCACACCGTGACCCCTCTAACACTGTAGTACTATTTGAAGAGAAACAATAGAACCAGCCCCGGCCTCCTATCTGTCCCCTGAATGGGTGCCTCCTTTAAAGAATTTCCCTGTCCTTTCTCATCCCATTGAGTGACATCACTGGTGCCACAGAAACCTTAGTGACAGACTCCAGCAGTCCGACTTCATGTGAAACTTACGATTTGGCCAGTGCGAAATCTACCATCACCTGTTGGTGATATCTCCCACTGGTGCATTTACCTCATGGAACAGTGAGCTTCCTTTTATGGCAGATTTTGCTGTTCACAAGCCACAGACGTTTCTGTGAGCCTGTGCCAGGCCATAACATGGTTTTAAACTCCTAGAATAATTTTGAAATAGCTTTAGTAGTTTTTTGGCCTGTGTTTCTTTTTTTCCTTTTTCTATTTAAAAAATTACAAAAACAATAATTATTGACAAAAAGTTAGACATTAAGATAGGCAAAAAATTGCTGCCTAAATACTATCCCCTCTATTAATAACCACTTTTAATGTTTTGATGAATATCTTTTCAAATTGTTTTCTTTGCAAATATATATACATAAGTAAATATATGGCCCAAACAGAATTATACTTTTTTAATTTTGGAAAATTTCCCAACTAACAGAAGTAGAGGGAATGGTATAATGAACGGCCAAAATACCTGTCTCCCGGCATCGCCATTGTCCACCGAGGGCTCATCTCATCTATCTCACCCTGGCCACGTTCTTTGAAAGCAAATCCCAAACATCATCTCTTCTGTTTTTTTTTCTATAATACATGAACTGTTTTGGGAAAATAAAACCACATTTTCACGTGTAAAAAATTTACATTTGAATACATTCTGTTTTTTGACAGATTCACAAATATTCTTTACAGTTGGTTTCTTGATTTATAAGGATCTCTTTATTAACTTTTTTTGCTTTATTCTACAAGACATTCAAAATAACAGCATACCATTATTACTAACAATATGATTACAGTATGAGTACAGTTTTAAGATTTCTTTGTAATTCTTTTTGTCTTTACAAGCCCATTTTTTATTGTTGTAATTTTCATTTAATAAATAGCATATACCATTATTCTTTGCTAGTAAGTAAATACCTTCATTTTTAAATGGCTTCCTGATACGTTTACCCATAGCCTTCTTGGAACACAGAGCGTATTAATAATGTTTTGTTACAAACAAAGCTGAGTTGACTGTACATATGTTTACTCATTAAATTTTTTAAAAATATAAGATAGCATACAAATAGGAATGGGTATAAGTTTAAAGAAAGCTCTATTAATTTTTCACAAAGTGAAAATTCCTCAGATTAAGGAACAGCTTTCCTGGCCCCCCCAGAACCTCCCCTGTGGCCCTTCCCCCACATTCCCCACTTCCAGCCTCACAGACTAGCTTTCCTTATTTCTGAACTCTATATAAATAGAATTATTGAGTATATGCTTCTTTCATGCCTGGCTCCTTTTGCTCAAGGTTATTTTTTGAGATTCGTCATGTTTCTTCTCAGTGCACGCATTCTCTGAGTCGTGCACAGTGTAGCCCCCTGTGTATCCGGCCTGCTGGAGAGGGGCATCTGTGGTGCCAGTTTGGGGCTATTACAGATACTTTACACACTTGAAAAGTATTTTCTAAAGATAGAGTCCTAGGAGTTGACTTTGTGTTTAAAGGAAAAGAGGCTTTTGTTGCTGAAACGTTGCCAAATTGCCCTGCATGCAGGCTGTGCCAGTTTACACTCCCACGGGCCTGCCGATGGTGAGGCCTGCCTGCCCATTCCTGTGTGTGCCAGTCTTGCTGGTCCATGTTTTGAAACTGGCTGCTCTTGCGTTATGAGGGCTATACCAGGGCCTGAGACATTTCAGGTACCTAAAATGGCTGTTAAATCTCAGAGGGAAAACAAATGCCAAAGATGTTTGAGTGGCTGTTACTGCGGTGACCTCGTGCCCTAAAAAATGTTGGGTTCGTTGGGGAGCTAAGACGTACATGACAAATGCCCACCAGCCCAAGTGCTAAGTGAGCCGCTCCAGTGATGTACAGATGCAGGAGAGATGAAAGCTTTCCCTGCACTGCGTTGAGGCTACGTTCCTCAGCGAGGCCTGTGGAGCCGAGACTATTTGAATTACAGAGGCCAAAGCCACGATTTGGGCCACCTGCTTTAGTGGCTAATCTCCCTTCATTGTGTAATTCAAGTGTAATGTTCTGTCTAGCTCTCTTGCTCCCTGTTGGAAAACACAGCAGCGTGCTGCCTCCAGAATGCTGTCATTTGATGTAAAATTACTGGTACACATCAGTGTCACCGGGAAATTTTGTACAGTATAGAGTCAGTAGTTCATTGTCCCAACTGAAGTTGGGTGATTGGAAAAAAGTAGGTTACAGGCACGGTCCTCTGAAAGCGTGGGCAGGATACCAGCCCTCCCTCCCTGGGCCTCGGGCGGGAAGAGGGCAGGGCCTGCACACTGGGGGGAATTTAGGGCCTGTTTCACCTGGAGCGGGAGCGCCTCTCAGACTGCTGGTGTCACTCAGCAGGTTACAAGGGCTCCGTGTGCTGTGCCAAGCGCAGGCTTGAGAGGAGTCTAACTGCAGGGGATCAATAGTACGAAAGTTAAGCGGCATCTCGGCTGCCTGCCTCACAGTGGCCTCTGGTTTGCCGGGAAATCATAGAATCCCGCCTTCAGGGGGAACTTTTAAACATTTCCTAAAAATTTCACGAGTATCTTTTGCAGAAATGAAAGCATCTTGCCTTTTCTTCCATTTGAGATGTTGGCGTTCCCGTAGGAATAGGAATACGTATTTCTATGCATACGTAACAGAAGGACTTAACAAAACCAGGTCATTTGACTATGTCAGCATTTTGATGAGATGAGGTCTGGCGTTCGTACGTGTGCAAGTCCAAGCTACCTGACATCTCCTCATGCTTTTCCTCTAATGAAGACATCGGGATTTCATTGGCCTAAAGGAAGCACCAGGGCAGCCCAGTTTCCGCGTGGCGCATTGTGATGGGGGTGAATCTGAACCTGGAGTGCAGCCTCAGACAATGAAGGGGTGGCGGAGGGGTTGCAGCTTAGCAGCTTCTTAGGTTCCTTTTTAAAAAGTACTCCAAGGGAAGAGGCGTGGATTTTACAACGTGAAGGGTTTTACATGACAGGTGCAAGTTCGCACACTTGACTGACAGTGCTGGGCCGGGGAGAAGATGCTGCTCCTAACGCAGCCCTGCCTCCCAGCCCCGGGGGCCACCCCACCCTGCCCAGAGACTCCCCTGGCTCCTGCAAGAGGTTTTCTTTGCTGAGCAGCAAGCAACTCCACAGACAGTGGCTGTGAAAATTTCACTGAGCACATTTTACGCATTTTGTAACTGCTTTGTTTCTCCTGAAAATAAGACCTAGCCGACAGTTAGCTCTAATGCCAGTTAGCTCTAATGCGTTTTTTGGAGCAAAAATTAATGTGAGACCTACATTTATTTTCCTGTAATATACGACCGGGTCTCACATTAATTTTTGCTCCAAAAGACACATTGGAGCTGGTTGCCCGGCTAGGTCTTATTTTTGGGGAAACACGGTATGCACCGCTTCCCATTGTGGAGTGACATGAAGGTGGCCCCTCACAATTTGCCTGTGCTCTGCGTCACCTGGCTCTTTGTCCTTCCTGTCTCTCTCCCTTCACAGAGTCCCCTGCCTCACTTCTCCTGGCCTTGTTGCTGCCGTGCACGTGAGAGGAGCTCTGGAAAGTGCATGGTGGGTGCTCATTCCAGGGTCAGAGCCATGAGAGAAGCATGGCGACACGTGACAGTTTGTTTTTAGTGAGGAATGGGCCTAGGGTGCCCAAGCACATATGGGCTGGAGCTAATGTCTGAGAAGGAAAGAGGAAGGGAAGGTGCCCTCTTGTGGAAAATTAGATTGGAAGAAAACGTGCCCTAAACTTGGGTTCCGCTGCTGTCTTCAGGAAAGTTAGGGCAGAAAGAAATATTACTGTTTTTCCCTTGCTTATATTTCTTTGTAGGTATCCGTGAATAACGAGAATTGTTCAAAGCCTGGATGATAAGCCGCAAGCCCTTCTGTATTCAGAAGGAGAAATACAAGTTTAAAAGAGGGGAACCATCTTCTTTCAAGTGCCTTTTAAGTGCTAGGCATTATGCTTGGGAATTTGGTATGTTATTCCATTTTAATAAAACAGCTCGGTGAGGTAAACGTATTGAGAAGGTAGGTCTGGAATCTGGGCCAGATGGAGCAAGGCTGGAATTCTGATTGTCACCAAGCATAGGACATGGTGTCACACAGTGATGGAATTTTCGAACTAGGTGCTGCCGGAGAGGTTATCTTGTCAGCTTCCTGTCAGAGTAGCATGGCGCAGTAGAAGGAGCACAGGCTGGGATTTAGACAGCCTGGACTCCACCGCTTGCCCTCCACTGCTGACTCGCACGCTTTTATAAAATGGGCGTGGCAGTAGTACTTAGGGCACAGGTTTGTGACCGAATCAGAGCTGCTGCTGCTACGGCGAAGGTGCTTTGTAAACCGGAAAGTGACTTACAGATATTTGCTAATGGAGGTGGTTTTCTTTCACAGATGGGCACCCACCAATGCATTAGTTGTTAGCTAGGAGTCAGGTCAGCAAAAGGATTATAATTTGGTTTTATATATCCCTGGGTGTGGTCTCTTCTGGTTTTTAACACTTCTGTTTCTGTAATTGTTTCACTTCTACAATAGATATTTAATGGTGCCTGCCATGTGCCAAGCCTGTCACAGATAAGTTTCCGTCCTTTTCAAACACTGAAACTGTACAATTGATTGACAGTTTTTTTCCTACTGGGATACGTGATGCCAAACCTAACTGACTTTTTAACACCCTTGGTATCTTTGTTTAAATACGCGTTAGACTCTTTAAATACCATAATGCCAATTATGCAGGTGTTTGGGACGTACCTGTTGGCCTGAAGGAACTGCGGAAGATGAATGGCATGTGTGCGTGTCTCAAGGTTAGCTTGAGTTTGTTTCTGCCTCCAGAACAGCTGGCTGGGCTGGACACTAGAGCCTGTGCAGTGCCTTACAGCTGATGTCACCCGTGTCACACTGCTGACCTGGGCGGGAAGTGTGGGCAGTGAGCTGTTTGAAAATGACTCTTTGGTATTTCTGTCATTAGAGCCAGGTTGTTTTCCACTATGTAGGAGAAAATTTTGGTTGAATAGTACATTGGACTTCGTTCTCACAGGGACTACATGTCAGCTCTGAGTGGTCAGCCTCGTTTCATTCAGCCTATGACTTAGGGGGCTCTGGCGGTTTCCCAGGGTTCAGCCGGGATGACCAGCTTGGTGTGGTCCAGCCCCAGACTGGACTCCCCCCTCGCAGGCACTCGAGACCCCCAGCCTGACTGGGTGAAAAGTCTCCCCCAAGAAGCACCGTGGAGCGGTCCTTGTGACGTGGCTTCCTTTGGATCCCAGGTTTGAAGGTAGGACTTCGCTGCTGTCCGAGGAGGTGAGCCTTTGTGGCCCTGGGAAGTCACCCCTTGTTCACTTCTGGCTCCTATTTCTGTTGTCTGGGATGCGGTCAAAGGGATGATAGTCAAAAGCACGATACCAGTTCTCTCCTGATTGGCAGAGGGCACGCTGGAGACGTCTGACGCACGGGGGCTACTCCGGCCTTTTGCATTAGTCTGTTCAGGCCGCCAGGGACTCAGCAGCCTCCTGGTGGTTTTCAGAAGGAGCTGGACTTCCACGATACACGGAATGCAGTGAGCAGTGGCACCGAGTGGCAGGTGACAGCCAGGAGGAAGTGCTCTGTGCTTCCCGGCGGAAAGGCCGCGTGGGAAGAGCACAGGCAGGCTGAACAAGTGCCTTTGGGGCTAACGTGTGTGAAGGGAGGGTGATGAGGCCCATGTTAGGAAGGCCTGTGGGTGTCCAGCTGGGGAGGGCAGCCCTTGCTGTGTTATGCCTGGCAGAGCCCCCGAGGGTTCAGTGGGAGAGTGACCTGCGGCTTCGTGAAGACTGACCTGGCACAGTGCATAGAAGTGGGTGGAGGGAGCCTGGGGCTGAGCCCAGAAGGTGGGGGCTGGGGAAGGAAGGCCCATGAGGGCTCGACAGCTGTCATTTGGGGAGGGGGTGCCATACAGGGGACCTGACTGAGGCAACAGGCTTAAAGCTTGGGAGAGGGGCTGGAGGGAAGACAGGTGAGCTTCTGGTCTGGGTTGGGTATTTGGCAGCTGTTAGATATGCCAGTAAAAGGACTCGTTTCTGGCAAGTTCTGTGGGACTGGTGCTCTCTGGGGTGATTCTCGGATGAGGAAGGCGAATGTGAAACTTTGAGAAAATAAAACCCACTTTTACTACCTACATCGCCCCCGTGTATTGTCATCCGACACGCAGTTTTTCAAAGAGGCCTTTGAGATATTTTCTGTTCCACATCAAATGCTTCTGGGCCTCAGGACTATCTAGTAGCAGGTTCCCATGAAGAGGCCTCATAGGCCCACGGGCCTTCTCTGAGCTCCTCTAATGGCTGTGACAGTGTGCCGAGGCCCTGGCAGGTTGAGCGGGCCCACTGAGCCCAAGGCAGCGCTTTCCCTTTGGTGGGCTAGCCCCTCAGGTGAAAGGCCCTCTCCTGCGTTCCTGTTGACTCAGCAGCTTCACTCACCTGGCCTGCAGGTGGGCTCTGGGGTCAAGGTGTGAGCTGGAACAGGAGCGTTTCTCTTGCAGGCGTCTGTGGTGCAGGAAAGATAAATGCTAGTTAGTGCCATGCTAAACTGACCAAGTGACGCCATATTTCAACTGTATTTGTCATAAAAAGAATTCCAGGGATATTAAGGATCAAAAATCCAAGGAAAAGAGGAGCATGACATTTTAATGTTGGTACTTACTGATCGAGGATTTTGGTAATCAGCTGTTTCTGTAGTAGGAATTTTCAGCCATTTAAAATTTTTCTATGAAGTTAAGAATGAGACTGACGACTTATTTATAATCAGTAAGTCCTTATGCAGAAACTGATGAGCATAACAATAAAATTTAATCTTACCCTTGAAAAAATTTGAAACAATTTTAATGTCATTCATTCAGTGGATATTTAACATTTGTGACATACTGGATACTCTACCGGGTCTCATAAGCAAATACGATCTAATTCTTAAAATTGGTAAGACATTTTAAAAAATTGGTTTGCCTTTAATTCATACTTAAGAATTCAGATAATTGGCAGTAATCAGGATGCAGAAACATTAAACATATCCCAAAATGCCTGAAATCATCTATGCAACTCCACCAAAACGCTGAAAAACAAAAACTAATTTTATGGAACAATACAGTGGTAACTGTTTAATAAAGACCTTCTGTCCTTAAAGGAGTTTTTATTGTAATTTTTTATCGTCATTGTAACTGTATTATAATTGATAACAGCCATAACACGACGGTGTTATGATATAATGATTAAGTACTAAATTTTGTGGAACAGAACTAAGTACTTGAGAATTGAGATCAAGGAGCCAGCCCAGAGAACAGCTGGTGGGAAAATGCTTGCTGAAGGTGAATTCCTGGGGACAGGGCGAAGGGGACCCCCAACCAAGAGGGCCCCTAGTGAAGCCAGGCAGCCACAGGAAGCTCGCTGAGGAGGGCGGGCCAGGTGGCGGCAGGCGGGCTGAGGGGCGCGCACAGGCCTTTGACCCTGACGCCCCCCAGGTTCCTGGCTGTAGAATGCCGGAGTGTTACTGCCGACTTGGAGCCATGACTGAGGTTCGGTGGGATGATGAGGGTAACGTTCTGGGTGCCTGGAAAATGCTCCATGGACGGAAATCGGTGCTGCTGTTAGGGAGGATGGAGGGGGCCAGGCCACGAGGGCAGGACTGCCGGGCCCGGCGTCGTCCTCTTATGGGACAGGAATTAGGAAGCCAGGTGACCCGAAATGGGATGTGACAGGACTGAAGTGGTAACGGTAGCTGCCTTTTGCGTGCTCCTATGTACTCTGTGCTTTATATCCAGTATCTGCCAGCCTCACCAGCACCCTCCGCGGAGCTGGGGGCGCTCAGGGAGAGGAAACAAGCATCTTGTACAAGGTCACCTTGCTACCAAGAGGGAAGGCAAGGCTCGAACCTGTGTCTGCCTGCTTCTAAAGTCTGGACGCTTCGCCTAGCAGACTGCCCTACCTGGGAAGCTGTCTGTAGGGCTGCTGACCCCGCGGGGAAGAGGAGTGGCAGGCTCAGGTAGTTAGTCCTGCTGCCAAAAGAAAAGGGGTGTGCGTTCAGAGGCCATGTGGGCACACCCTACCCCACCCTGCAGAAAGGAGGAGCAAGAGGAACGGGGGCAGCAACCATGGGTGGAAAAGGAGACTGACCTAGTGGTCGCCTGGAGAGGCAAGAGGCCAAGGTGAGTCGGAGATCGTTGTGTGGCGCTGGGCCCCAGAAAGCCCAGACACCAGTGGTGGGGTCCATCCATGTGCTTCTCAGAAGCAGTGTTTCTCGTGGGCACACTGAGCCATCACGCAGTCTTCCCAGAAATCCTTGCTTAAGGGAGGTGACGCGTGGCCTGGCCAGACTTCTGCTGTTCTGGTAGATCCATGCCGTCGGGGGTCGGAGAGGCAGGGGTACCTGAGGTGCCAGTATTCTCAGTGTCCCCTGTGCCGTCTAGGAAAGTACTGTTCCCACCCATGTTGAAGTGGCCATTTTTAAAATGTCCAGTCTATCTCGACTGACACTTTTGTAAAATAAAAGAATTACTCGGAAAAGCAACTTAAAAAGACACCAGAATGCAAACTCTAATTTCTTGTTATTAGACCCTACAGATACAAAATTACTCTGTCGAACTGCCGTAAAAGTTTCCGAAGCTCATTCTCAGTTTCTGAATTGCATTTTGACTGCAGACAGTTCAACTCCTCGAGGGCGGGGACACATTGAGAGCAGTGACCTAGGAGGAAGGCTTGTTTAGCAAATCAGTAAACAGGATGTTTTTAGAGTCTTTACAAGGCTTAAGAGTAAAACTAATCGTGTGGTTGGCACTTAAAATACTTCAGGTGTTTGTTCACGTAGGATGTAACTCTAGGTGACGCCTTTTCAGTGAAGTTCCATATTAGGGGGCAGGGATGTAACATAAATAGGCCTAGCACTGAGGCTGATGGGTTCCTTTTGCACCCACCTAATAGTTATTTTAAGGGATCCATTCGTTCAGACGGTAGCAGTCCTTGGAAAGAGGTGCTTCTACTTACTCTGTTGTTTCTGTGAACCATTGTCTATTCCTTTGCTCATTCAACTTAAATTAGTATGTTTTGTCTGTTAATTTTTGGTTTGCCTTTGAATTGATTTTTGTATTTGGTGCATAATTTGAGGTGTATTCTTTTAGGGATAAGTTCCCTAAGCAAACTTTTTAAAAAAATTCTTAAGAGTTATGTATGCTGATATAGAGATCATGTAATAATTTAATCTGTTCATATTTCAAATTTGATTTTTGTGTCTAGCTGCCAGTGTGTCTTACTTTACATTTTGAGCTATTCTGCTGATGTCTTCCTCGCTCCGAGGTGATTTGCTGTGTTGTTCCCTTAGCCTAGAATTCTTGCCCCGCCTGTAGGGCCCAGCCCAAGTCCTCCGTCAGGCAGCTCCTCTGGCTCCTTTTCTACCCTTTCCACTACAGGTCACCCTCCACCTCTGCTGAGCTCGCTGCCTCCCAGCACAGCGTCCTCCCTGCCCTCTGGCCCCTTTCTCCTTGCTCCCAAGTGTCGGGCCTTCCTTTTGTACCATGCTCTCACTGTCACGCCTGTCACGGCTCTTCCGTGTACGTATTCTCTTAGTTCGTCCTGCAGACCACCATCCCCACTTTTCCTGCCTGAGGCTGGACATGCGCTTTCATTCCTTAGCCCCGAGTTCCCGGAGTGACTTGGGCCACTCACGTCCAGACTCCCAAGTGCTCGGGTTTTGCGTCTGCTCCCAGATGCGTATAATTTTGGGGTCATCTTTTCTATTCTGTGATTTTATTTATTATTTGAAGAGTCAGACATTAGAATCCTCAGTACAGTGTCACAGGCCTGTTTGGAAGGAAGAAATCCTCAGAACCTGTGCAGGGGTGGCCAGCACAGATCGGGAGCTGTGAACCCCAGAACACGCACAAGCTGAAGCCATGTTTTAAAGGACAGGTTCAGCAGCGTTAGTTGTCTCCACCTGTGATTCTCCAGTGGGACCGGGGCTGGGGGTGGGAAGGTGGGTGGGTTTCCTTTATTTCAACAATAACAGCCCGGCGAATTGGACCACACAGAACATTTCCCACGAAGAAAAGACTCCTGCTTTTAAAGAAGGGAGGCACATTGAAAAATGACGGTTAGCTCAAGTCAGTCATTTGCTTTTGACTTTGGGGTGTGTGGGTGTATGTTTTCTCCTTGTCCCCTTTATGGGCAAACAGACCTCGGTTCCAAATCCAGCCCTGCCACGTACTAGGTAGGTATGATGACCTTGGTTGAGTTATTTAACTTCCCTAAACTTGTTTTCTCATCTGTAAAATGGGGAAATACTGTCTGCTTTGAAGGATCATTGTAAAGATGAAAGATGACGCATGTACCGCACTGGAGTGTGGGCCCGGTGGGTGCAAGTTACCTGACAGTGAGTGCGGAAGGGGGTGGGAGCAGTAAGGGAGCTCCTGCTTACAGCAGGGCAGCACTGGTTCTCAAACCCGAGGCGCAGGCAGAGTCAACCGGAAAGCTTCTTAACGTCCACATGTGCGGCCCAGCCCCCTCCTTTCGGGTCCGTTTGGTCTGGGGTGGGGCTTGAGAATTGGCCTGAGTTTCCAGGTGACGCTGCTGCCACCACTGCTGGTCTGGGGACCACACTTTGAGAACCTCTGGGCTACAGGTAACACCCGTGAGCATGGAGGTGTCGTAGATGTATTCGAAAGCTGACTTATGTGGTTAGAGGTACTCAGTTAGAAAATGCATGGAAGCATTTGCAAATACTGAATTTAGTATCTCAAGGATTTTTCCTCCTGAAGTTCAGGAGTCCTTGTTAAATACATTTGAAGCAGAACAAGTTGTGAAAGTAACAGTTAAAACATATTATGGATAATCTAACAATATCAAATTGGCTAAGGTATGTGAAAGTGCTTTTATAAAATGCTAAAGCTGAAAAATATTTTAAATACTTTGTTTGTAAGATTGAACATGGTAGCGGAGAGTATAAAATAGTGTAACTTAGCTTTCTCATCTCAATGTGCTGTTTACCGTATGTATTTTTCTCTTTCTCCTCCAGGCTGCTGACTTGAGTAAACCAATAGATAAAAGGATATACAAAGGAACACAGCCTACTTGTCATGACTTCAACCACCTAACAGCCACAGCAGAAAGTGTCTCTCTCCTAGTGGGCTTTTCCGCAGGCCAAGTCCAGCTTATAGATCCAATCAAAAAAGAAACTAGCAAACTATTTAATGAGGAAGTAAGTAGCACCCCGTCTTAGCTGTTAAGACCCCTTTAAGAACTGCTATGTCCTCACCCAGGGTAGTGGGCTTTGGTCCACAGTTTGAGCTAAGCCCATTTTCTCGTTCTCTCAGCCGTCCTACCTAGTATTACCCAAGTTGAAAAGTGGTGAGTTAACTTGTTGATGTTTACCTGTTTTTCTCTGGGGCGACTGTTCTGTGTGTTTTGTATGGAGCGTGCTCAGGTGTTTATAGCAGGTACTTTAGAACTCTTAGAATGGAGAGAGGGGTGAGGCTGAAACTTGAATTTTATAATTTAAATAAGAAAGTAGAGAATTCCAAACTTGGTTCACATCACCAGAAAATTTCATGCAGATCGAAGAACTTGGTGACATTTCTTTAGGCTGTTTAAATTACAGTTAAAGCTTTTGTGGTATATTTGATAGGCATTTGACTAAGGAGTAATTCTCTAGCTCTTGAAAATATTTGCTATAAAATCACCTTTGACATAGTTAGAAATCCTGGCACTTCAATTTGGACCACATGCCCTAGCTTTTACCAGTGTTGTGGTCTGTGCTGGGGTTTCTAGTACCTTCAGTTTCATTCTGGACGGAGCCGAGATTCTGAGCCATCTGCTCAGGAACATATCAGGACTATTAAATGTGGCAGGTAGGAGTTGCCAAATAGATTATATTTGTTAAAGCTCTGAGTGGCCTTGCAGCCCTGAGAATTGCTGTTACAGAGTTGATGTCTCCTTTCTGTTTCCGTAGGACTTTCTAGCCAATGGGAAAGATGACGTAGGCTTGCCAACTTAGAAGCCCTGAGTCCACGCTGTATGTCACATCGTGGACCTCAGCCATGATGTGACAAGGGTCAGGCCATGTGGGATCCGTCTCTCAGGAAGGACAAGAGGTTTTGCCCTTGCATGATTTAAACGTCATTAACTTGGAACAGAAGCGCAGTACAGATTCTGGCTTTTAAGAAATCATTTGAGGAAGAATATTCGTCTACGAATTGCAATTAAAATTCTGATTCTTTTGCAATCTTTATGGTCTATGCTGTCGTGCGTGTCCAGACCCCACCCGCCCTCAGGGCTCCTGTCTGACGTCGCCAGTGGACTTGGCGAGATCTTTTGAGCCATCATGCCATCTCCTGTTAGTTTCATCTGGGTTGACTGGGAACAGAACTTGCCATCTGGATTGATAAACTATAGAGGAAAAGTAGTTAATCCCATTTTTCATTAAAAAAATCTTAAGCAGAAAATTATTCTGTTTACCTAGATATTTTATTATCATCTGAGAAAATGATTTCTAAGTAAGCTGGACAATTTTTTATTTTTTATTTTTTGGTTGGGCTGAGTGGAGCCACAAAACGAGCCTTCTTTGCACCATCAATAGAAATTGTGAATTTGGACTCATGGTGGGTTGTGTTAGTGTTGAGGTAGGGGCATAACTGAGGGGGAAGGGATTGGAACCACGTGAAGGGCTGTTGGTAAACAAGACCAGGAGTCTGCCCTGGCTGAGGATGGCACAGATTGCCACTTAGAGAACAAAGAGGGTTTGTGTGTCATTGCTGTGGGAGGGTGGAGACAGGGGACCGGAGAGCACAGGTCCCTGGAGTCCTGGGCCCCCAGAGCACTCAACGCGTCAGCCAGACCCGTCCCTGCCCCTGCACAAATGGATGTTGCAGGCGGGAAAGCCTCCTCGCTCTTAGTAATTGAAGCATGAGTTAACGCATACTCTCTTTACATTTTATTTGAAAAGTAGCTGTTCAGAATGCCAGGGCTATGTACGGGGTGGTGCCATCTTGGCAATGACATCTCAAGCCTGAAGCTGATTGCCCTTCACAGTAGGGAACTCTTTGGCTCTGTGCATGATATTTTCATCAGATTTTGGTCAGGATGTCTAAGAGCAAGGGTCGTCAGAGGTTTGTTTCTCAGAGTGCCAGGAATTGGGGCTGATGCAGTTGTCATGCCATGCTTTGCATTGGTATGAGAGTTAGAGGCTGCGGAATGTTTTATATATTCCCTCTGCCCGGGACCGGGTGCCACTGTTGCCATTTTGCAGCTGAGAAAATTGTCAGAGAGAAGGTAAGTGAATTAATTGTGCAGATCAGATGCAAATTGATGATAGAGTTGAAACTAGGAATTAATTCCACAAGCTCTTATTGTTCACAGGCTGTAAGCCCATGTGTGGTTGCAAGATGGGTGGGCCCTTGTCTTCCCAGGAGCTCGCAGTCTAGTAAGATGGACACACAGAGTACGGGGACATGTATTACCACAATGCTGTGAACAAAGTACCAAGGGATATGTGTTAACTGGATTCCTCAGTAGGTATCAAATGCCGTAAAATTAAAACGGAAGTGAAGCTCAGTGGAGGAAATCCGAGAAGGCTTCCAGAAGGTGATATTTGATATCTGGGTCTTGAAAGATGTGTAGGAGTTGGAAAAGGGTGAGAAAGGCCGTCAGAGCTGGAGAACACAACCTGGCGTGTGGAGGAATAGCTTGGAACCAGATGTGGGCCTCGGGTGGCAGGAGCCAGAGCTGGACAGATAAACTGGAAGCAGATCGTAAAAGCCCTTTCATGACACGCTAACAAACTTGGATCTGACACTGGAGGCTGTGGGGGAACTTTGGGCTTTTCCTCAAGGGAGTGACAGGATCAAATGTGTTTTTTTAGAACTCTTGTCAGCACTTGTGGAAGGTGGATTGGAATGAAGAAAGAGAGAATGAAGGTAGCAAGACCAGTGAGGAGGCTCTAGTAACTGTCCAGGTGAGAGCTGAGGGCTTGAACTAGACTTGTGGCTATTTTTCCATTCATTTGACAGACCTTGATTACCACGTGCCTGGCACTGGGTCTGCAGTGGCAGATTACCCTGCGCTACTGTTACCCCCTCAGAGAGAGGGAAAAGGGTGTAAACAATAGCAACACACACACACACACTCTCTCTCTCTCTCTCTCTCTCTCTCTCTCTCTCTCTCTCTCTCTCTCTCTCTCTCACACACACACATACATTCACACCTTTGGCAAATGGTAACTTGTGACGTAAGAGGAGACAGTGGGCCTGAGAGAGAGAAACACGGGGCCTGCTTTAAACCGGGAGGCGGAGCACATCTCTCGGAGGAAGTAGTGTACTTTCAGCTGAGCCTCGCAGGGAAAGGAGGCCATCCGGGTAAGGAACTGGAGGTAGAGCACTCCGCAGGAAGGAGAGCAGGGGAAGAGCGTGGGCTGGGAGGATGGAGAGAGGACGGTGTACCCGGGGGTGGGGGGTGCTGAGAACTGGGGGCATGGCCTTGGAGGGCTGTGCCAGGTGGGGTCGGGGCCAGCTGTGTGTGTTCCCCTGAGCTGTGGGACCCCTGAGAAGGGAGCAGGAGCACGCAGCAGTCAGGCTGGCATTTTTTAAAATTACCCTGGCTGCTTCGTGGAGAGCAAATTGGAGAGAGGTAGGAGCAAATCTTGGGTTTCTGGCTTTCACCTACTCCCCTGGGTAAAACTGAGGAAGGAGCAGGTGTTTGGGGTGGAGGGAAAGGTCAGAGTTCCATTCTGTACTTGTTAAACTTGGCAGGCCTGTAGATGGTCGTTTACATGGATCTGGAGCTCAAAACTAGAGGTGAAAGTTTGGGAGTTGTCAGCATGTAAACGGTGAGCACCTCCCTGAGATTAGAAGAAAGGTCTGTGGAGACAGTACAGTAAGCGTAAGAAGCGTGCTGAGGACCGAGCCCTGATTGTACCCAGGATTCTGGCTGTCTCATCATACTGGCTCCAAAGGGGCTCTTCAAGCAGTCAGCTCATGGCCATGAACTTGCAGACTCACAGCCCGATGGCCTGGAGGCCGAATGCCTAGGGTTCCGACTCGAGCTCTGCCGCTGACTGACTGCCGGCTGTGGGTCTGTTCCCTCACCTCTTCTCCTCAGCTGGAAGATGGTAAGGACAGTACCCGCCTGCGTGTGGTGAGGATGGGAGGCTAGCAAAGGGCCTGCAGTGAGCCCTGGGCAGCGCTCGGTCGCTTCCGGGTGGAGGCGAAACCCAGAGGGCTCCTCCCACCAGGGCTTGGAAGGAACAGCTTCTGGGAGGTGAGGAACCGGCAGGTTTGGAGGAGAAACAGAAGTGAGTTTCCAGGACATGAAGGTAAGAGCAGGGCACCCCAGGCAGTGTCCACGCGTGCGAGGCTGAGGATGGGGGCTGCTTAGCACTGTGCGGTGGGTGTGAGCAGAGCGCTTCTCTCAGCCACCATTAACACATGTGCACACACACCCACTGCTGGTTATTCTGATCTTTGCTTCCTTTCTGGGGATGTCTGGTACATAAAAATACAGTACATGTTTGGATGGCGTGGAATTGCCAGTTCCAGATACCTGCCTGAGATTAAAGATAGGTGAAAACTTCTGTATGGGACTTGAGTATATCTTAAAAGGTGATTTTTTCCCATTAATTAAAAAATAAAAAAAATTAAAATGCTTGTTGATAGAAACAGTGTGGGACTTAGAGAAGTCCAGAGAGAGAGTGTCACTGATGAATCCTAGGGCTCACTGTTAGTTTCATTGTTTTATAAGAGTAGGACTCACCCCTTCCCTCCGCTAGAGATGCCGGCAACCTTCACCTGCCAGTCTGGCCCCTCCTCCTGTCAGGTCAGGTCACAGGCTGGCGAGCTGCTCCTGGCCCCTGGCCGTCCCGGTCACACTGGAGACCCTGGCTGCTGTACCTGAGCCAGCCCAGGAGGAAGGAAAGGCCCTGGTGCTTTGTGGCCTCCCTTGGGGAATGATGGCCTTAGAGCCCCAGGGTCTCTGCTTTCTCCCGTCTCCAAGAGTCGACTGTAGGTGTCTATTTGTAGCGCTCTGTGCATATTGCACTCTACTGAGAGTGCTTGGAGCCACGTCCAGGAAGCCGCACACCATGGGGCCGACCTTCCTAATAAAGGCACCTGGACAGAGAGTCGTCTCGGCAGCTCTCAGCCTTGTGTGAGCACCCCAAAGGGATGAGGGGTTCACTTCTTCTTACGTGCGGTTATGATGTATTGTGGAAGAGGAATTATAAAGGGAAGGTTTCTATATGATGATGAACTCAGCCTTGCTCATCTCTTTAAAACTTCTCGTTATTTCTGGGTTGTAGTCATAGAATAATAACGTCAGAGGATTTTCAAGTATGTTTTGACTGTTGGGTAAGATATAAAATTGAAAAAGAACTTGTCATCTTGGCTTCTCTCATTACTGACATTTAATGAGACCCTCTGTTCTGGACTCTGCTTCTTGCAGGTTGGGAGGCTCCCCCAGCACGTTGGGTGGGCTCCAGTCTCCTTATGGCCGAGATCATGTCTGAGTGAAGGGCATGGGGAGAAGGCCCTGACCTTGACTTGGGGCTGCTGCCCAAGGTTGGGAATTCTCTAATCCTACCAGCTGCAGGCGCCGGCCTCCTGGCCAGTGCCCAGCAGTGGGGGAAGGGAGTGAGAACCAGCTTTGCAATGCTCTGTCTGTCCAGCTCTGCAACAAAAGAGTGGGTCAGTGCATTTGGTTAGTTCTCTCTCTGTCGTTGCTTTTTTCAGTCGAAGGGAGGAGATGAACACATGGTGATCTACTCCGTAAAGCTTGAAAATGTTAGGATAAAAATGGCATCTGGTCTTCCCTTCCACCGCCCACCGCCTGGAAGTACCCTTCCCCATATTCCTGCGGGAGCCGCTGCCTTAATGTGTTCCACAGCCAAAGCCTTTACTGCCATTTTAGCCTGTGGCTCCCCTGAGGCTTTTCCAGCAGCTGCTGTGGTTTCTGAATTTAGTATTTTTGTTACAAGTTAATATCTGCATTGTAAAATGCATACCCAGACCCCCAAAACACCCTTTTCCTGCTTGTCATGTTGCTAGTAGTGCAAGAAAATAAAAAGAAAACTAAGTGCTTTAGAAAGCCTCCTTTTAGTGTCCTTTAATGTGGGTACAGGTTGATTTGTATTCTTGCTTCTTTGCAACTAGTCTAGTACAGTTAGAAAATCCTGTCTATTAATGCCGTTATGATGGTGGTTTGGGAATGTGTCTGATTTTCCCTGGATCGGTATTGGCAATGGGGCGGTTTCTTTGGCATTCAGAGTGGGACCCGTGGGGGATGGCGGGGGAGCGCACTCCAGGGGAGGTGTCTTGATGTACAGAAATGGCATGCTGATGCCCAGATTTGGGGTTTGACTTTTTTATGAAAGTGATTATTATGGAAGTGATTAAAAAGGCCTGGGATCATCTTGGAATTTGACTCTAACCTTTAATGGAAAGCCTAGTGGCGGTGCCAGGCGACCTCACAGGGACGGTCTTCTTCGCTGCCTCATCTTCCCTGCTCCCCACCCACCCCCCTTCTGCTGCGTGCTCTGCGGGTTTGTGGAGTGGGTTTGTAGAGTGGGACGCAGGCCCTCACCGGCTCCTTCCCACCAGAGCGTCCTCACCGCTGCCTGGCAGGGGTTCCCCTGGGCTTCTCGCTCCAGCTGGGAGCAGGGCCTTTCTCCTCCTTGTTCCCTCCCCTGCCCCCTTCCTGAGCCCCAAATTCGCTTTCCTGTGCGCACCTGAGGAGGCCTCCGCCTGCAGTACTTCCCGTCTCTCAGCCTCACTTCCTAGTGTGTAACAGCAGACCTCAAAGACCCTGTCACCTGATGGCCAGAGCAGAACTAGCCTGATGTGGACTCAGCATCAGCTCCTTCTTCTCCTCCGGGGGCTTCTGAGTCGTTTTCTCTGCTTCTCCTTCTGCTTGTGTCCACCTTAGAAGTAGGGTTTTTCCAGAGTTTCACACCTTCCTTGCTACACCTTTTCCCTTGGGGATCTTAGGATGTCGCAGGCCTGGCTCTCCCTGTTCACAGCTGATTTCCTTATCTTCCTGGTCGTTTCCATTAGACACCTACTAGATGAGGACACTTGGATTTCTCCCCAGCTTGGTCACCCACGTCCCATTCTTTTCTGTCACCGTGTTCCCAGTCACTCGGGCCAAAACCAAGGAGTCCTCACATGCCCCTCAGCACCCACCTACCCACCGCCCTGCCCAGTGCGTTGGGAAGCAGCCCATCCTGCCACCCTGCAACCGGGCAAGTGTAAGGCTGTTGTCCCCTGCAGTGGCATAGCCTCCTCACGGTTCCCCGCCCACCCCGCCTTCCGTTCTGTACAGATTGCTGGGGGATTTCACACGAATCTGTCACTTCCCTTTCCAGAAGCCTTCGGGCCCCCACTGCCTGCAGCCTCGCTGCCAGGGGAAATATACAGTGAGCCTCACAGGCAGTTTCAAACCTTCTCATAGCCCAGCAAGTGAGGCAAAGTAGGTGAGGTTACGATTTTACTTTATCCAATAGATCCCAAATATTATTTCAACATCCAGTATCGTCAATATAAAACTTATGAATGAGTCTTCAGAGTCCAGTGTGTATTGTACCCTCACAGCACCGTTCACTTCAGACCGGTCATGTGCCAAGTGCTTGGGCTCTGGGATGGGCCACACAGGGCTTCGGGCTCGCAGCCCAGCCCTTTCGCCTGGGACTCCATGGCCCTGAGTCCCAGCTCCCGACTCCAGACCTCATTTCCTGCCCCAGCTCAGGTGCGCCCGCCAGACAGGTGTGCTTCCCCACGCCCTGCCTGCTCCCCCTGCGCCGGTCCTGTCTCTCTGGGATGTGTCGTGTGTGGTTTGCTCCCCCTCAGCATCCAGCTGGGTGTCCACAGGTCCCTGTGCGCAGTGCGCTTCCCCACACCCTTTCCGCCCACCCTCTGCCGCCCTCCAGGCTTTGCTCAGCCAGTCCTCGCTGCCAGGGAAGGGCCTGGGCAGGCCGTCCTGTGTGAGGGCACTTGGTCTTCTCTCCCTGGTTGGTGGTTTTCCACAGCACTCATTGCCATCCGGTCTTGTAATTTCATTGTCTTCTCTTTCCACTTGAATGTAAATCCACTCAGGAAGGGATATCTTGTCTGTTTTAATCAGTGCTGTATCAGTGCCTGGTGTCTGGTATGCATTCAGTAAAGGATGGATGGATGGATGGATGGATGGATGGATGGATGGATGGATGGATGGATGGATGGATGGGATGGATGGAATGGATGGAGGGATGGGATGGATGGATGGATGGATGGGATGGGATGGATGGATGGGATGGATGGATGGATGGATGGATGGACGGGATCGGATGGATGGACGGGATGGGATGGATGGATGGATGGATGGATGGATGGATGGGTGGATGGATGGATGGATGGGATGGGATGGATGGGATGGATGGGTGGGATGGGTGGGATGGATGGGATGGATGGATGGATACAGTCGTCCATCGGTATCCATGTGGTGGTTCCAGGACCCCCATTGAGACCAAAATTCATGGATTTAAATGAAGTGGTGTCATTGGTAGATGACCTATGCACATACCCCCTGTGTACTTTAATTCTTTCACATTAATTGATTTCAAGTTGATTTCAAGTTTTTTTTCAAAATGTGTCAAGAAATCCACAAAAACCAAAAAGTTGATATTTTACTATTTTATGCATTTAATAACAATTTGAGCTGCTTTGTATGTAAATGACATTTTTATGTATAAAAATTTCCTATTGTTACTCATTCTTGAAAAACACAAAAATACAGAAAAATATACATCTGCTTTCCTAAACTTCCTTTCTGGAAGTTTTCATCCACTTCATCCAAAACTTCATCCAAGTTTTTATTCATTCATTTCCGTCAGTGGACGGAAATATTCATTCGGCTGTATCTGACCGTCGTGGCAAAAAGATTTTAAACTATCCCTGGATTACTTGTAAGACATAATACAGTGGAAATGCTGGGTAAATAGTTGTTATGCTGTATTGTTTAGGGAACAATGACAAAAAAAAAGTTTGTACGTGTTCAGTCCAGACGCAGCCAGCAACCACTGTAAGCCTAACGACAAGTACACATTGTCAGCAGCAGTGGAACTTTTTTTCAGTTATTTTCAATCTGCAGCTGGCTGACTCCTTGGGTGTGAAGGCCAACTGTGCGTGAACACGAGTGAGTGGGTGAGTGTGTGAGCAGATGGGACTTCAAGTAAGTTCTCGATCTCTCTGAGTCTCTTGCCTCCTGTGGGTAGTACGGCAGTAATACCTGGCTCCCTGTGGAGAAACGGCTGCTCTTACTTACACTGTTGATGGGAACAGACGTGACACCGTCCACGGAGGTAATCTGGCAGTATCCGTAAGCTGACCCCACTATGCCACTGGGAATTCATCCCTCAAGTGATACTCATACAAGTAGTAACTGCCGTGGGTACTAGGCGATTACTGCTAATAAATGTCCGTCGATTGGGGCCTTTTAGACTAAAGTGCAGTGCGTTTGTCTGGCAGAGTACTCGGCAGATGTGGAGAATGGAGCAGCTCTGTCGGTGCCCTGCAGAGGGAGGGACGAGAGGAATTACTGAATGAGAGCGCAGCGGTGTGGACAGCCCCCGGGGCTGGCTGCTGGGAAGCAGGATGGCAGTACATGTCGTGTCCTGGTCCAGGCAGGAAGTCACCCAGGAGAGAAACAGGAGGCTGCTAGCAGGGACTACGGACGGCATGTGGAATGGAGGATGGGGTGTGAGTGAGGCTTCTACTTGCTCTGAGTGATGAATGTGTTGCCTGGTCAGAAAGCATGACAGCTTACCTCGCAGGGTTACTGTATGGACTGAAGAGCACGTGTGCGGAGCCTCTCGCCCGGTACCTGGCATGCACAGTAGGTCCTCGGTGGAAGTTGGTACTGCTGCCCTGATGTGGTCGCCACACGCCCAGCTGTGGTGAGACCCGGTCCCCCAGGTGAGGCCTACGTTGTCCCTGGGCCTGGGCATATGGTGCGGGACAAGTGAGAAACCCTTTCGATGGCGTGCGGCCTCCACGGTCCTTTTGTGTTTGGGGTTTGCAGTTGCCCAGTTCATGGGTACTGGAGTGGGACGAGTGTCCGTGAAGGTTCCCTGGCAGGGGACAAAACGTGGGCAAAGCCTTGTGTCTGCTCTTAATATGGAGTAAGGTACTTAAATGTGTTTTGTCACCCCAGTAACACTGAGTTTAATAATGGCGCTATAATTATTCAGCTTCATTCCTCAGTTACAAAGCAGGCTGTTTTCACTTGACAGTATTACAGTGTCTAGTTATAATGGAATTATTTTTGTTGTGTTTCTTAAAGCCAAAAAGAAAGTTTTCTCCTAACCATAGTGCTGGAGGTTTTTATGTTAATGTTTTCTGCACATGGTAGAGTAACAGTGGAGAGACCTTGGGCACACTGACGTGGCTGTGGCGAATGTGGGGTGCAGGAGTTGGGAGCCACAGTGCGAGGATGAGGACCGCAGTGCAGTCCCCAGCCGGGGTTAGCTGCGGCAGCCACGTGACAAGGCCACCGATGGGTGCTGAGCCTGGCGACCCAGCAGGCCAGTCACCTTGGGGTCAGGAATGCACAGGCAGTCTGGACCTGGTGGGTACAGCAAGGTCTGATGGGTTGGGGATCAGACCCCCAAAAACACAAGCCCTGATCTGGCTTTGCAAGTTACCTGTGACATCCTGTGGGAGAAATGGTGACCGGCTGGTGGGGACCGCGCTGTAGCGGCGCTGAGCTCTTCAGCTGCTGGCGTCGGTGTAGGTCGGGTGCCTGTTAGAGCCCCGTCACCAGGCATTCTGGGAGGAGGCGGGGCATGAAAATGTGGACTGTGTCCCCAAGGCCAGCAAGCCTGGTCTCTGTTCATTTAAGAGGGTCAGCCATGCCATTTAATGGCTGTGACACCTGCTGTTGAGTGGTCTTTGTCCAAGCCACTGTCCCCGGGCCTTGGGCCCTGCATGCTGCACAGGGCCAGGCCTCCTGCTGTCCCCACTGAGGATTGGTTGCCACTTGCCTTCTGGGGTCGAATTTTCTGCAGCAGCTCATATGGTTCATTAATCTCTCTTTGAAAAGACTGCTTTTCATTTTCTGTGTGTTTCTGTAAAAATGCAGCACATACAGCAGACACAGCACAAAGCTGACGAAGCAGAAGGCGCCCTGCTTCTCGGCGGGTTTGGGGAATCCCAGCCCATTGGGGGTAGCAGTGGCCTTGCTCACCCTGAGTCTGCTGGGCTCCAACGTGGTGGCTGGCGGTACAGTAGGCACGTCTGCGAAGAACTTAGGACCTTCTGGGTAGTTTCTGGTGACGAGATTTGGGGACCAGGCAGCCTAGAGAAGGCCACCATGTGGAAGGTGCCGTGCCTGTGCCCCTGGCACATCTGCAAGCAGGGAAGGTGCTCGTGCCTTTGAGTGGTGGTTACTTTGGCTTTTTGTTCATTTGGTTTGAAAGGCGAGACTCCGGATCTGTGCCTGGTAAAGAAGTAGTTGGTCAGTGGGCCGGAAACGAGCAGGAGTAGCGTGGCAGCGATGGGGCATGTCCTCCCACATGAGTCAGGTTTCCCTCTAACGCGGCCTGGTCCCCAGGAAGACCTGGAGGAGCTGCTTGTAGCCGTGCTCACTGGACCGCAGGTCTGAGGAGGCGTCTAGGGTCGGGGCGTCCAGGGACGAGCTGGGACATGTGTGCTGCTGGCGGGGGCTGGGAGCAGCTCGGCACAGGACTCCCAGGGACGCTGAAGCGCAGAGGGACCTGGGAGGACGCTGAGGGTCTCCTGGGTGCTCAGAGAGAGGAGGCTGGGCGGCGGGGCTGTGGATCGAAGGTGCACACCCTCCTGGGACGAACTGACACGCGCCCCAGGGCTGTCCCTCACCATGTCCCAGCACCGGTGCCGTGACGCCCTCAGTGAAAGCCCGGGACCGTTCTCCACGGTAACTCTCCGGGCGGCCAGAATGCTCTGGGCTGAAAGCGGAGTGCCCGGGTGGACTGTCCCTCCTCACCAAGCCACAGACAAGCTTTCTTGCTGGAAAGTAGACCCACTGTTCTCCATTGTGATAACTTGTTCTCTTTGTCTTCACAGAGACTAATAGACAAGTCACGTGTAACCTGTGTCAAATGGGTTCCCGGTTCGGAAAGCCTTTTCCTAGTGGCCCATTCGAGTGGGGCCATGTACCTGTATAACGTGGAGCACACTTGTGGCACCGCAGCCCCCCACTACCAGCTTCTGAAGCAGGGGGACAGCTTTGCTGTGCACACTTGCAAGAGCAAATCCACGAGGAACCCTCTCCTTAAGTGGACGGTGGGCGAGGGGGCCCTCAACGAGTTTGCTTTCTCCCCAGATGGCAAGTTCTTGGCGTGCGTGAGCCAGGACGGTTTCCTGCGGGTGTTCGGCTTTGACTCGGTGGAGCTGCACGGCTCCATGAAAAGCTACTTTGGAGGCTTGCTGTGCGTGTGCTGGAGCCCGGACGGCAAGTACCTTGTGACAGGTGGCGAGGACGACCTGGTGACAGTCTGGTCTTTTGTAGACTGCCGAGTGATAGCACGAGGCCACGGGCACAAGTCCTGGGTCAGTGTGGTGGCATTTGATCCCTATACCACGAGTGTAGAAGAAAGTGACCCTATGGAGTTTAGTGGCAGCGACGAGGACTTCCAGGACCTTCTCCACTTTGGCAGAGACCGAGCCAACAGCACACAGTCCAGGCTCTCCAAACGGAACTCCACAGAGAGCCGCCCTGTCAGCGTCACCTACCGGTTTGGCTCGGTGGGCCAGGACACGCAGCTCTGCCTGTGGGACCTCACGGAAGACATCCTTTTCCCTCACCAACCCCTCTCGCGAGCAAGGACACACACAAATGTCATGAACGCCACAAGCCCTCCTGCTGGAAGCACTGGGAACAGTGTCACGACACCCGGCAACTCTGCGCCCCCGCCCCTGCCACGGTCCAACAGCCTCCCGCATTCCACCGTCTCCAGCGCCGGCAGCAAGAGCAACGTCGCCGACGGGGCCATCGCTTCTGGGGTCAGCAAATTCGCGACCCTCTCACTACACGACCGGAAGGACCGGCACCATGAGAAAGACCACAAGCGGAACCACAGCATGGGGCACATTTCCAGCAAGAGCAGCGACAAACTGAACCTAGTCACGAAAACCAAAACGGACCCCGCTAAAACTCTGGGGACGCCCCTGTGTCCTCGAATGGAAGACGTGCCCTTGTTAGAGCCGCTCATCTGTAAAAAGATAGCACATGAGAGACTGACGGTGTTAATTTTCCTTGAAGACTGTATAGTCACTGCTTGTCAGGAGGGATTTATTTGCACATGGGGAAGGCCTGGTAAAGTGGTAAGTTTTAACCCTTAACGCTGCGCCAGATCGAGAACGTGACTAGGTAGACATGTTTTCCTTGCGGGAGGGGTGGGGTGTACAATGAATGTGAATGACACTTCTTCTAAATGTAAATCTAAATGCATCAGAGCCATAATTTTGGATACTGCATGCCATGTAATTCTGAATCATTTGATAATTCACCTTAGAACGTTTAAAAAAATATAATCAAGCTATTTGCCAGCCAAGTCAGTCACCCTCCTGGGAGTATATAGAGTCCCAAGGTTAGCGTTCCCGTATTAGACTATTTCGATTTTAGGAAAATCATGACAGTGTGGGGAAACAATGACTTAAAATGCTAAAATTAAAATTTCTGCTTTAACTGGAATATTTTTGCCTAACTACTCAATTAGAATATTGTACACCTGATCAGAGCGTGTGTTCAGTATGGACGGCCATTGTCATTTATAGTCTGATTTTTTATCTTAATCATAAAATGTTTAGGAATCTATGAAATTTAACTTTAGGAACAAAGCGTTCAGCAGGGTTGATTGATATTATTTTTACATTGTTCTGGCAATCCACAGAAAGAGAAGAGCCTTAATTTTTAAAACCCATTTTAGTCATTTTATGACAATTAAATTGTTTAATAAACATCTTTTTTCAAAGAAGCAGTTTGTACCACTTTGATTGAGATTCCGTGCACTAGATAAATACCCACGTCACGTCACTGGGCAGTCCCGGTGACCCGCGGGCAGGGCCCAGCCGCAGTTGTCGATGTGCCTCTTGCCATATAAGCCCAGATCCTTCATGTGGAATGTGCTTTGCTTGTGTTCTTTTCCAATAAGGAAAAGGAGGTTTTGTTTTCTTGTTTTTTTCGGGGGAGGGGGGGTTGTTTTGTTTGTTTTGTTTGTTTTGGTCCAAAAGGCACTTGACTGTCGGCCCCAGGCAGGCAGAGTCCACAGGTCCGGATTTGTCCTCCTACCCTGCGGTAAGCACAAGTGCGGGTCGCCCCGTCTTCTGGTTGGATGGCAGTCGTGAATCCGGGATTGTTCTTGGGACACTGATGCGGGCCTGGCTCTCGGGCCCTGTCCTCAGGGACTTCCACCCAGCCTGTCACCCTGGGCCCTGGTGGCCTTGGCTGCTCGGGAGCAGTGGGTGCAGACTCCACGGGACCCGCTGTTCCCCTGGGAAACTGCAGCATTTAATTGGAGTTTCTTATGCTCCTGTCGGCTATGTGAGGAGTTTCCAATCCGTGTTTACATGGATGAGATGTTCTTTGAGCTCTGTTTTGTGTCCAGGTGCTGGTTACCTCATTTGTTATTTCGGTCAGGTAGGTAGGTTTTTGTTTCGCATACCTCTGGAATTCAATATGGACGTACTGACCATTTACACTGGTCTGAGCAGTGAGTGCGATTCAGCAAGTGAAGACGTGGGACTGGCTGATGGAGGCCCCCTCGGGAGGCTCGGCCTGCCCTCCCCCCACGTCCCCCTGTGCCCGTCAGCCTCATAACGCCAGCGGTTTCTGTTACCTGTGACCGCAGTGGCGTCCCGGATGAGTGGCACCGTTCGTGCATTGCGGCCTCGGCAGTGGGAATGTCCTCCCCACTGCAGGTGTGGGCCTTTGTTCCTAATGTTCACCCGTCTAAGGCAGCGCGCACAGCAGCCTTGTGTCCTGTCAGCTTCGTGGGCTCCAGGGGCCGTCGGGTGGAGGAGCGCTTAGGACCAGCCGCCAGTGCAGTTTCCCGTGCTCTGCTTCAGAGACTCCCTTCAAATGCTTCTGAGGCAGGGAGCATGCCGCTTCAAAACGCAGGACTTTGCATGTGGCCTGAGCAGAGTGGCGCCTCCCGGGTGGTGGCCTTTATGGGGACGCGTCTGTGTCCTGGGGCTGCTGGTGCACTGCTCGCTGCATCGCCTCCCGCCGGGGGGGAAGCTGTGGGGCTGAGCTCCCCAGGAACCGCACTTGAGTGCCTGGGCACCTGCCATCTGGCTCCTTCTGCCCTTTAGCTGCACCGGCTGCCGGCTGCCCTAAGAGAGGGGTGGCCCAGGTGCGCCGACAGGGCGACGTACCTAGGAGGCAGCCTGTTAGTGGAGGGCGGGGGCCTCCTTACAACACCAGCTCTGACAAGCCTGTGGTGCTCATGTCCTTGCCCACACCCCCCACCTCCACCTCCGGGTTTAAAATCCAGGTTTGGGGCAGTTTGGGATTGGGGGCTTGGTCCCAATCTTGTTCTTCCGGTTGCTGCTGGTGAGGCAGGTACTCTGCTTGGGGCCCCCTTGCTGGTTGTCAGGTGCTGGGAGGCCCAGGCTGGCTCGCAGGCCACCCTGCTCGGCCTGCGCTCTGCCCCTCTGGCGCCTGCCCTTTCTTTAACAGCCCCCAGAGCCCTTGTCCTGTAGTCAGGAGGACAGAACGTGAGGTGTGGTCCAAGACCAGGACTAAAGCTGCTGGCAGCTTGAGGAGCCAAAGGCTGGAGAGGGCGGCTGGGCGCCTCCCTCCTCCCTCGGGTTTGCTTCTGAGGCCTGCTCCACAGACGTGGGGGCAGGGGCACGGCGGCGGGTCCTGACCTCAGCTGGATGGGGCACAGTGCGACCGAGAGAAGCCTAGGGGTGGCTCGTGGTTTTTTCCCCAAGCTCTGAGTTTCCTCACTGTGATTTTTCAGAGTTGGTCAGCTTCTGTTATCTCGAGCAAGAATGTCTTTTCTAACCTACCCTCTGGAACGACAGTGGTGGGAAGGGGAGGCGTTACTGCTGCTTTCCCGCACGGCAACTCACCGGTGGGAAGCAGAGACGGAAATCCAGTACTGGCTGGCCCTGGAGTCCAGCTCCCTCTGCAGGGTGGCCCGGGGGGGGGGGGCGGTGTGGTCCTTCAGTCACCGTGCTCTGCCTCGCCTCTTTGAAACCCGCGGGAGTTCCAGAGGCCACCTTTGGGCTGTGCCTTTGGTGAGGCGGGCTTGTAAAGCCACTGGCCTGCTCGGTCCCAGCCCGCTCAGGTCTGCGCCCGAGCAGGGGACTTAAAAGCCCCGAGAGGGCTGGAGGTGGACGGCTCTGGCAAGCCTGGTCTTCTCAAAGCAAACGTGTCAGAGGGAGGAGCAGACTCGTTAGGTTCTAAATTTTGGCGAATAAACAGTGGTAAAGAATCTTGTTGTCTTTTGTGCTGATTGAACCTCTGGCACTTTTGAAGTAAGCCACTGGCTTGAGACTAAGGATGAATGCTTTACGGCAGAAAACCGGAGGAGGGACGACAGAAACAAGCTGTGACGGCAACTACTGTCTCCGTGAGGGCAACACGCGCTGCCACTGTCCTAGTTTTTACGGCGGGACCACGTCCCTCCCCGCTGGGACGCTGTCTGCTCCGCTGGCCTAACAGCCGGGGCCTCGTGGCAGCCAGCCAGCCAGCCAGCCACTTCTCCCCGATGCCTCTACTTCCTGGGCTGCGTCCTGTGTTTTGAAGAAACTGTCAAGGACTGAACGCGCACTGGAGTGGGTGAAGCCGTTGGGAACCGAGAGGGAGGTGTCGGCCTTCCTCGTGGAGGAAGCTCAGTGTGAGGGGGAAGCCGCAGGGTCAGCCAGGGAGGGCTACAGAAGGCTTTGGACAACCCAACCTGGCGGCCACGTCTGTGTCTGTGACTGAGGAAGAATGAGCAGCCGAGTTGGACCGGACGTCCCAGGAAAGATGCCAGGAGCCCAGGTGCTGTCCTGGGAGGGCGGGCGGCTTGGGCCCTGCCTGTCCCCACGTGCAGGTGGGCAGGGGAAGTGGCTGCCTCTGGTCACTGCCCCCTTGTGCTGGGCCAGGCACCTCTGCGTGCACCTGTAGGCCTGCGGAGAGACCTGGAGAGGCTGCCATCCTGGCAGACGCACGGACAGTGACAGGGTCCTCGGCCAGAGCACACCGCTCGCCAAGGGGCTCAGCGGGCTGGGCAGGTGCGCCCGGGCCCAGCCGTTCCTCTTGACACTCACCAAAGTGCCCTGGTGGAGGGCACTGTCCCCTGGGTCGGCTTCACCCACAGCTGCGTCTGTCACACGAACTCGTCATAGTGAAATTGCTTCTCTCAATGTAGAAGTGTAAACAATGGTCTGCATTCCTAATTTCTGTATACCTAAGTTTCTTAAAAACATGTTAGGTGACACTATAAAATTGTACGGATATTTTACTGTTATTGAAAATCACAAGCAAAATTTATATGTATTTCCTTTTTTATATTTTCATCTAATTTCTTGACAACTTGAATAAATTTCATAAATAGCCTTCTTAACGTGATATGTTGGTAAATTAAGTTCTTAACTGTTGCAATAATTAATGGAGGTTGAATACCAATATTGTTAGGTAATAGCTTTAAGATCATGTTTAAGACCTTGGTTTTTAGGTGTCCCCTTGTCACTGTCGCAGCTAGAAACTTACTACATATTTGATATTCAGAAGAACTTTGAGGTTGCCCTCTGTATACTGACATGAAATAAACGTGTGAATGAATTATAAATGTAGGTAATTTTCCATAGTCATTTTCACATCTAAGATAAGCTTTAAAAAAAAGTCACAATGAGACAAAAAGGAAAAGCTCTGTAATGCTGTAAAATGAAGGGCCTTGTTACAACAGACCGACACAGGAATTGCTACCTCTTATCACCTCCGCGGAGTTTATCATCATCAGAAACTTACAGATGAAGCGTCTGTTCTGTGTAGGGAAGGTACGGACTGTTTTGTGCCCCTTGACGGTGCTGAGTCTGCGGGAAGGACTGGGGCCCGACTTTAGCCGAGCTGTGAAACGGTTTGGTGAGGATGCTGACCCTCGGGTCACCCTGGGCTATGAGCAGCTTTGGTGAGCACAGCCTCTGTGTCCCGGCCACAGCTGGGAGAGGAGAAGCGGGCCGGCCGGTCCAGGAGCTCCTTCCGGGCCTTTCGTTGCTTTCCTGCTCGGGGCTTCAGGTGCTTGGGGCCCCGGAGCTGCTGGGGGCTGTCCTGCCTGGCGCTTGGGCCCGCTGACAGAGGGAGCAGCGGTTTACACTGTCCTGCTGCGTGACCTGCAGCCTGAATCAGGGTCAGAAGTGCAGCCTGGACCTGCCAGCGCCCCAGGGGTCAGGTGAGGCAAAGGTGAGCTGGCCAAGACAGCCCCTTGTCGGGCCCTGGTCTCCCTCTTCCCCGTCACGTCTGGGCCTGGAGCTCCCTCCCTCCTGTCAGCCCGCGCGTGTCAGGACTCCAGAACCTTCTTGATCGCGCTTTCTCCCGAGCCCTCTGCACCCAAGCCTGTGTCTTGCCTTCAGCTCAGCTGCCAGAGCACAAGGTGCAGACTTCACACCCTCAGAGCTGTTTCCTCGGACCTCCTGCCACAGGAGCAGCACATGTCCCTGCAGCCTTGAGAAGATCTAAGTCTGTCTTCCACGTGTGACTGCCGTCAAAGGAAACAGATGATTCTGGTCCAGTGAGTATCATGAAAGGGACATCTGGAGGCTCTCGGCACCTGCACCCACCTTTCAGTGTTGGTGGCCGTGAAACCGGCCTCTCTGTGGGCCGGTTTCAGGGGGAAGCTGGCCGGACGGCCGGCATGGGCGAATCCTGGAAGTGACTTGGGCTACAAAGGCTTTAGGACAGAAGAGGGGTCCAGTCCTCCTGCCCCAGAGCACAGCGGGGGGGGGTCGCAGGTGAGGGCCCGAAGGGAACTCTGTCCACACGGTTCTCAGAGGAACCCTTATCTGGCTGGGTCCCCAGGTCTTCTTCCCCAGAAGCCTGAAAAGAGCATGATCATTTTCTCCGGGTGACTTTTCTCTTTAGAGACCATATTGAGTGGCCTCTTTGGGGAAATGTGCCACCTTCAGTGTGACCTGTCAATAAGCAGGTCAGGGCTGACAAAGGGACATGGTCAGTTGTCCAGCAGGGACCAAGGTCCCAGGCCCACTATGAACAGTGGGTCTGGGGCAGGGAGTGGCCCAAGGAAGTGCCGTGGGGTGGGCACCTCCTCTGAGCCCCACACCCTTGTGGGGATCAGGGGACCACGGCTGTGCCCCACCCACTGGCTAAGCCTGGCTCATTTCATGCGAGGACGTTGGCTCACACACCTGAGTGTGAAATGGTGGCTCCTCTGTCCAGGTCTCTCGTTCTTGTATGTGGCGGTGTGGGTGCTGGGAAGATGGGGTTCTCATGGATGGATTCAGGGAAATGTATCCATAGCTAGAAACGGGCCTGGAGGAAGCCGGCCTGGTGACCTCATAGTTTTGTACCGTCTCTAAAAGGCTTCGCTTCACAAATGTCTACCAGTGAGATGGGGCCACGGGGGCACCTGGCCGGAGCCTAGAGCTAGCCTCACGGTTAAGTGCTCCGTGGAAGGTGCTGGGAGCAGGAGCCACCTTCCAGGGGAGGCCGACCCGGTGAGCTCCACGGCCCCTGAGCACTCGCACCCAGCGCCAAGCGCCCTCTCATGGCACTGTCTGCGTCTCCTGAGAGAAGCCTGCAGTCAAACCTGTCCAGGCTGGCGTGCACGGCACTTTTGTCTGGGGTGGGGAGGGTGGCTTTGAACAATGCCGGGGTGTGACACTGAGGTCACACGCAGCCCAGACATCCTCCCACAACTACTTCGCTCGCTCCTGAGGTCCTGACGTCACAGTCACAGGCTGGGCGGGGGGCGGCGAGGCCCGGATGGGTCCCCCCCAGACTTCGGGACAAGGCTTCTGACGTGGCCTCTGGCCCCCATGGTCTTGGTGTCAGGGTCTGCGATCTCAGCAGCACCCCAGCAGACACATGTTCCTTTCCTGTAAATTGTTTAACCAAAATACTGTTTTTCTTATAATGTTTCTTGTGAAACAAAGCTTAATAAGCTTAGTATTATAAATTATAATCAAGCCCAAAGCAGGTAAGAGCTAGATATTTCATCACGTAATTTTCAAATGAAATCTCCAGCAGGAATAAGATGGTAACCGGTAAGAACAGAACAGCTTACTGAGTATGAGATTCAAGATTTGTCGCTTGTCCTGTAGCAGGCCTCCTCCCTGGGGGCTAGCAGGACATTACGCAGTCTCGGTGGGAGGAATCTTGCTTGGTTGGTATTTGTAAGGCTCTTACTTGGCAGCCGTCTGCTGTCTGCTCAGACCAGCCGTGACCACGCTGCTGAGCGCGGCCGCGAAGGGCAATGCTCGTCCTTCCCGTGGAGTAACTGAGGAGGATGCGCGCAGAGGACGTAGGCGGGCCAGAGCCTCCACGCTGAGACGCGGCCCCTCTGTCCTTCCGTCCACGGGTGCAGGGGGGCTTCCCCGCCCTTCTCCCCACCTGCTAACCTTTAAAGCTCAGGCGAACAAGAACAGGCTGACTGTTCCTTTCATTTTCTTCGGAGTTGGGTGTTGGCCCGGATGCCTTCTCTGCCCATCACGGAACGCGACCCCACCTCCACCTCCAGCAAGTGACGGGTCAGCCCCACGTTCCCTGCCTGCCACAGGCTGGACGGTCCTGCCCATGTGCCATGCTGACCCTTGGTGTCGCTGCTTCCTGGGCAGGTTAGTCCAGGCTCACCGTTCTCCACTGCTGCCCACCCACAAAGGCCTTCTGAGGCCACTTGGTGGAGGGGCTCCTTGCCTGGGTGCTTGGGCTGCCCTTGGATTTCTTACCTGACATCCAGGCTGCTTGCGGCTCAGAGCCCCAGGGTCCAGTCCCGGGCGTTGGGCCCAGGGCGTCTTGCTGCAGTGTCTGTTCTAGAGTAATTGTTTTCCAGGGTTGGCGTCGAAAGTCTAAGCCTATTAACCACAAGCCCTGATTCCCCCGACAGGGAGTAATCGAGGGCGTCTGAGTATGGGCAACAGGGCTGAGAGAGGGTTGGGGGACGAGGGCTTACTGTGATGACCTTCAGGATCTTTCTAACCTGGGCCTCATGGACAGCAGGGGGGTAGGGTGGCGGAGGGGTCCTGGTTGGCCCCCCGCTGCTGTCACTACTGGGATTCAGGCTTCAGCCAACAGAGTACATTTATGTTGAATAGAAAAAGTGGGGGTCCTTCTGCAGCCGGAGGATTGGGTGGCTTTTCAGGCGTGGGGAGATGGTCAGCTAGTAGAGACTGTCCCCACTGGCATTAGGACCCATGTCACCTCTGTGCCTCAGAACCCGCCTTCCCTTGGGACTGCAAAGAAAGGGGCCAAGTCCTCCAGGGCCATCACACTCAGAACCGGAGAAAGTGAGGCAGGCGAGGGCCCTGGGCGGGGCAGCCAGACCTGAAATTGTCCACTGCGGCAGCCACGAGCCACCAAGGCCACCGAGCACTGGAGTGGGACTGGCCCAAACCCAAATGTGCTGCCACACAGCCTGCCCCAAAGGCTTCATCTGAAAAAGGATGTAAAATACGTCACTAGTCACTTTTCCATTGGTTACATACTGAAATAACGTGGCATATATTGGGTTAAATAAAATATAAAAACTCACTTCACCTGTTTTTTAAATTATTCAATGTGCTACTGGAATTTTAAGTGTCACGTGAGGCTCGCCCTCTCCCTATAGCGGACAGCGCTGGCCTGGTGATGCGACCGTCCCTCTGGGGCCGGGGGTGGACTGGGGGGTTCCAGCGCCCCTCATTCTATGTACCTGTGTCACCGCTGTCAGAAGTGCCGCGGTGGGGCTGGGACAGGGAGGTCTCATGCGGGGGGCGCACTGCTCCCCCTTTGCAGGAAGGAGCAGAGTCCTTTTCTCTCGGCCTCTTCCTCTGTAGATCTGACAGTTTCCGGACACCCCAGAGCTCATGGAAACCACGTTCTTCAACCGCAGTCACCTTCAGGGGTGGGTGACTGTGTGGGCTGAGCACTCGTGTACCGACGGTGTGCCCTGCAGACTGCCCCCATGGGCCTCGCTGAGGCTCTCCCCACGCAGCCGTCACCGAGGCGGGGCTGGGGCCCCATGAGCTGCCATCCGTCTGGATTTCAGTGTCCATGGGTTTGGGTCACACGGTGAGCCCCGGGCCGGAGGAGGAGAGCGGCAGGTCTGAGCAGGCCCAGAGCCGCATTCCACTGGCTCCACGCATGCTAGTCTGGCCCACGTTAACAGGTCTGTTTCGGGGGAAGCAGCGGGCTGGGAAATGACTCGCAGTGGGACCGCGCGTCTCCAGCTGCCCCAACAAGGCGGGCAGAACTGAAGGCCAGTGTCAGGTCGGCAGCCCTCACCTGTCTCCACACCCGCCCAGGGGCCCAGGTGGCCAGCAGCCGGGTTGGCTCCGCGTTGAGGCTCGTCCTGCATAAACAGCACTAACCAAGTGCAGCGTCTTCCAGTGTGTCTGCAGACTGAGGCTTAGTGGCTTCAGTCAGCACGGCTCTATGGGAACCTTAGAACAAGTCATAAACAAATGCCAACGGCCCCAGGGATAAGCCCACAGAAGTGAGTGCCCCATCCTCGGCCTTACCTGGGCTCAGGCCTGTATCACCACAAGTTAGTGAGCGCCTCTCAGAAGGAGCTCCCCAAAGGGGCACTCACCACCTCTTAACTGCACCAGCGCCCGTCCCCAAGCCCCCCGCCAAGTGGCAGGACATGGCCCAGGGCCTCCTTTTTCTACCTGCTGGGCCTATATGCTGGCGCTCAAGCTGGAGGGGTGCCATCCTCACAACACCCCACCAGACAATGTGAGAACCCTTAGGAAGGAAATGCCTTTCACCAAGTGCTACTAAACTGTCGCTGGAGGCGGCCCAGCCCTGGGCGCTGGGTGTGCAGTGCTCTGGGCCCCTCTGGCGAGCTGGCGTGGGAGTCACGGGGACCTCTTCTCAGTGAGCTGCAGCCCTGGGGGAAGGCAGTGAAGGACCCCCCAGAAGGTGCCCCTCACATTTGGGACAATGATGTCCCAAAGAACCCAGGCCCCGAGAGCTCACGTCATCGCCAGCCAGCCCGCCCAAACAGGCAGGCCGAGCCCTGTGGGTTCTTACGAGGGAGGAGACAGGAGGGCGCTGGACAGGGGTTAAATAGGTGAAACGGAGGATTTGTTAGCACTCTGGTCCAAGCCGACAGAAAGGGAATTTCATCACGTGAACCCGCTGAAGGACAGTGACTGCGACCTTTTTCGATGTCCAGTGTTTTGCTGGATTAATGTAAACTGCTTCGTTTGGAGGGTCTATTGTCATCCCCAAACCAGGCAAGTTCTCCGGGTGGAACTGTAATGTAGTGACCCCACTACTGCTCGAAAATTCTCACCCTGGACACGGTCTTGAGGGAGTGATGACGGAGCCACAAGCAGCAGACACTCGCAGGAGGCAGATGTCACCTGAGTTGTGAGGGGAAGGTCCCTCAGGGCAGGGCTCACTGCTCACCCAAAGAAGTTGTTTTCATTCTAAATCATTCTTCTGGGGCTGCAATGAAAAATAAGTGAGATTTTCTTGCTTTTTACCCTACAATTCAATGTCATTAAAATCTATTATAAGATATATACATATATACATAGTGTAAATTAAAATGTTTCTGAGACAAGAAATCCCCTTACATCCAACTGTTACGAACAGTCCCTCAGTCTGGTTCTGCACGGATTTTTTTACCTCAGCCGATCAGACGACAACCTGGGGTGCACCCGAGTGACCTTCGGACGTAAATGCAGAATTCAGGAGGACAGATGCTGCAATCACTGATTTTTAAAAATTGTTGGCACTTAAAATAGTTTAATGCTGTTAAAAAATTACTTTGAATGTGGCTGTAATGGACCTCCAAGGTGTGGAGTGAATCAACTCTGTATCATGTATAATAGGAAATGGTCACCTCACTAGTAATTTTCATCAGTTAAGAGTAACATTTCTAATTCACAAAAACGATTAAAACGATCTTGCATATACCGTTTATCTTCTGTTAAATTGGCTTGCACTCTTTAGACCACGCCCCGCGAAGCCGTCGCCGTCAGTCAGTCTGGTCTGAGAACGTGCCCATGTGTGCAGTCTGCATTTCCAGCCCATTTCCTTCCAGCTCCAAGTCCCAGAAGCCATCCTGTCATTGGAAGCCCGTGACCACACGTGACTCGGTCACTGCCATGTTCTGTTAACTACTTGGTGACGAGAAATGGCCAATGAAATCACGTGGCCCTTCTGTTTGGTTGGAACCGCTCATGTTAACCTGCGTGGAGGTCATGCCCACCGCTGCCTGCAGACGCTGAGGTCGCTAGAAGCGCAGCATCGTGTGACTGCCAGGAATCCTCTGCCAATGGACCGTGTGAAGCGCTTTGGTTTGGTGACTAAATCATGAAGTGTCTGACACATTTCTCTGATCATTAAATCTGGGGCACGGCTAAGTGATTTAGGCTAGACAAGGGGCGTGCATACCTTCCGAGGGGTGCCATTTATTGTCACCATTTATGTGACTGGCAGCAGGGGGTGAGCCTGTGTCAGAACAGTGCTCATCAGCGCAGCTCTCGCTTGTCTCCAGAGGAGAGGCTACTCCGTCTCGGCCACCCAGTGGGAGGGCTGCACTGCGGGGGGAGCCTTCCGGAAACGTCACTACGAAACACTAGACACACCATTGTTTTACAGGAAAGAATCAGAATTTACGGACCATACACGTTCCAGATGGCCTCGTGCTAAACCAGAGTGCCAGCACATTTTAGGGGGTTTGATGTGTGGCACTTCTTAGTCAAAGCCCGGCTATCTGGGTGCTGTCAGTTACATGCAAGAGCCACCCCCGTGGGCCCGAACCTACCAGGAAGCCACACTTCCTGGAGACCAGAGAACCGAGTCCAGGATTCTGAGTGGGGTCCTCCTGGGCGTCGCCTTGTTCCACGCACCTCCTGTCTGTTTGTAGGGACAAGTGGAGGTGTACTGGGCTCCATGTGTTAAAATCCCAGCACTTTGCTCAGGTGACCCCATGGCTTTCACTGGCCCTGAGATTCACGTGGCCCGAGGCGGGCTGTCACCCTCTGTCGGGCTCTGGTGTGCAGTTCGCCACTGACGACACCTATACTGAAGCTGTCAGGTGTGTCCCCATTTGTGAAGATGCATCCATGCTGGGAACAAATCTTTATGTTTATGGCTCTGTTCCCAAGATGGGTCCCTGGCCAACTGGCCCGAGACTGTTTCCCAAATCAAGCTGTGCTGTAACTGTCCCCCCACCGCCACCACCATGACACAGCGTTTGCACCCAGGCTGGCCTCCCCCTCCCTCAGAAGCCTGGACGGAGCTGAAGTCGCTCAGCTCACCTGGTGCGGTTGGCTTGTGACGTGTCCTCCTTGCCTTGAGCTTTCTTCCACTTTTGGAGTGGGCAAGGGCACACCCCATGCGTGGGGACAGGTCCAGGCAAAACCCGAGAGGAGGCAGGCATTCCAGAGAGCGGGGTCCAGCTCAGCGCCCCTGTGGCTGCCCCCCTGGCCAGCGGTGGGGCCTGGCCAGAGAACACAGGCCCAGCTGTGCCCTCGCCACAGGGCGGCAGAGCCCAGGTCACTGGAGCAGGTTTATGCCATCACCGCAGGGTGGCAGTCCCAGGACCCAGCCGTCTGCTTCCTCACGCTGCTCCTGACCAGCACTCCAGCCCCATCTCGGGAGCAGTTGGGCTGTGCGCTTCGGCCCAGGACGTCCTCTCTGGCGGAGCTCAGGAGGCCCAGCACCCAGCAGTGCTCAGGAAACGTGAGGAATGAGCGGACTGGACAGGGTGGTGGTGGATGTGACACTTCGGCCCCCTCCCTTTCTGGAGTTCCGTGGTGACAATTCAAGTGGTTTGGGAGACATTTAACAGCGTTGCCCTAAAAGGCTTACGTGGCCTCACTGCTTTCCTCGCTCTCTTCCCAGACTCCTGTCTGCCCTGTCTGGAGTGGGCAGCGACTCTGCCAGGGCCCTGGCAGCAGGACAAGGCTGTCTCCTGTGCCCTCTAAGCCCTGGCCACCAGCACTGGCCCACAGACAGGCATAGGGAGAGCCAGGCACCATTGCTGCCACCCAGCCATGCAGGAAGCCCTGCTCTCCACATCTGCAGGGAGGCGGACTCGCCCCTGTGAAGCTGGTGTTCAAGCCGGCGTGGGCCAGAGAGCCCAGGGCCGCTGCACAGAGGCAGGCACAGTGACTTGCCCTGGGGGCCTGGCCCTGGCTGGGCCTCGTACGTTAGCCCGATACTGCCTCAGAGACCAACATGAAACCACAGGGCCTCATTTGGTGGACAGGCCATGTCCCTGTGGGGCCTGGCCTGCCCCAGAGAGCCCCCCAACCCCACCGTCCCCACCATGGGGTGACAACTGTTGGAGAGTAAGGGCAGCTGGCGTCCAGAAAACCAGCATCCAAACTTTGCTCTCTGAAGAAGCCGTGCAGAAAGCTTTACCGATTTCCTCTTCAAACTGTCTACACTGATGGGTGAACAGTTTTCCTAAACACACAGATCCTTGCTAGTTCTTACATGTGCCCTCACTTGGAGCCAGTCCTGAAGGGCAGAGTATGCCCTCTGAGCCAGCCACCACCCCTTTGGGGCTTGCTTCTCCGGTGGCCTCACCCACCGGACTCAAGAGGGTGGGCCCACGGCCCTGCAGGTAGCCCTCCTCAGGCCCAAGCACCAGCTCCCAGCACCCTGTCTCTGGCCTCTTCCCTGTGAAACTGCCTCAGCTCCCATATGACCTGGAACTCCCAAACCTTCTGCAGAGGGAGAATGGGTGCCCATCCTGCCCCCCAGTGCCACTTCAACAGTGGGGTGTCCCTGATGGCCCCACCAGAGTCTCAAATGGGTTTAGAAGGAAGCTCTTTCCAACCTTTCCCCATGTGCACCCCGCTCTGAATGTCATTCATTGTAAGCCTCACTGCTGGTCTTGAAACTGCCCTTCCTGGGCTCCTCTGCACCATCTCTGTGCTCAGGGCGCCTCCCTCTGACCTGGGCAGTCAAACACTGGTTTCAGCCTGCCCCTCCTGTGGCTGCCAGTCCACCCTCCCACGGCCCAGCTGTGCTGTCACTCCTGATGCTGCTTCAGCACCTGACAGGTGGGCCGGAGGTGGTGGCCACCAGCGAGCATATGGAAGGGTGGCACCGATCTGTCTTAAAAGAGGGAACAAGAAGGTGAATAACTAAGCCTGGGACTTTGCTTTGGGCAGGGTTAAGTTGGAGAAGATGAGAAAAAGCAGCACCCTCCGTGATTAGGTTACACCCCAATGAAAAGGAGCTTAGTAGGGCCTTTCCTCTGCCCAGCAGCCTGGCAACACCCTGTGCACCCCAGTACCACCTCCCTGGGAAACTGCTGTCTTTTTGTGCTCCACTTAATGTTGGCACCTGGAGACAAAGCTCAGCTTGCTCGCAGCCCGTCAGAAGGCAGCGCTGTGTGCTCCCAGGGGAAAGCTGGGCCTTGGGAGCTAAACCCATGTGGCCACCTCGAAGCCTGGCACTCCAACCTGCCCGCGTGCTCAGAGCCACCTGGCAGCTGCGGCTCCCTGGGGGGCAGCGAGGGCACCGAGCACAAGCCTGTGTTCATCCGTCAACTGTTTCTCAAGTGAAACCAAAGTATGTCCTCCCAGTGAGATCACCCCCTGGGATGTTCACAAAAGCTAGAACAGAGGCCTGAATAGTCAGGATCCGGGTAACTCAGACGACATTAAGAGGGAAAACTGCAGCGATGGCTTCTTTAATAAACATGGCGTAGTCACATGCACAGTGCCAGGTGATGTACTAAAAGGCGCAACACACAGAGCAAGCGGCGAAACCAAGCCTAAACAACACGTAATAGAAACTCGACTTTCTGTTGGGATTCATATAAAACATTACAAAATACTCCTGCCCCCAATTTTTACATCACGAAAGTGAACTAAAACCTTAGAATGAGGCGGTTTTACAGACGTATTCGAATACAAATACATACAGCGCAGCTGCGTTCAGGGTCCACTTCCTGCGGCCTGGGGGCTCCAGGCCGGGTCGGTGACCGCTGGCGTGCTCCACGCTGCAGGACGCCCTTGGGGAGCCCGCCTCTGCCTGGAACCTCCATCCACGTCTCAGGTGGCAGGCGGGGCCCAGCGCCTGCTGTGACCCTGTGGGGTGGGTGGCACGCGCAGCTCAGCACCCCCTCCCCTCCCTATGGCGGGCAGGCGGTAGTGCTTCACGTCAGGCGTCGTGTCCTTCCACGCGTCTGCCTGGTGAGGGAAGCGGCAGACATTCAGTGGGGGCCACGAGGGCTGTAGGAGCGGCCACTGAGGGAGCTAGTGAGGTGGCTACCTTCTGGCTGGCGCCCACACACTTCAGGGGCCTCAGCACCGGGACCTTCCGGCTCCCTCCCGGAGCGAACACCGACTGCAGCACTGGGCTGGAGTATGACAGCTTAGTCACGCCTGGGAGCTTCAGTTTGGGGAGTTCTGTCAGGCAGGCTGGTCCTTGTCTCTTGGGACGGTCCCCCTCTTGCTTTAGGGGCTGTTGCTTGAAACAAAACACAGGTCAGCTGAGCCACCACGGTGTCTCCTCCATGGAAAGAAGGAAGATCAAAGGAGGCCCTTTTGTGCCACTTCTGCCTAACAGTTCCTGGACCTTGAGTGCCCCAGCCACCAGAAGGGACGTGACCGCTCACTAGAGTCCCACAGCGGAAGGCAAAGGCTCAGCACTTCAGGCCCCATGCTAAGCCCAGCCCTGGGTTGCCCCCTGGGCCTGGCTGGACCGCCTGTGGTGGGCACACTGTGACAGCACGTGCAGTACCCCAAGGGCCCAGGCCAGGGGACACCTCCTGCTCTGACTTCCCGAGGTCGGCCAAATCCGCCTGCTGCCTGCTTCTGTGCAGCTGGGGAGCTAAGAATGGTTTTACCATTCTTAGTAGTTGAAAGTTTTTTCATGGCATGTGAAAATTACATGAGATTGAAATTTCAGTGTCCACCGTTTTATTGACACAGCCACATTGTGGTTGATGTACTGTCCATGACATGGGCCCACAGCAGAGTGGGCGGTTGTGACAAAGCTTCTGGCCCGCAAAGCCCAGAATGCTCAGTCCGTGGCCCTTCCAGACAAGCGTGGGCCTAGGCTCCGACTGCAGCTGAGGCTTTGGTGGGGACCGGCAGGAGTGACGGGGGACAAACCTGACTAGCTGGCAGGGGAGGCTGAGCAGGGACAGCAGTTGGGGAGCAAACTGCTCAGGGCGGCTCAGGCCAGGGGAGGGGTGTCCGTATTTGAATAGCGGAAGAGGAGCTAGCTGCCTGTGCCTTTGGGGGAAGGCGAGGGGGGCAAGTTTGGGGGAAAAGACTGGGAGATCAGGTTTGAACAAGTTTGCCCTTTAGAAACACCAGTGGAGCCTTCACGCAGACGTATGAGCCTAGATTTCTGGAAAGCAGCCTGGCAGCAGACGCATCTGCTTCCTCAGTAGTGAGACTCAATAACTATTGGGACGAAGGAAAAATGAATGCTAGAAGGGCACAGTTATCCCAGTTTGCTGTCTCCAGGACTGTCACGGCGGTGGGACTGAGGACACGCTGCGTGCAAAGAAAGGTGAGGATGTTGCCAAATGAAGCCATCGTCTCTAAACCCACATGTGTGAGGCCATCTCTGGTGGGACAGAGTGCTTATCTGGGGCCTGCTAGGCTCATGGCGTGCCAGCCGAGCAGGCAGCACGCACTGCCGGGACTTGTCACTGGCTAGCTGGCACTTGGGACTGTGTTTAGTGTCTCTGTGCCCCTGCTAGGGTCCGTCTGAGGATACAGGAGGTGACATCTGTGAGGCGCATTGGCACAGAACCTGCACCTGTGCTGGAAGAACCCCACTCCCCTCGTCCGGCCTGCTCCCATGGCCTGTTGTCCTTGACCCTCAGTGAGTGAGTGGAAATGGGGGGGGGCAGGCAGAGCCAGGCTCCCTGCGTCCTAACACCTGGGGACGCGTCTGGCGTGGTGTCAGGCCTAGGCCCTCACAGGTGGTGTCCTAATCAGAGTCACAGGCCATCTGAGGGCGTCCCACCTGGCTGTAACCCCTTGTCCAGCTGATTGATTCAGTCAGTACCTGCTTTCTGCCCTCCTTTGAAATCCACCACCTGTTACCGAGTGGTTCTGGTGCCTCAGGGCACTCTGGGAAGAAAGCTTTTCCATGGCTGCCCAGAGCCTGCCTCTCAGTTGCCCTAAAGACGGGGAGGAAAAGAGAATGGGACATCTCTGAGAACCCACAACACCACTGCTTGCTTGCTTTGTCTCCAAGTTTGTCTGTTATGTGCGTTGTCACCTCTTCCTTTCCACATGACCTACTATGAGGAACCCTTTCCTTCTCTGTCTCAGCCTGACGGTCTCGGCCGGGAGCAGAGGGCTTGTGGACCGCGGGCACAGCCCTGCCACAGGCCTGCTCCCCTGCTCAGTGACCTGGGGTTTGGGTCAGATGTCACCTTCCCGGTCACACACACAGAGGCGCCCTCAGGGCATTTACTTCCAATGCCAGGTGCCCCCAGCGTGCTCTCAAACCTCACTGTGAGTCCACCCGTTCACACTTAACGACCGGAGCAAAGTCACGCCCTGCATGCAGCCCCAGAGCCCTCGCCATGCGCTGCCTGTCCTGCCGTGGGGCCACCAGCTGCCTCCTTTGGGGAGGGGACACCAGAAAAGGGTGAGGTGTGTGTTCCGAGAGGCACCGCCCAGTACAGGACCAACGGAGCTGTTCCCACACCCGCCAGACACGCACGGGCCAGGGCGCCTGGCCTGCCTACCTCTGTCCTCGGAAGCAGGGGTGCCACAGGGCCTGCTGGGCCGTGGCTCTCTCATCAGGGTCGTAGGTCACCATTGCGTGCAGGAGGGAGAGGCATTGCGGGGACAAACTGGCTGTCAGTAGAGGTATTCCTGACCCCTTTTTAAAAGGAAAATCAAAACTCATAGCTCTCGACCTGTATTAAAAGCCCAATGACAATAAACAATCATGCCACTATGCAAGTGGGTCGCCATCATGACTCTACAGGGACCTGTGGGGGACGGTTTGTGATCTAAAGGGGGTGGGACTGCAGTTGTCCAAACCCATAGAACGGACAACACACAAGTGGGCCCTCACAGAAAAGGGACTTGGGGGGATGATGACGTACGTGTCAGTGCAGGTTCTGGTGCCGAGGCTGGTGGGGGGCTGTGTGGGGCCAGGCGGCTTACAGGGGACCTGTACTTTCCGCTCAGTTTTGCTATGAGCCTAAAACTGCTCTAAAATAAAGGCTATTTTTAAAAAGGGGGGTGTATGTGAAGTCTATTATGATATAAATAAAAGGAAACGATTTTTCCTCAAAAGGACTAATATCACATTCCCACCAGAGAAGAATGAAATAAAATTTTAAAAAAGAAAGAATCCAAAATAGTTACCTGCCCACCCCCTTCAGCTCACAGGGCCCTCCCTTGGAAGCCCCCACTGCCCGGCCTCAGCTCCATCTCTGACCAGAACAAAAGCCAGGGGAGTCCTAGTCAGGTGTCTATATGGCCAGCAGTGCGGGTGGCCAGGGCAGAAAGCCCTCACTGCCGGAGCCTGTGCCTGGAACCAAAGGCCTCTAAGTCCTGTGTAAGTATTCCGGTGACAAAAGCGGACTGCCCGGCCCTCAGCAAGGTGGTAAGAGCTCTCATGATGCTAAGGGACAGCACCCCCAGGCCCTCAGGGTGCCCCAACAAACTGTAGCCCCTTCAGTGGCAGTGGGGACCCAAGTGGACTAAGGGGCTGCAAGGGTGACAGAAGCACCGCCTGGCCCCGCCCACCCTCGGTTCCCTTCTGCCATCAGCCCCAGCAGGGGGACAAGTCTACATGGGACTCTTGAGAGCACAGGTACTTACTGTTTGAACTTGGTGAGCGTCTTCTCAGCAGGTGTGCCGATGATGTCATGGATTTTTGAGATCTGGTCCAGCTCATTGGCACCAGGGAAGAGGGGCTGCAGACTGGAAGGGTGTGACAAGGGGCTGTGGTTAGGACAGGCCCCTTCATCCTGGCCGGCTCTTCACCTTAAAGTCCTTTAACACCTTTCCAAGTTAATTCAAGGGGTTTTGTTTCAGCACTTGAGAAAGGACTGTCTGTTGGCACTTTTAGCTTCAGTGAAACTGCCACTCAGTTTCTAAAAATAACAAAGTCAATTATCAAGACGAATGATCCAGAATCCAAAGCAGGCGTGTCCTGAGTGAGCACACGTCTGGTTCACGAGGCAGGCAGCCCAGCGGGTAGGAGCGGCCCACCTGGCGCCTGCCTAGCCGGGCTCTCACATTTGGATGCACGTCACCCCATCCTAAGGATCCACGGTGAGCAGGAGGGTGCTGCCTCACCCCCTGCATGAGCTCCTTCAACCTGACACACCACTCCCCTCCCCGCGTCTCCCTAGGCCCTGCTCCGTCCAGTGCTGAAGCCGAGGCTGGGGGTGTGGGGGTTGGGAGGATGGCGAGGACTGGGTCTCTAGAGTCCGGCTGTGCCAGGAGGTGGCTCACCCTCACACCTCGGTAGACTGTACCTCTTAGGGTAGGCCCCAGGGGCCGCCTGCTCACCCCTCCCATGGTGGGCCCCATGGGTGGCAGTAAGCATGTGTCTATTCGGTTCCTGAACTCAGTCATCAGTCGTTTCACTGATGAAGCCACATGAAGAGCCCACTGGCCCAGGCCCAGGCGTGTCGGGAGGAGAGCAGTAACTGGTGGTGTTCTGTTCTCCAGGATCAGCAAGCAAGGAAAAGTGTTTGACAAAAAGTCCATTTTCTGTGAAGTCACACCCAACCACAGCACCAGCTGACTGTAAGATCTGCAGTGTAAAGGCAGGGCCTGGCGTGAACCCACGCTGTGCGACTGCCTGAGGACACGGGGCTGGCCTCGGCTCTACCTGGCAATCTCGAAGAACACACAGCCGGCGCTCCACATGTCCATTCTGGAGCTGTAGAACCCATCGGTGAGCAGACACTCGGGGGCCCGGTACCAGCGCGTGCAGATGTATTCTGTGTACGGCTGCTTGGAATAGACACTCCGGCAGGACCCAAAGTCCCCTAATTTCAGGACATCCTGCTGCTAGCGGGGAGAAAAGAGGTACAAAGGATATCTCATCGAGCAGTTGTTGTAATACAAGACATTTCAAGTATTTATGCACTAACAGGAAAATTACTAGCACCTAAACTAGCTCATAAAGTACCATTACTGGCTTTGTAAACACCTGTGGGTGTTTCCAACAGGAGGAAATGGCCTTTCTAGTCAGTGGCACATGTTTATGAATATCCTGGCTGTTTTACATATGTTTCCAAATGTCTGCAGATCCTGCAAAGTTTTAAGCCACAGTGTGTGAGTCTACAAATGAACTATGCACGGCAGCCACATGCCCTGCTCTGCCTCACTCTGCCCACTGCCACTCGGGGCTGGCTCACACCCGTGAGCTCTTTGGAGCAAGTCAGACCAGGGAAACGGGCTTCCGGATATTTCTTCCATTTTCTTTACCCCTCCAATTCAGGTAACAAAATACAGGTTGTCAGTGACTTTGAAGCGTCTGGCACCGACAGCCACAGCAAAAGACAAAGACAGCACGTCTCCGAAAACAGTCAAGAACCCCAGTCCACTGGCCTTGGCCTCTGTCCAGGACGTCACGCTGGGCTCTCAACACAGATTAGGAGGCATGTTAAAAGACAAGAAAAACACGGTCTGAAGAGACGAAGCAAGCATCAGAACCAGACTCAGATATAGCACAGATTTCAGAATTTCAGAAGTATCAGACAGGGCATTTAAAATAACTATGATTAATTTGTTAATTTGCAAGTTCAGATAGGAAATGGCAGAGAGATAAAAACTCGAGGAAAGAATCAAAGGGAAATGCTAGGAATGAAAAAACACTAACAGAAATTTTAAAAAATGACTCTGATGGGCTCATCAATAGACTAAACTCAGCCAAGGAAAGAATCAGGGAGCTGGAAGACATGGCAAGAGAAACTCCCCAAACTGAAGTGCAAAGAGGAAAAGAACATCAGAAGTAGAACAGAACAGCCAAGGACTGTGGGATGATTCCAAAAGGCATGGCACACGCACTACGGCAAGTCCCCAGGTGAGGATGCCGAGTCAAAGAAGCCAGATCAAACAGGAGTCCAGACTACTAATTCCACTTACGGAACATTCTAGCAAATGCAAGCTAATTCTATAATGACAGAAAGTCAGTCACTCTTTGCCTGGGAACAAGGGATGGGGAGGGAAGGAGCACGAAGGGGCAGGAGGACACTTTCGCGGTGATGCTCGTCAACTTGGTTGTGATGGTGGCTCCATGGGTGAATACATGTGCGCAAACTTAGCACGCTGTGCGCTTAGACATGCACTGTGTGAGTGTCTGTGGAGTGACACAGACCTGAGTTCAACTCCGGAGTCCTCCACTTTCATATTCAGAGTGTTAGAACAATAATTTGAATCATGTTTGTATATAGTATGAGAAGGGTGCCTAAGATTATTTTCTTACAGATGTACGGTTACAGTGGTGGCGTTTTTTAAATAAAAAAATTTTCCCAAATTAGGAGAAAAAAATGTATAACCAACATGGTACCCAGATATCTGGGACTGAAAGCATACCCAGTGAAAAGTTTTTATATTCTACCTTTATTCTGATATCAAGTTTTCATAGAAAAGTCCTTACCTTTATTAATATATTTTCTGGTTTTACATCTCTGTGAAATATTCCATTTCTGCATTCAATATAGAAGAAAGGATAGAATTAATTGTACCTCATTCATTCAAATTCTCGCATTTGTACCGACTGTGAATACATTTTATTAGAGAGCACACCTGTGCATATGATCGAGGGATCTGCATAGCTGGTACATATAGTGCATAATTTTTTTTTCTGGTAATGGGTGTCTTCTCCCTGTGAATGAAGGAAATAGCCAAACATGGTTACCAATGGTACTTAGCTGCTTTTCTGAAATCAAAAACAGAATCATATTTAATGATGTATGAACATCTAACTTCCTCTGTGAAAAATAATCTGAAGTAGTTTTATAAGCAATATGAACCATACCTAAAAGTATACCACTTAGAACTCTACGTACTGGCATGGTTCCGCCTGAAATCACACAGTGCACGCGTTCCGGTCGCAGTGAGGAAGTACAGGCAGCTTGGTCTGACAGACCTTACTCCGGCCTGGGCCTTCCCCAGGGCACCCCCTTCAAACCGCTGATTCTGAAACATCAGGGTCACCTGTAAATCCAGTGTTTCCCTCCTTCCGTCTACATGGATTTCCATTTTAAAGGGGGTAGACCCCAGTTCAACAGAAGTACCCTGTTTTAACCCAAGAAGACATCACAGCCCACTCTTCTCTGACAAAAAGCAGCGATCCTCTGGCGCCTGCTGAGCACTCTGCACCTACACCTTCCCTCCTGCAGCTCTGGACCACGTCCTAACACTTCCCACAGCGCAGCATCACTCATCCTTGTTCCAGGTGTCATATCTCGCTTGATTTTAATTTCAAAGGTGTGTGTTTTAAGCTATCAAGTTTTAAATCTGTAAAATAACCATTCTCATCTGACAATTCTGAAAAACCACTTCCGCTGCATGAGCTTATATCCCCTTTGATATTGCTGGTCCTGCATTTCTCGGATGCCTTCAGTTCCCAGTGTAGAGGCCCTCCTCAGGGGCCCCCCTTCCTTTCCTCCTGGGTACCCCCAACCCTTCCACAGCCCTGAGGGTAAGGCCTAGGCACGCTCCCCTCCCCCTCCGTGAGCATCCTACCTGAGGAGGAGAAGCCACTGAGGGAGCCAGGCACCCTTGTCTTTTTTAGCTATCCTGACCAAGTTGGTTATTCCAAGTTAATTTTCACCAAGTATTCTCATCAAGAAGATTCTAAAGAATGTCACATACGATACTAGTAATGTAAAAATGTTTAAGTGAACACAATGATAAACTATGGCATTCCTTCTCAGTACTCACTGAAAGAATATGGCTGCCAGTGTAGCCTGCGCTGTAACAGAATATCCAGTACACACTCCCGTCCCACCAGAGCCCTGTCCCCAGGCCTGTGCCTGGCTTTGCTGCCCAGGCTCAGAGGTCCCCCCGGCACAGCCAAATGGCCCATTGTCTACGTCTTGGCCCAGAGGCTGTGCCCTATGGCACCACGTGTGTACACCTGCCATCGGCACTTTCCAAAGGAGAACCCTGCTTTATGGCACTACTCTGAAAGAGTTTAGAGACCTCGAATGGCAGAAGCGAGCAGGTGGGAGGTCAGGCTCAGTGTGGAGCCTAGGCCATCAGCAGACCCTCCCTCACCCTCCAGGACAACACTCAAGGACGGTGAAGCTGCTCTGTGAAGCTGGCTCATTGTAGGCAAGTGCTGTAACTTCTGTGAAATTCAATTTCTTCACTTCTAAGATGGAGTTGAGCTCCACCATAAACTACAGAATAATAATAATAGCAATCAATGTTTATTGAAGGCTGAGAGCCAGGCACTGCTCTAAACACTTTACACGAGGTGTGATCAAACAATACAGTGAATGTTTACATTTAAAAAAATTTATTACAGTAAGACACATTGCCATAAATCCCCCTCAAAATACCCCCCCTCACTTTGAACACACTTAAATCCTCGTTCTTGCCACTTTCTGAAGCAGTTCCGGAAATCTTCTTTCGTGAGTGCCTTTAGTTACGCTGTCGTGGCTGCCTCCATATCTTGAATCATTTGGGGAAGAGGCAGAAGTCACACGGTGCCAGATCTGGTGAATAAGGTGGATGAGGACACACTGCAATGTTTTTGACAGAAATTGCCGTACCAGAAGCGATGCGTGACACGGAGCGTTGTCACGATGGAGGATGATTTCCGGCACTTTAAAACACATCTCCTCTCAACCACAGCTCATACCTGACTGACTGCACAGAACAAGTTGAAACTTGCCACACATGTTACTAAGGTTTGACGCCCCGCTTCCCATATTGAAGATCCCTGCCTTTCTGTTGGGTGGCACTGGGCAGTAGCATTCACCCATAAGTTTTGATCACAACAGAAAGGCTCCGTGTCACACATCGCTTCCAGTACAGTAATTTCTGTCAAATAAAAACATTATGGTGTGACCTCATCCACATTATTCACTGGATCTGGCACGACAGCACAACTAAAGACACTGAGGAAACAGGACTTCCAGAACTGCTTCAGAACGTGCCAAGAACAATGGGATGAGAGTGTTCAAAGCGAGGGGGGTATTCTGAGGAGGATTAACGGCAATGTGTCTCTCACTGTCATAAGGTTTTTTTATTTAAACATTCACTGTATTTGTCACACCTCGTATTATTTTATTTAATCCTCACAATGACCCTCTGAGTTAGACACTCTGATTACCCCACTTTTATAGACAGGAAAGGCTCGAAGAGCCTGACCAGGACCCAGCATCATGAAATACACATGGCACCGGACGTGGCTCTGACCCAGTTAGCTGTTCTATAACATGGGATGTTTGTGCTGCACCAACAGGGCCAACCTAGATGGCACCTCCCAGGAGCACCAGTGTTAAAAGTGACAGGATGGTGTCACTGGCTTGGAAGAAAATTCCAGTGACAAAAATGTTATGTCACTCACTCTGAACGACAAAGAGCCTGACTGTAGGGAAAGCAAAGACATCATGACTGCATCAACGTGTTTCAGTGAAGTGTGAAGAATGCTGTAACCAATTCTTTCACTTCAATTTTCCTTTTTACATACGCACAGAAGTGATACAGGGAGACTAACTAGACGTAAAAGAGCTCTTTCAATAAGGATAAAACTAGAATTGCTAAGTGGTAAGAAAGCTGTGTGTCAGAGCTGAATTGGCGGTGTTTTCTTCTTTGTTGACACATAAACAAAGTGGGTGGGACCAGATGAAATATACAGATACAGATGAATCTGGCTGACAGTCACGTTAGGCAGAACAGCCAGCCATAGTGCCCGTAATGAGGCGCATGGCCCGAGCTTTCGTGGACATGAACTGTATGTAATGCGGCGTTTACAGTTAAACCGAGCTTGTTTTACTTTTCCCGACTTGGTTCCTCCCCCAATACCATGGATTTATTTCAGGATGCATGCTCTACCCACAGCCTCTCAAAGCTATAACCCTAAGGTGACAAGGCCAGCACAAAGGACCTGGAACAACCCGCGCTCCAGAAGGCACCTGGTGGCTGGGATTTCTGGTCTGGGCCCCTCTGCTGCCAGTGGAGAGCCTGGGGGGCCAGGGGGCCAAGTGTGCCGAGAGGAGGAGGGGCATAGGCAGAGGTGCCAAGGCAGGATATCGTGTGTCCCGAGGCCGTCAGTGGCGGCCCGCACCTCCTGGGTCCACTTCCCTGGAGGCCTAGCTGAGCTTTCTGCAAGAGGCTAGTGGCGGTTTTACAATAATCTCCTTCCTCTGTGCGTGAACGAGCCGAATGGCACGGCTCCTTGCACTGAAAACGGTCTAACTGCGACACTCAATGTCCAAACACATCATCCAGGCGGACGACTGACACCTGTACCCACAGGGCTACAGGTGGGCTCTAAGAGGACACCAGCGATGGAGCCAACAGGGTCCCCACTGCCAGAGAGCTGGCATTCTAGTGGGGACAGTCGGACCAACAATGGAGCAGCAGATCTATGTCAGGGAGAGTGCGTGAGAATAAGAGACAAGACAGGGATGCAGACGGAGGATGGGAAGGCGAGGTGCAGGAGCCAGCACTCCCTGGTGCCACAGGGGAGCCGGCCATGGAGGAGGGCACCACGAACAGGATTCGCCAAAGCAAAGTAAGTTGACACCATTAAAAAAGAGAGCAGGACCAGCTACAACACAGAAAAACAGCAGGCACCTCTAATCGGTCTACACAGTCCTGACGTCCGGACTGCGGACGGCGTAGGCAGTCCTGCCTCCACCCCGCCTCACGCACGCTGACAGGCGGCCTGGAAATTCTTCCAAAGTGATTGGCGGGCTCAGCACCATCTCCGTCTGTCTCCCCAACGGCACACCCGCAGACGCGTCCCAACCCTGCCTACCATGCCAGACTTGAAAGCCAAATGACATTCTTCAGGTTGTGCTGGAGGTGGGTGTTCCCGATGTGCTTTGGGTCCTACTATGTCGCACCACTCATGACCGATGGTTTGGGCCCAAGTCCTGGGGGCCGGTGAGAGGAGGGAACAACACCCACTCCGAGGGCGCAGATCACGGCGGAGGCAGCGTTCGACCCAGGTGGCCATGGCCATGGTGTGGGTCTAGAGCTGGGGCTGTGGCAGCCTCGGTCTCCCTGTCCCTACTTCCTAGAAGCTAAGCCTGGAGTCTGTGTTTTCAGTCCTCCCTGTCCGCTCCCCAGGCCACCAAAGGGGTAATAAAAGGGGTAATCAAACCCCTTTGGTCAAAATGTGGAAACAGAGGCTGCTGTCTGCAAGTAGTGGGACCACCGCCACCCCCTTGGGCCCGTTAGTCTCTGAGATGCAACCAGAGAAGTCCTCAAGCTGGCGCTGGGCCTGGGGCTGTCTGTCATCTGAGAGGACACGACAGAAATTACGAGTGACTATTTGGAAGCTTGTACAGCAATTCAGCATTGCTGTGACATCCAAGCGCAACGGCCATTTCTCTGGTAATCAACCTTTCTTGTCTTTTACAAATGTTCTGGCCCACAACAGATTAGGAAAACAAAACAAACGAAACCTGGTCTTTCACTGTTGATACACTCACTGGTCTCAACACCAATCGAAAGACACCTTTCCCTGCCTTAAACCCCTCTAATGGCTTCCTAAGGAGTTCAGAATAACCTGAACTTTTCCCAGGCCCTGTGAGCCCAGTGGCCCACACCTACCTCCCTTCCTCCAGCTCTCCTTGTGCTCTGGCCACAGTGGCCTCTTACCCCATGGTGGCCGCGGGGCTTTGGCACGAGCTGTCCCTCTGTCTAGAATACTCTGTCCTCATCACTCTCTAACACTCATGGCCCTGTGTGGAATCCTTGATCCTTTGTTTTCCGGTCTCTCTCTCCTCATCAGAGTGTGAGCTCCATATGGCTGGGAACCGTCTGTCAGGTTCCCCACTGTGTCCCCACCTTGCAAACAGCCCATGGCAGGTAACAGTGAGTGGGACATCCCCTCCTGCATTTGTCCAATTCTACCGCTTTCTCGTGAGCCTGTACTGCTCTAGCCCACGACACCTCTGCCTCCCCTGACACCTACAGGACAAGGAGAACACTAGCCCAAGCTATTCATTTTCTCTCATGATTTTACTTTCATATACACCAGCCTATACACTCTGCTTTCAAAAAGTGCATCGTCTATGCTTCTGCTTTACCTTCACCAGACCCTGAAAAGTGCTGTGCACGTACGGGAACAACTCAGCAAAGACTGTAGGATCATTCTCTCATTGCATGCACTGGTTCTTCGTTATATGCCAGTGCTAGGCAATATTCTGATGGACCAAGAGAGCAGTAATTGAGTGAAATGAATTCTTATTCTAATAGAAGAGGCTTCGGTGATTGATTTGGTTTTCAGTAAGTCAGCATCACCAGCAAGAACAAATAATTAGTATCTGTTCATCTGAGGCACTGGCTGGGGCCAGACGTGGAGGCCCCGGGGAGCGACAGGGCATAACGGTTAAGGTTTCAGGGTCAGACTTGAGTTTAAGTTCTGGCTCTGCTATTTAGGAACAACTTAACTTTGGGTCATTACTTAACCTTCAAGCCTCACTTTCCTCATCTGTAAAAGGGGGTGATAATAACAGTGCCAACCACTCAGGCTGACAAGAGGCAGCATGTGTGGTGCGGAACATGCACTCGGTGCCTTCAAACCCCAGTTCTACCACTTATGAAGTACAGAATCTGGGCAAGTTACTATCTCTCTGTGCCTCAATTTCTTCATCTTTAAAATGGGGACAGTGACAGTATCTGCCGGCTAGGGCTGTTGTGAGGGTAAAATGAGTTAATTCCTATGAAGTGCTATGAACAGTGCCTGGCATGTGCCCAGCATTTAGGAAGTGTCAGCTGTCACCATCGTCACTGTATTTCTTTAGTTCTAAGACAGACAGACTTTTTTCTTTTCACAGTCTAACAATTCTGAAATCAGGATGCAGAGTCCAATATTTAATATGTTATAATCAGTGTCAGCGTTTTCCCCACATTTTAACATCTCGGAAACGACGATGCCACCTACCACTGACAGCATCTCAGACTCAGTGCACTGAGCACACGCCTGGCCTGTGGACGACACGCAGCATTTATGTAACGGACAAATGTCCACTGATCTCTAATATCAGAGTCTGTTTACCAGTCTTCCCTGTGGACGTACTGAAAGAAATGGATGCGATTTCTCCAATTATACCATCCCCCCACTACTGAAAATTAGACATGTATTTCTAAACAAAGCTTTTTCAAACGTCTAAACACACAGAAACTTGCCAGAAATTATCCCCTCCTCTTGAGTTTTGAAATATCACACTCTAGGAAGCAACACTCACAATTCTAATACAGGGGTACCTCAGTTTTCAAATGTAATCCGTTCCAGAAGACCGAGTTCTAAAACACTCGGAAACAGCCGACAGGCCTCAGGATCTTGCACTCAGCGGAAGCCGCGTGACATGTTTGACTTCAGAGGTGTGTTCAAACACCGAAGCACTTACTTTTGGGTTTATGGCGTTCATAAACCGAAATGTTCGTCAACGGAGACATTCGAAAACCGAGGTACCACTGTATAAGACACATCTTCCACCAAGAGAACTGTTACAAAACAAAGGAAGTGATTACATAGGTTTATTAAGAAGTAAAATGTTGGCTTAGTGGTAACAGATTATTGTAAGGGAAATGGTAGAGTGCTTTGTTTTGCTTATATCCAGCCCCCTAGCCTGCTGCTCTGTGACACACACACACAGAGGACACTGGACGAGTCTGCATGGGACACGGCGTGGGGACATGTAATCGTGCAGAAATACCTCATTGATGCTAATCAAGTGAGACTCCAGGACAGTGAGTTTACTCCTTAAACATGAATTCCTCCTGTTGTAACCATTTTAAACAGGACTCTTTTATGAACATTTGCTTCACTTTACTACCTTTCCTGTCCATGTTTATGGAGGTGGCGGGGTACCCTACCCACCCACAGTGTGGCTCTGTTCCTCCAGCTTATCTTGGGGACCCGGAGACTTGTGGCCAGCTGCTAAGACCTCTCTCGTGTGTTTTCAGTCTCATGTAGTGTTTATATCCTGAGTCTCCTCCATGATGAGACTGTCACTTGTCACGTTCTGCTACTGTTGGTGTGCCAAGTTCTAGACGTTCCTTCTAAGAGCTCTATTTTTAATAGGTTTTAGATCAAGAGACCAGATAAGTTAGTTAGAAATGTAACTTAAGGGACAGCCCGGTGGCTCAGGTGGTTGGAGCGCCGTTCTCCTAACGCCGAGGTCACCAGTTCGATTCCCACATGGGCCAGTGAGCTGTGCCCTCTACAGATAAGATTGTGAACAACGGCTCTCCCTGAGCTGGGCCACTGTGAGCAGCTGGAGGTCGGAGTGGGCTGCTGTGGGCTGCCAGCAGCCGGCGAGAGCTGCCGTGAGCAGCTGTGAGCGGCCAACGGCCTCAGCCCAGGGGAGCACAAGGCTCATAATACCAGCATGGGCCAGGGAGCTGTATCCTTCACAACTAGACTGAGAAACAACGGTTTGAACCAGAGTGTGTGTGGGGGGGGAAGGCAGAAGAAAGGGGAGGTGAGAAAGAAATGTACTTAAAACAAGATTAAACATGAGGGCTGGCACATTGGCTCAGGCGGTTGGAGCTCCGTGCTCCTAGCGCCAGAGGCTGCTGATTCGATTTCCACATGGGTCAGTGGGCTCTCAACCACAAGGTTGCTGGTTTGACTCCCGCAAGGGATAGTGGGTTGCACCCCCTGCAACTAACAATAGCAACTAGACCTGGAGTTGAACTGCGCCCTCCACAACTACAATTGAAAGGACAACAACCTGACTTGGAAAAAATCCTGGAAGTACACCCTGTTCCCCAATAAAGTCCTGTTCCCCTTCCCCAATAAAATCTTTAAAAAAAAAGATAAACCTGAGTTTACCTGTGAATAAAATACACAAGGTCGGTAACTTATAAGAAATACCATATATTTCCCGATACAAGGCAATCTCCTATTTTCCAAAAAAGTTCCAAAAGCTTTTGGATCCAAAAGTTTTACATCAGTTTTTATGGATGTAGAAAATGTACTAAACATACATATTTTAAACCACATGTAAAATCTATCAATTTGAGGTAAAGCTTTTATCCATTCTCCCGCTTCACAGAAACAATTCTATGTGCCCTCCTCACCTGCACCTTCCACGTCCGTGTCTTCACCACAAGAACAGCCTGTGGATCTGAAAGTTCTCCCTAGCACACCATCTTCAGTTCTTAAATCATGTGTGATGCTGTCACTAAAATTCTATCCCAAGTCCTAGGTGGTCATTCACGTGACATTAAGGAGGGTGGTTTTTCCGTCTATCCGAGAGGCATAATGTGGTCTGTAAAATATAACACTTCTCGTGCTGCTTGCTCATTTGTCCTGACACCTACACAACCGTGAGGTCACACGCCCAGGGGCATCTGCTAAATGTGGGCTGACCATCTGCCTCCTTTCCTCCAGTTCCCTCAGGTGACCTCTGTAAGCCTCCAAAACCTGGCTGAAAGAGGTCCGCCCAGGCCATGGTGCTTTCTAAAACAGCGCCTCATTGTTCAAAAGAAAGTCAAGAATGAGCAGCCTGTAATAGGGAGTCTTTGTTAGGAGGGTCCCTCTCATCTGAGGGTTATTTGGGGGAACACCCTGCCTTATTCTGAGGCATGGAACAGAATGCCCATCAGCAGCTGAGCCCGGGAGGACAGTGACCCTTGGAGTGGGACAAACCTGCGTGCACAGTCCCTGCCATGGGGACCCACAATGAGGAGGGCCTGAGCTGGTCCTGTCCTCTGCACCGTCCTCATCCATGTCACGGGCCAGTCTGATGGCCTGGTGTCTCTGCTTCTTGCAGCTATGTTCCGAGAGGACGAGATTGCCAGAAAACTCCCTCCCAAGGTGACGAAGCCTGGCACTGCGTGCTTGTATACAACTACTATACTGCAGGAACTGAGTATTCTGAGAACTGAAAGTATGTATTAACCACAAGCTTTAAAAGATCGTCTTAGGTTAGCTTTCAAATTATTCTACGTACCTCGTATTAGCTCATAAATATTCATGTCCATAAGTTCACAAATTAGTGCAAGAGAACCAGATTTTCTGTCACTGAAGAAGAAAGCAGGTTTTTAAAATGTTTTTCGTTTCTTAAACAGAAAACAATCATATATTTAATTCATTTGTAAACATTTCTAGTAAAAATAAAGCACTCCCACATCAGACAAAGACTGAAGTATAATGATTGAAACAGGAGTTTTAATTTTAAATCAATATTTCAGGTAAAGTTAATTTAAAATAATAGTAAAACCCTACTTTAAGCAAAGATTCTAAAAGCTACTCCGCTTTTTAAAGACATGTATCTTGGAAATATAAACTCTCAGCAGAAAGAAGAAATGAGGCTGGGGACCTGGCTAAGCAAAGAACAAGCAAAGAAAGAGGAATTTAACTCATGCCCATTGGTCGCAATTTTCATTTTAATTTACCTAAATTACTCCCATGTAATTGAGATACATTACAATAGGGCGAGAGAATCCAAAAACCAGTCAGGGAATAGAGAGAAAGGCAAGTGACATCACCCCAGGTGATGTCCAGCCTTGCACAGAGTGGGACAGACACCTCTGGCTGAGCCACCAGATTTCAAACACCCTTGAAAGGATCCCCGAGCCGGGCAGCCTGCGTCACCCCAGACCTGGCTCGGAGTGCCTCTGGGGGAGCTGGAAGCGGTCTCCACTGTCTGTCAGGATGTTAGGAGGCCCATGCGCAATTCTGGGCAAAAGCGCTTTGACAAGTGCATGGAAGCACCTTCCACGCAGGCAGCATTGTGACTGTGACATGCCAACTGCAGGCTCTAGACCCAGCCCAAACTGACGGCTCAGAATACCACAAGCCAGGAGGCCACACAGCTGTAACAAGACAGTTCATTCTGAGTCTGAAACTGCCCAATCCACTGATGAAAATCTGCACGTTTTAGTTGCAGAGACGGCCATTGCCGGCTAGTTAGAAAGGCCCTGCGCGTGCAGCAGGGAGCCTGGCGTGTGCGTCCCCTTCCCAGAGCTCTGCACTGCGCCTGCCACCGACAGGCAGGCGGAGCCAGAGTGCAGGGCACAGCTGCCAGCGCCTGGAGTCCAACTGTGGCCTGCCTTCCTGACTGAAGGTAAACTTTATGAAAACTGTTCAATAATTAGAACAGAAATGAAAACTGCCTCCAAACCATATCAATTACTTTAAAAAGAGCTATATGAGACTGCAGAGATGGCAACTGACCGTGAAAAGTCCCATCCCTGAGATGTGACATGGGTCATAATTCGCACTCCAGGCTTCAGGTGCCAAGAGCTGCCACCATCCTCACCGAAGCCTAACTGAGCTCCTGTAGGAGAGGAGCCATGTCACTTATGTATGCTTCTGTGACATGAGTCACCTAAATGAAGGCATTTCTGCATTAGGAATCAAGTATATATCTGCCCAAATAAATATGTAACTTCAGATCAAATAAAAATTATTAATCTGAGCTACAAAGCAAATATCTAAAATGTCTACAATAGCTTTGTCTCTTAAAAAGAGATTTAATCATTATCATCAAATTCAGATTAATTTCTAAAGTCCCAAATATACTTACAAAACTACTTCATGCAAAGTAAGAATGTTCGGGTGTGGATTCAGGCGCCTCAGTGCTTGTACCTCTCGTAGATTGTTCACTTGCTCAATACTATTATGTAGGTAAAAATAAATAACTAATTTATAGTTTAGGTCAATTTCAAAATTAGAGTTATTAAATCATTATTTGTTATCCATAATCCCAACTGAAAAACTCACAAATATTTCAAGGAAGTTAATCAGGTTTTAGTTCTCTCATTAGTAGTTGAAATTAGGCATATCATATTTCTGCATTACATTATAAAAATCAAGGTTTTTATAGTTTTGGACATATGTTCAAATTTTCCCATCCGACCTCCTGAAAGAATACCTTCGCAGTTTCTTTTAATAAACTTAGACACAGATATTAAAATTTCCTATTAATCAGTTTATGGGACCTAACCAACTGAGCAATGTAAATGCTGTCTAAAAGTATTTTAAACCATCTTTCCCTCATAATAAGACCTAGCCGGACAATCAGCTCTAATGCGTCTTTTGGAGCAAAAATTAATATAAGACCCGGTATTATATTATATTACATAATACCCGGTCTTATATTATAAGACTCAGTCTTATATTACAGTAAAATAAGACCAGGTCTTATATTAACTTCTGCTCCAAAAGACGCATTAGAGCTGATTGTCCGGCTAGGACTTATTTTCGGGGAAACACAGAATTTCCACAAACAGACCCACCCTTCCTTCTTATCGTTACTGTAGGCTCTGCATTGTTTGAATTTCATTCACCTAGTGACAGGTGTTCTCTCAGCAGGTGTGTATGACTGCAGGTTTTTCTGTAAGACCATGCTGCCTAACAATGTTCACATCCAGTATCATGCCAATAGAGACTGATGGCTTGAGGCTGTCACTGCCCTCCAGACAGATTCTTACAAGAGACAGGCCTCCCTCCTGGGGGCAGGCCCACTGGGTCACAACCCGTCAGATGACTCCACCCACCAGGGAATTCTGAAAGGACGTAATGTGGGAATAATCTTGTTTCTTTGAACTGGTGCAACTAACTTTTAACATACGGTATAAAGCTCAGCATTTTGTTTGCTTTTTCTAAGAGTACTCATATACAATAGTATATTATTGTTCTAAATCACATGGCCAAATATTTTAAGTCTCTCACGCCAGCCAACAAACGAAAGCCTGATATGTAAGAAGAGTATGAATAGTCTGAGCGTAGGGATTTTTCTGACTAAAAGTTTTAGGCCCCTGTTTCATTAATATCCCATTTTCCCCTCACACCCAGGATGATATTCAAAATCTTAGCAACTTGTGTGCCATGGTCACGACCAACCAGAAAATACACAGCCCACAATGCTGGAGCAGGGTCCTAAAGGGGGGCCCTGGCATTAGCCCTTTAGATGCTGGAAAGGGGAGTCTGGGCAGTGCGGGGCCAGAGGACAGGCACAGGGTGGGGGTGGGAGCAGCACTCAAGAGGACAGCAGCTATTTACCACCCAGAACATGAGTCTTCCACTACTCTAGCGCCGTCACGAATGGCCATACTGGTGTGGACAGGGCCAGACCACGACCTCACCCGTTCACTACGTTGGCCTAGTACCCACCCCACCACTGCTCCTCACCAGCGCCCGGCCCACAGAACCTAAATGCCTCTAGAACAGCGCTTCCCCCAAATATGTCCCACAGGACATTTTTTTCTCTGGAAAATGTTTTGTGAGAAAATTTCATGCTCATAAAACTTGAGACAGGTTCACTCCAGAGCCAAAATTTACAATTGATATTAAAAGATTTCAAAGACACTGCAAAGTAAACAGTTTACCCTTAAGTGAACCAACATTTCCCAAATTTTGGCGCCCCAGGGCCCTTTCTTACATACTACAGAGTGCGGCGCCATCCCTCAGAACTAGGGCTCCAGAGAAGATCTCACTCCAGACCATCCTTTGACTGACATGATAGAAACAGCTTCTTCTGTTAGGGCAGGGAGATTAATAAAGACACCAATATGGCAAAAGGAAGGTAAAAGACCAAGTAGAACAGTCTTCCAGGGGCACTCAGGCATCTTTCAATCCCTCCCCTGGGGTCTGCACTGGAAGAGGCCACCACAGCTCTTCTCCTTGATCCCACACCTGAGGGGTCCCTGACTCAGGACCAGAATGCCAAAGAACCCCACCTCCACCTGGTGCCTGTCATGCCTCTGCCTGTGACATCTGTAGGTCAGAGCTCTCAACCCGGGGACCTTGTCCCCAAGGGGACATATGACAGTGTCAGGAGACATTCTGAGTTGTCACAGATTGAGGAGCAGGTGATAGTGACATTCAGTGGTGGTAGCCAGAGACAATGCTAAATATCTACGGTGCATAGGCCTTTAACAAGGCCCTACATAAAGGAGTAATCGGGGCCCAGATGGCAGCAGAGCCCAGCGTGAGAACCCTGCTTCAGGTGGAGAGAGCATGAAACCAGTTGGAGCTGGCAACAGTTCTAATTTTTGAACACCCTATCCAAAAAAAGTTAGTTTTTAGAATCAGTAGTAAACAGACATGTCATTCAGACAAACAAATATTCATTCTTCTCATCTTCAATATGAAAACCAGTTATTATACCCTCAAACATATTTTGCTTCTTCTAGAATTATTTTATGCCTCTATAGGCATTCACTCAGAAATAATGAACTTATACAAACATTAGAAAGGCACATTTATCTGGGTATTGCTAGCCTTTGTTCAAATAACAGTGCTTAATAAAATTCAAATCAACTCTGTTCCTTCTTGTAAAAATCCATGAAAAAAAAAAATCTAGAAGTAACCATTTTTCTTTGCCTTGGAGTTGCTTTGAATTTTGTGGTCAGGTGACATTCAGTTTATTTTTTTTTAATGTTCTGCTGGAAACAGAAATTATCATGGAATTGAACACATAGGAATGTAGACAGACTCTGCTTCCAGAAGAAGCAGCAGTAGATGGCATCTACCATGAGTGGATTTTTCTACAACTAGAAAAAAAATTTTCATTACTAGGATTAAGTCTTTAAAAAATAATAATAATAATAAAGATTAATTGTGAAATTTCCACCTTTCGTTTTATTGGAAGGATTTTACAGAAAATAAGTTTATCTAATCCAATCTGTAAGAAGAAAGTCCTCAAGGTGACGAGGAAAAAGAAGTGATTAAACAGACACAGACGGAAAGTAAAGAGATAGAAAAAGTTACTTCATGAAAACAGAAATGAAAAAAAAAAAAGCTGGGGTAGCAATTCTTATACCAGACAAAATAGACTTAAAACGAAGGCTATAACGAGAGACAAAGAAGGACCCAATAATCCCACTTCTGCATATTTATCCAAAGAAACACAAAACACTACTTCAAAGGTGTATGTGCACCCATATGTTCATTGCAGCATTGTTTACATGGCCAAGATGTGGAGGCAGCCTCTGTGTCTGTTGATGGAAGAATGGATAAAGAGGAGGTGGTACGTATATATAATGGAATATTGCTCGGCCAGGGAAGGGAATGGGTCCTTGCCATTTGCAGCGGCATGATGGACCTGGAGGGTATTGTGCTGAGTGGAGTGTCAGACAGAGAAAGACAGATGCAGTGTGATTTTGCTTATATGTGGAATCTAAAAAGCAAACAAACAAAACAGAAACAAACTCATAGATATAGAGAACATTTTGATAGTTGCCAAATGGGAGTTAAGGGTGTAGGTGAAAAGGTGGAAGGGATTAAGAAGTACAAATTGGTTGTTACACAGTAGTCATGGGGATATACAGTAAAGCATAAGGAATATCGTGAATAATATGGTAATAACTATGTGTGGTGCCAGGTGGATACTAGACCAATTAGGGGGATCACGTCTTAAATATATAAATGTCTAACTACTAAGCTGTACACCTGAAATTAATATAGAATGTCAAGTATATTG